>NW_026534328.1:609596-678261 GCF_026225885.1 Hylaeus anthracinus | reverse complement strand
TAACCCATGTATCGGTGAATGCATCAGTATTAAAAAAATATCTATATGTTCATTAAATCATAGAATTTACTGTTTAATAATTGACCTTACTGTTAGGAACAAGAGGACAAGATAGAAAAGAAGCACTGTTTACTACAACAAAATATGTACTTTGAAGATAATGAAATACAAGAATAAAGAAATGCGCGAGGAAATGCACTACTAAACTGGAGAAAACACACAAAAAAAACAATGAAAGACAATCTAAACGGTTGCACACTTCGATAAATTTTATTTGTCTAACACTTACAATTGTGCATAGAAATTTAAATCAGTAGAAAGTCCAATTTTCGACAGAAGCCAAAAAGATGAATAGAAGTTGTCGTCTTTAAAATAATATTATTTCAATTGATAATTTCTGTTTTTAATCGGCTTCGAAAAAGGAGGAAGTTACTCAATTCGACATGTATTTTTTTTTACATGTTTGTTCACCGATTACACTGAGATGGTTGGACCAATCGGGATGAAACCTGTTGCATCTTGTAGAGCATGTCTTACCAGTGGTGCTGTTATCAAGACATTTTGAGATTTTACATTTTTTACCCGTTCTTTTTTTGCAAAAAACCGAAAAATTTTGTGCTGCGTCTTACTCCGAGATGGATGGACCAATCAGATTGAAACTTCTTGCATCTGGAAGAGCATTTGCCATTTGGTCCCACAAAAAAACATTAGACCTTGGTTAATTTTGACCATTTTATATCACTTTTTATCGCAAAAAGCGTACTATTTCACGTATGTTTGGCCTGAGATCAATGAAATCGATGAAAACCCTTACATTTTTGCTGGAGGACAGGTTTTCGCTATGATCACATTTATAATCATTTGTGAATGTTTTTATTGTTTATAAGTATCGTTATTGGAAAATTCCTATTTTTTTATGTAACTTGGCAAGTAGTTAACCCATCGAGATGGAACTTTGTACATATAATGACAACTGATTTCATGCTGTTCCTATTTGGAAAAATTTATGAATTTCTTAATGTTTATAGGAATTGTTCCTGCAAAATTCCTATTTTTTTATGTATCTCCGCAGGAAATTAACCAATCGAGATGGAGCCTTCCGCATTTACTTTACCAAACGCGATTAATTCTTTCACAATTAGTTGCATATATATTCCTGATGATTCTATTTGCAACTATACAGGGTGTCCTAAAAATGTTGGAGGTCCTTGAAGTTGGTAGTTCGGGAAGTGATTTGAAACAATTTTTTCCTTAACTAAAATGTTGTCCGAGGTTTCGTTAAGAAGATATTAACAGAAAAACCCGATCGATTAAAGCACAAGTATGCCGATGATGCGCCTGAGGCAGGCTATGCGTAGCCTACGCTACCGGGATACACCCGCTCTGATTGGTCCAGTTTTCCTGCTAATATCTCTTTAACGAAGGCTCGGACAACATTTTCGCTAAGGAAAAAGTTGTTTCAAATCACCGCCCGAACCACCCCTTTCAAGGTGTTACAACATTTTTGGGACACCCTGTATATTGATCATAACTATTGTTATTGCATGGAACCTATTGGTTATAGATTGCCACTAAAACGGGTGAAATAAAATAATTTTGGAAAAAAAATATAACCAACTTCGAAAAAATATTAAAACTGCACTAAAAGGTATAGAATAATTTCTAGATAATTTATATGAATACTCGCCAGTTATAGATATAATTGCTTAAAAGTATGAATTTTTATCATTTCTGTTTCCTTTATATTAAGTTATATTGAATAATATATTGAATTTCTATTTCCTTTGTATTAAATTATGTCAAATAACCTTTTCGTAGTCGGCGCAAAATTAGAAATTACCTACATTCAAAATTACCAAACTTGATTTAACTTTCTCTTCGAGTGACAAAACATACACCCTTAAATTATTGATATCATTATATCTACTTTAGACATTATATACAGTAACATTATTCAACATCGCCACCTCCACCAAATACTATCCTAAATCTACTCAGACAGTATGTTCATAGAGAGAGTATACTGTAGATTAGGAATAATCAATATTTCCACCCCTAGCCCCAGCAAAAAAAGAATGCCCCAAACCTACTCAGGCAGTATTACTTCCCCCCCCCCCCGCATAGCCATAACAAATTAAGAAAGAAATATATCAAACCCTCTCAGACAATATCTCTACGTAGACTGTATACATGTATACATTAACATTATTCAATATTGCCATCTCCACCAAATACTATCCCAAACCTACTCAGACAGTATTGCCTCCCACCGCATCGCCAAAACAAATACATCACACCCTCTCAGACAGTACCTCCACGTAGACTGTATAGATGTATACGTTAACAGTATTCGATATTGCCGCCCTCACCAAAAACTAACTCAAGCAGGAATTATATTTTGTAATTTTGCGCCGACAACTAAAAGATTTTTTAACATAATATAATATAAAGGAAATAGAAATGTAATATATTATTCAATATAATTTAATATAAATTATATTATATTATTTATTATATATTAATAATAATTATAATAGATTATTTCATACTTTTCAGCAATTATATCTAGAACTGGTGAGTATTCATATAAATTAACTAAAAATTATTTCATATTTCTTAGCGCAGTTTTCCCAAGTACAGATGCGTATCGATGAAGCGATTAAAAGGCTCGCAATTAAATACGTTTGGATATGTTTGTTTAGGGATACACGTACTCTCAAAAAGAGGATCTGCACACTCGACTCGATCTCCACGCGAAAGACGAGCAGACTGCTCTTTCCCACGAAACTGACACTGACACGTTAGATAGATCGACCATTATGCTTGCATTTCAGGAGAATATAGAGTTTCCTGGATTCCGCCGGTCGAATCAATTTGTAGCCATTAGAGCTACTCCTGACCCCAGTTTACTTTGGACAACCTTTTGCTAGAACAATCGCTGTTATTCGTTGAAAGACCACGAATATTTACCCAGCAGTCAATCTTATATACAGATCAGAGTCGAGAATGTTCCGCGATCTCGACTGTATGCTCCCTAATTTCAGTTAGTTTAACGGACAGTAAAATTTCGAGTGCTGTGAGAATCGGGGGCGAATTAAAAGTGGTAATGGAACTCCAGCAATTCGAAAATTTAAATAAAGAAACTCTGCAGGAATGCAGTTTAAGTAATACTAATACATAATACAAACTAGGGAAGTCGTATATAATATCGAAAAAAGTACATTTCGAAGTTTTTATGATCCTGCGATTTATTTATTAATTTATATAACATTGTAATGAAATATTTTACGATAAGTACGATTATTTTCATAAAACTTCTTGTTGGTGACAGAAAACGAGGAAAATTGGTCTTGTTAGGGAAAAATTAAAAGAACAATGACACAAATATAATAAATTTATATTATATCTATAATATAAATCTTATATTTTTAGATATAATTATATTATATCTAAAAATGCAGAATTTTACCGGACGAGGAATGAGTGAAGAAACTTCGTTAATCGCAATAAGAAAGAGCATTACACTTAGAACAGAACCTTGCGATATGCTATTCTGTATTTCCAATTTTTCAGATAGTATTCCATTTGCCTTAACTTGAATTAACGTACTGCTTAAGAAATTTCTTATAAAATGTAGCATTTCTCCATTAACCTTGCTGTCAGCCAGAATTTTGGTGACTCTGTCCTTCCAAACCATGGCCGTTTCCATATCTACACTAACAGCCACTAACAATAAGTGTTGGTTAGTAGATAGTAAAAGTATCACAGATTAGTGTTTCTATGTTTACAAGGTGATCTATTGTATTTCTATATTTCCTAAAACCATATTGATATGGGATTGTAGAGAATTAAATCGCTTATAAAAACATTTCTATGACTTTTTTCTTAACTCTCTATATCTCATAAGATATTTAAAGAAAACTGCAATTTCATCGAGAAATAGATATCTATATTCGAGGAATAATAAAAATACAGTCTGTTACAAAAGCGTGTCGGGGATATCTGCGAAACCTGATACCGAATGAGGGCGAGAGAGTAAGAATATAAACAAATGCAGACTCCTCTATTACGCATTGGTTGAACATCATTCAGTTTTGTTTGAGACATTGTACAGAACAGAGCTTTCTAAAATATATGGAAAATGGTTTGGAGCTGTATTCTTATGTTGCCATCCAAAAGAGCCAAACTTGAGTGCTGCAAATGCTGCTAAATACATTCATAAGTCGTCACAGTTCGTAAAAAAGTGGGTAAAACGATACAATGAGACAAAAAATGTCCAGGACTTCTAAAATCGAGGGTTAAAACCAAAGACTGGTACTCGAGAAAATAAAATGATTCCTCGGTGTTTTGAGAATGATCCGACTCTTTCACTGCGAAAGGGGCAAGTCCTGTTGGCTAAAAAGGGAATAAATATAAGTATAATGATATTGAAACGGCGCCGGCGTTTAGACGAATATGGTGTCAAGTGACGAAGCACACTGTCTAAACCGTTGCTTTCAAAGAAGCATGTCGAAAATCGTCTGGCGTGGGCTCACGAAAATAGTGATCGTAATTGGAGCAATATAGTGTTCAGTGATGAATCTTCGTTTTGGGCTTGGCGTCCTATTAGACATGCTTGGTCTGTCTGTGGAAAAAGATTAATACAAAGAAGTGTGAAACACCCCATAAAAGTGCATGTTTGGGGTTGCTTTAACGCACGGAGTTTCGGGATTTTATGCATTTTCACGGACAATCAGAATGCACAAAGAGTGCTCAAAATATGTCAAAGGGGACTTCTCACATCCGTGAAACGTTGGTTCAATCAAGCCAAAGACCAGTGAATATTGCAAGAAGACAACGACCCTAAACATCGAAGTCGCGTCTGTACTAAATGGAGAACGCTATTACCGTACTATCTTGGCCATCGCAGTTCCCTGATATAAACCCAATAGAAAATGTGTGGTCCATGATGAAGTATAAGCCGAGGGGAAGGTGTATCATCAAAATAAAAACACTTGTTTATCATATTCGTAAGATATGGAGATCGTTACCAGTATCTTACGCCGAAAAATTAGTAAAGAGCATGCCGAGATGGTGCCGACTATAATTGCTAATGGAGGAGAGTGGACCCCTTACAACATTTTGTACAAATATAAAAGTCTTGTTGCAAGAAACCAAATGTCACAAATCCAAACTGACAGTTACAGGTTAGAAATGAACGAGCGGCATGAGTGACAGCCATATTACAATTCCGACCGACGAGCCTTGCCGACTGATTCCGAGAGTCGACGAATCGACGAACGGCCTTAGCTCCTATTGGCTAAGTGTTGACGAAAAGAATAAGAATCAGAATCAGAATCAGAATTAGAAGAAAAACCTACAATTTCTGGCAGATTCATGAATGATATTACGATATCTCAGTTGTACATAGACCGATTTTATTGATTTTGATTTTATTAGAAAGCTTATATGCTTATATTTTTACATAAGAAAAATGCCTTCAGATTTAGAATATACAGCAGGCGTGACGAGATATTAATGATAGAAGTTTCGGGTTAGGTTGGAATCGCAGTTTTACGAGTAAAAGATACGTGGTAGCGCCAGCGCCAGTATACACGGTGACGTATAATTTTTCATGTATTTGGCGTCGAGACGCTGCCGCGTCTCTAGATAAATATTAACAGTAATATAGCCGACACTCTCTTGTGAGACAGACTGTACAGTGAAAAATATATAATAATTATTATCATTATTCAATGAATTGAGAGGTTAACACCTACATATTACATAGTGTAACGGAATTAGGAGGGAACGTAAAGGAAAGTAAAACTAAATTACGTAAATTAAAGGCACGTGTACTTTATTCGGCGTCCGATACTCGAATGGCATCGAATGGCATCGAATGGCATCGCCAACGGTTCGCGATCGTCAAACGTTTTTCGGCGCGGCGTGTTCGCCGCACGTATCGGGTTACATTCGCTTCGAGATAGCGTAGCAGAATCCTTACAATACATAGATATATAGCGGACTGCGTAGATGGCTCTAGGAACCTTGTCTGTAAACGAACTCGACGGCGCGGCGGCCCAATAAGTTGATGATTGCCAGAGTGCGTAATATTTTGATAGCGGCATGACAAAGTGTCGTCGACGCTGATCACTAATGAAGGAGGGCCTTTTTCCTCCCCTTCCCGTTGCTTCCTCGAGGAACAACGGGTTGAGAGTTTGGCTAGGCAGTCAGTAACGAACCACCGAACAGTTGATATTGTGCAATAAATTCTACCTTTGTTACTGTTAACATACCAGGTCTCAGTCATATCGATTTATTCACCCACCTAAACCCTAAAGATGTACAAATAGTCGTCTGTCGAATAATTTAATTATAACGTTGTCGGGAACTACTTTCAGAGGTGTTTATATTTCAACTTGAACAATCCGTCTGCCTCGTTCCTTTTCGGCGCCCGTACACGTATCCTCAAACACACACATTCTCACACCGATCACTCTGTACATTAGCCAATCATTCGTCTTGTCACCTCGCTCATTGTCGCTCGATCTCATTCGTTTACATTCATTCGGCGCGCATTTCGCACTCATTTCAACATTCACTCGCCACAACGTTATATAGTAGGTATATTATGGGATATAAAAAGTGTGGTTTCTACAAACAGGAATTGTGACAATGAACGAAACGTTTTTTTACGTTTTTTTAACGAAACATGTCAAATGAAAACAATGATTATTTATATATTAACAGTTCGATATATTTTAAAATCGACTGACTTCGCTCGAAACGGACGACTTTCATTCGGATTAGAATTGAAATTTCCGAGAAAAAGCTGTTACGAGCCGGAGGGGGCGCACTGCGTAGCCGGGGCTTTTCTATTGGAATATGGTTTTGTTAATGGCTTGACCAGTGTTGTTAGGTAACACTGGGTGGCTTGAGGAAGTAGACGCGGAGACGAGCCCATGTATGGCTAACGTGAGGAGCCGCAGGAAATGTTAGTATCAGGCCTCGTAACAGTTTCTTGATATACCTCGAGCGGCAAAGGTACACCTTAGTGGGTACTGGACTGGGTATTCAACAGTATGAAACTTTTGATAATTACTTTTACGATAAGACCATTTTAGCGAATCGTGTACCATTAGACGATGAAGAGGAGATAGTCGAACACATTATAGAGGGTATTTCCGGACGAATTTTGAGGAATCAGGCTCGGATGCTGCGTATCAGAATAAAAGCAGACTTGTTGTTAACGTTCAAAGGGATAATTCTTCAGGCGGAATCGAGGGGGACGTTCAGAACGAGGAAAGGTAACACTAAGGAAAAAGATGCGGTCAGGTGTTACAATTGTAGCGGTCAAGGACACATGGCAAGAGACTGTAAGAAGCCATTGCGCGAGAAAGGGGCATGTTTTGTGTGCTTCAAGATGGGACATCAAGCAGTAGACTGTCCGGATTATAAAAAGAATAGAGGACCCAAGACCAACGATCGCGGCAGACAACCCGAGGTGACGAATATATACGACCAACCAGCATCGAGCAAAGAATGTCGAGAAGTAGTTATGTTTGAAGTAGGAAACTCTAGTATACGTCGGGTCTTGAATTTGGATACACAGTTGGATACGGTTCATAGCTGAAGGGTTGATGTCTCCAGTCGAGCCTGAAATGTTTAATTATACAGGGGTGAATAGATCGCCAATTTCAATTTTAGGGATAGTCAATGCTAAGATAGGTCTTTATGGTAGAGTTGAAGAAAACGTCCCAATTTTTGTAATTGGAGAAAATACTATTTGTGTATCTGCTTTGCTGGGAAGGGCTGTTTTAATGAAAAAATTCAATTTAGAATTAAAACGGTCTACAGAGTGTCATGAAATGTCTGAAATGCTTAATATTGAAGTTGATAATATAGATAAAATGACTGACGGATTAAAAATAAACAAGGATTTGGACAGTAAGACTGGAGTTAAGTTTGAAAAATTATTCGTTGGGGAATACGTAGTTCCGGAAAGGCCAGCAGAACCAGGAGTAAAACAAGAGTTAAAGCTTAAATTGTTTAAAAATCGACCGTTTCACGCAAGACCCCGTAGGTTAGCTTATGATGAAAAACAGAAATTGAGAATTATATTGGATCAATTGCTGGAAAAGGGATACATTAGACCGAGCAATTCAGAATATGCATTGACTATAGTGTTAGTAAGAAAAAAAAATGGGGAGATCAGAATGTGTATAGATTTTATAGTGTTAAATGATATGTTAGTTCGAGATAACTATCCGTTGTCCACAGTTGAGAAGCAAATTGATGCTTTGGCGAATGGAAAGTATTTTTCGTCACTAGATCTGAAAGATGCATACTTTCATATTAAGGTTGCTGATGATTCCATTAAGTATACATCTTTCGTTTCTCCGTTTAGACAATTTGAGTATACGCGAATGCCTTTCAGAATTAAGACGGCTCTGGCCACGTTTCAGCGTTTTGTAAATACCGTTTTGGAAAAGGAAATTAGAGCAGGCACAGTTGTTGTTTATTTGAATGATATTCTAGTAATAACCGAAACGCTTGAGGAACGGTTTCAAGTATTTCGTAGAATGTTTAGGTTATTAGTAGAGAATAAGCTTACGTTGCGATTAGATAAGTGTAATTTTCTGGAAATCAAAATTAAATTTTTGGGATATATAGTTTCTACGAAAGGGATTCGATCTACAGCAAGTGACATCGAAGCTGTGCAGAATTTTCCTTTGCCTCAGACCGTCCGCGAGGTTCAAAGTTTTCTGGGTTTGTGTTCGTTTTTTCGGAAGTTTATCGAATCATTTGCGTCTATTGCTAAACCCTTGTACGAGTTGTTAAAAAAAAATATTCAATTCAAGTTTAGTGAAGAACATTTAGAAGCTTCCAATATTTTAAAGGCGAAATTGACGAGCTCACCTATTTTAGCAATCTATACCCCTAAAGATGAGACCGAATTATACTGTGATGCAACTGGGAAAGGTTTCGGTGTAAGCTTTTATGCAAAAAAAGACGGATGGAAAATTACACCCTGTTTTTTATTTTTCTAAACTAACGACGGAGACAGAAAGTAAATATCATAGTTTTGAACTTGAAACGTTAGCCATTATTGATGCTTTACGCAGATTTCGTGTGTATTTGCAGGATATGAAATTTAAAATCATCACTGACTGCGATGCTTTGACTTTAACTTTGAAAAAGAAAGAACTAAATCCGCGAATTGCTAGATGGGCATTGGAGTTAATGAACTTCGAGTATACCATAGAGCATAGACCGGGAATTAGAATGAGACACGTAGACGCGTTAAGTCGGAAAAGTGCGGTTATTATGGTTATCGAGGATAACCCGCTGGAATGGAATCTGTTAGTGTGCCAAAATCAGGATCCGACTATAGTTGAAATTCAAGAAAGCTTAGAATATCAAGAGGACAAAATGTATGAATTGCGGAACGGATTAGTTTATAGAAAGAAAGACGGTAATTTGTTATTTTATGTTCACAGGCAAATGGAGACTAATGTAATTTTTAAGTATCACGATGAAATGGGACATCTGGCGAAAGAGAAAACATGCGGGGTAATTTTGCAAAGCTATTGGTTTCCAAAAATGTACGAAAAAGTCCAAATACACATTAAGAATTGTTTGAAATGTATTGCGTTTTCACCGATATCGGGAAAAAGCAAGGATTTCTTACATGTTATTCCTAAAGGTAATGTACCATTTTCAATGATTCATGTAGATCACGTTGGTCCTATTGATAAAAGTCGGTCGGTAAAACAGTATGTATTTGTGATTGTTGATGCGTTCACTAAATTTGTCAAGTTTTATGTGACTAAAACAACCGCTAGTAAGGAAGCAATTATTGGTTAAATAGCTATTTTCAAAATTATAGTAGACCTGATGTGTTGGTGTCTGACCGGGGAACGTGTTTTACGTCGAATGAGTTTCGGAAATTTCTTGGGTCAAAACATGTTAAGCATATTAAAATTGCGACGGGGTCACCCCAGGCGAATAGCCAAGTTGAAAGGGTGAATCGGGTACTCATTCCGATGTTAGCAAAATTGAGCGACAACGAAAGCGGTAAATATTGGTACAAAATTATTGATCAGATAGAGTTTGCGCTTAATAATACTATACACAAGTCTACGGGTCAGACGTCTAGTATGTTATTATTTGGAGTGAATCAGAAAAGAGATGTTCCCGATGATGTAAGGGAATATCTCGATGGAATGTAGCCAGAAAACAAAAAAGTTGATCTTGGGCAATTGCGTAGTGAAGCGTCGAAACGTATTGTGAGAGTACAAGAATATAGTAAAAATTATGTTGATAAGAAAAGATGTAGACCGAGAGAGTATGAAGAGGGTGATTTAGTGATGGTAAGGAATTTTGGAAGTACATCTGGTGTTGCGAGGAAATTGACACAACAGTTTAAAGGCCCGTATGTAATTCATGAAAAGTTAAGGAATGATAGATATTTGATAGAAGACCCAGAAGGATTGCAAAATTTTCAAAGACCATACCGAGGGGTGTGGGGGGCGAGAAACATTCGACCTTGGAAAGATATGAATGTAGATGATGATGTGGTCGGATAAACTAATTAGTAAGGATAATTTCTATGTAAATTTTCGTTATATATTTTTATTGTAATTTCTTTTATGTTTTGAGTAAGAGTGTGATATATAATATGGTAAGTGTCTGAGTGTATGCATGTATGCGATGGTTGCGTGGGAACGCGGTGTGGTTTGTTTATTAATAATTCGGTGTTGAGTTCAGTTAAGACAATTGTAAGAATCAGACATTAAATAATTCGTTATCAAACTGTTACGTTTAAAAGTTATTAGATCCCTACAATATATATTCTGATATGCACCGGGACTTACAATTGTTATGAAAGTAATTGTCGCGGTGTACTAATGGTAATAAGCTAAGTTGTTACAAATATGAACTGAGTTGAAAGTAGAGTTTCGATTCCGCGAAGCTAGAATCTAATCCTTCTCGGTTTTCACGAACGCGAGCAAACGGGGGACGACTACAACGATAAAATAATGCCTAACAGTAGACTACGTACTGTATGGTTAAGATTTTGCTCGAAGGAGACTTGAACCCGGTCTCACTAAGTTTTCTCGTGTAGATAATTCGTAAGAGCACGGACAGACGTGTACGGAGCCCTTTCTAGACTTTGACTAGACCCGATATGCCTTCGTCGTCACCCTTTTTATACTCAAAAATCATAGGCCAAGGGGTGGCGGAAAAGTACATTGCATGATTCCGAGATTTCCGAGGGACTACGTCCTAGCTTCGCATTGGTCTCGAATTCCTATGCCTACGCGAAGAATACCGGGTGCGCACATCCGACTCCAAATAAGGAAATTTAGAACGGGAACGTAACAAGGCAATGAACCGAAAATTAAATTTTTCATCGTCACCTTTGCTAGAAAAACAATGGATCGATTTTTACAAAATAGCAGACTAAAATAGCCTCTTAAAACAGATCAAAGTTGAGCGAGTGTCTCGGGTGGAAGTTGGTCATAACGTTGCTCCCCGCGTGCAGTCTGCGGTGGATATTAAAAACAAAAGCTGCCTCTTACAGGGCATAACATGAATATAACGTCGCGCAATATCTTACGGCTTAAGCTCTTCGGCTTAGCCCGTGGACCTTCATGCATTATGGATTTTACTTTGAGAAAGCGCCACTACCCCAGAAGCCAGACGAACTAAGAAACCATGAATATACAATACCGCGGTATGCATATAGATTCATCCTTTTGTGAATCAACTTTAATCACTTTCGACGAGCGCACTATCCACTCGCCACTAATAAATGGAAAATCAAGTAAATTCGATCTAGGTTCATGATCTTTCAAATCTTGGGACGCCTACCGAGCATTTCGTTATGCGATCTAAAAGCACGACACCATTTTCTAAAATCAGAGGGTCAGAAAGAAGCGAGCAGGAAGTTGAACATTTTGTGTTCTTGCGCATAAATATGCGCATAAATATTGATTACATTGTTACTGTGTCGATTATTTCATACGAGTGAGTGTAAACTTAACTAAAGTTCGTTGTGTCACCTAATCACAACAAACGTTTTTTGTAATAGTGAAAAGTTACAAATATAACACATTTTTAGTGTTATCTGAAAATTAACACAAAATAATAGTTACTTCAACTGTTTGGCTGTTGTGTGATTAACAATGATATTGTAAATATTCGGTACATAGAAAATAATCGATATCATACAATTTATTTATTTTTATAAACATTTCTGCAAGAGTTGGTATTTGTTTCTGAAATTTTTATGTATGACATATGTTTATAAATGTAATTACTGGAAAATTAATTATGGAGGTTAAATTGGCTCAGAAGGTTTGCCTGCCACTGATTAATCCAACAGTGACATAACTAAATAGAAATTTCTTGTTATTGTACCCTTTGATGAATTATATTTTGTGAATTATAAGATATAAATACAAACATAATTAAAAAGAGTTTCCTTTTACAAGTTAGGAAAGTAAGGCAAGTAAAATAGAACAAGATAACTTGAAAATTAATATTAGAATTGAAATACCATATGAATATTGTAGCATACACACATATTATACACATATATGAAAGTAACATAATTTGATAAAATAAATTAGAATACTATACCTTAAAAATTAAGATTTAATTTAAACTTTTATAATCGAGATACCACATGAATATTTCAGCATATCCACATATTATTTCAATAATATATACATTAAAAAGTAATATAATTTTGAGTACGTATACTGTTACTTAACATTGGAAAATTTATAGAATGAACACTAATCCCCCCAAAAACCTGTAATATTTCCGCCAACGTAAAAATTCTCAAGTTACCCAACTTCGACAATCCCAACTAAACTTCTTTTTACAAGAATTTCTGGCCGCATTTAAAAAAGTTACACGAGCTAGAAAACGGAGTCGTCTTATTATCCTCGACGGCCTAACCGATTTTATAGATACAACTTCGCAATTTCGCGATTAAGGGGCATGAATGAAATGGTATTCTGATACCAGGCGTCGATCGGGGAAGGTTTTTAAAGGTTACGAGTTGCGAATTTAGAATCAGTCTGCATGCCGATGGTATAACGGGCTACAGCTGTGAGTGGCTACGATCTGGCACGAATGGCAAGCGATATTTCCAGGCGAAATGTCGTACAAGCAATACGAATCCATTCGTTCGTGATGTGTGAAGATGTCTGAAGATCGATTTAAAGGGACATGTGACAGGCTGAATTGAACGATCGCATCTCCGTATTTTCATAATCGTTTCAAAACTGTGAGCTATCGAGGAGGATGGCTACGTATTCGCCTTTGAAGTTACATGTTCGTGGCAAGTTTTAACGCTATAATTGCAATTTTGCATATGTATTTATAATTAATGAAAGTGAGCAACGGTAACAACGTTCCGTTTAACAAACAGATCGAGACGAAATTAATTATTTAACAGACCCTTCACAGACGTCTCGATAAAGTTATTGTTAGCAGGTTGCAAATAAACACGACGACAATAAAAAGAGATTTGCTTTAATCAGTAAAATAATTGTATTCTCAAAAGGACGCTTCACCTTACGAACTTACAACGACGCAACCGGTTTTCTCTTTATTTAAAAGAAGCAACGGTCAAAGAGGTTACTACGCATCTTTTGTACGCATAGCAGCATTCATACAGGCTAGGTTGTAACAGAAGGCGCGAATCCTTTATTACATTCAAACCATTTAAGTTGCATTTTCAACAGTTATACTAACATTTTATTTATCGAAACCTTATTTATAGACTTTTTAATTCTAGTGTTCACCTTCTGAAATTTATTCACTGTGTTGTTGATTGTCTACTTACAATGTTCAAACAGACTTAGCTTTGGATGTATGTAGTAACAGTAGGAAGGAACTAATGTCAGCCTAGATTAACATACAGGGTGGTCCACGCAATTGTTTCAAGTCATAACTCCGTCATTATTGCATTTACGAAAAAATGCCAAAGGAGAAAGATCAATGGTTCGAAGAGCACTACATCTTTAGGCCTTTAAATTTTTTAAAAAATGATTAGGATATCATGGCAAAAAAATTATTAGTTCTCGGGGTATATTCAAAAAATGTCTTTATTGAAGAAGATGCTCCAACGCTTCTCCATTACATTCTAAACATCTCTGATAACGTTTTTTTATCGTTTGTATAACTGCGTTTAAATTATCTGCATCGCACAACACAAAAGTGTCGTACATATCTTGTTTCTCACTGTTAATAAAATACATTTCCTTGTATTTAGTGAAATACATTGTATTAAATGAAATAGTTACATTGTTTCAAATTCTTAGTTTTCGTACTCAAGTTACGATACGTGAATTGCTACTGAATGATGAAATGCTTACTCGTACAAATCAGTTTCTGTTATGATAACAATGTCCAAAGGGTGTTTACCTTACTAGTCATGAAGCGTTTGACCATCTTCTTCAATAAAGACATTTTTTGAATATACCTCGAGATCTAATAATTTTTTTGCCATGGTACTCTAATCATTTTGTACGTAGAATGAACGGAAGAATCGATCTGTGTAAAAAAGAATATTTATTTCTATTTAAAGAAATGATGCAATTGTTAACTGCATATGCACTGCTGCATCTAAACAAAATTTTAAGGCCTATAGATGTAGTGCTCTTCGAACCATTGATCTTTCTCCTTTGGCATTTTTTCGTAAATGCAATAATAACGGAGTTATGACTTGAAACATTTGCGTGGACCACCCTGTATACTAATGTAGAAAATTCTTTTCTGAATTGCAGACTGTTTCTAAATAGGCCAGTAGATAAAATGCTGAAAATAGTGTTGTGAATAACATTCTATGTACACAATTGGAACTTCAAAAATACCCCTAGAAACTCAATTTATAACATGGAACCCCTAGGATCCATTTGTCCTTTAATTTTGGTTAATATTCATACAAGTGTTATTATAATTTAAACGGAATAAACTTAGTAAACACAATCTTTTACTTTTAGACCACGTTTATTATGATCTACTTGTCAAAATAGCAATTAAATGATCTTACTTACATTTGGTTTTTAATCAACGTCGAGAGCTATTTAGCAAGTTCGAAAATCGATAAACATTCACTATCATAGTTCATATTCACATGGAGGATGCTGAATGAACGAAGGAATTGTTTGTCGATGGAAACTTGCTATTTTATTAAGGAAAAACGATAATAAAGTGTTTTTCACTAAAACCACTGCCATTTTGGTAAAACTCAACATTTCGAAAAATCCTTCCTTCATTCAATAGTTCTCCGCGTATAGAACGAGCCCTAAGAATTTGAAATCGATCGGTGAAATAGTTCTTGAGATACCGTATACATCGTAAAGAAGACATTTCCAGAGATTTGCTGTTTCTTGGTCATTTTTAAATATATCTTAACAACAAAATTTAAATGTCAAGTTCAATACTAATACTGTAAAATTAACCTTCGTTTTTTATTAAAATATGTATTCAAATTATGGAAAAAGTTCTTAATGTTTGCCTATGACAACTGCGTTATATACCCGATCAAAATTCTCTGCGTTTTCCAACCCGATCAAAATTCTCTGCGTTTTCCAACCCGATCAAAATTCACGAATACTATCTAGATTTCTTTTCTTCAACGCCTGATTTTCAGAATTAAATTTTTAGTTCCTTAGTAAAAATCCTTGTCACCCATCGATGGGTGACGTGGTAATCGACATGATAGAGACGAAAGCACCCAACGCGTTTTGATTCGAACCAGAAAATAGCCATGAATTTTACGGATCACTGGAGTCGTTATTACGTCGGGACCAATAACAAGGAGTGGCGGGTTGGCCAGGAAAAAGAGCTAATTAAGCTTGGCATAGATTCAAAGTCTATCGGATTAACACTATCATTTAGCAACGGACCAGCTCAATTAAAACATCACCGATATAGAACGCGGCCCGTCGATAAATCCGTAGGGGCGATTTCCACCCCCTCTATTAAGAGGCTTCCTTTCCATACATCAGGCAACCCTTCGCCCGCAGAATCGCGCCGTGGCAGCTTCATGCCGTATTTTTTTTACGTTTCACCCTCCCCACCCTTGACCGCGCCAACCCCCTCCACCCACGCCGAAAAAATATCCCTCTTCGTGCCCGGTTTCGCGCTCTCATCCCTTTTCTCCGCCTCTACTGCACCCTTCGATCTCTTCGTTCCTCGCCCCCTGCTCCTCCGCGATAAGGGGTGGTGGTGGCAAGGCGTCCAGGGTTGTGAAAAGGCAGGGACACAAGTGCCACGCGGACCGGGTGCAAGTGAAAATAATTTTTCTCTTCGATGCTTAAGAGCCGCACACGGAACAACGTTTAATGATTAAATTTCATGTGTTAAAGAGGGAATCCGGTCCACCTAATGTATTTTTCTAATGCATATAATTTCCGGATATAATTAAATTTTGTTATTGAAACTTATTTTACATGTAAAGGGACGTTCAAGAAGAAAATTTGACAGTGCAGATTTAATTTGAATGTATACATACAGTGAGTGTAGAATGTGTTCGTACATCGATCAATTTCCCAAAAAGTCTTGTGTGAATTTGTAGTTTCTTAACTTCTTTTTTATAATTAATAGTATTCTATACATTCTCGAAAATATCTAGAGCAGATATAGTCCAAGGAACAATTACTAGTTTATAGAATTTGCAAAATTAACAAGAAAATACGAGAAATCGGCGGAAATAAAAAAAAAGTAAGTATTCGTACGGTTTTTATGACGAACCATTTACAGTAGAGTTTGTAACATACACGCATCAGTTTATTGCTTCGTACTGTTAAAATATGTTCGTATTAGGTTTCTCTAGTCATTTTTGTATTTATGCGGTTGACTGCAGTGATCTATGCGTCTTTTGTTTTTTTTACTAACTTGTAACTAGATTCAGAATGTGTATAAGCCTACAATGGCAACATGTGTGTTTCCAATTTCTTTTCCTTACTTATAATTAATATATATTTTATTTCTTTCTCTTATTTACGTTAATAAATCTTAATAATAAAAGATAAGTCTATTTTCATTGATTCTAACACGTACAAATTAGAAAACATCAAATTTCTAATAAAGAAGTCTTAAAAAATGCTGTAATAGAGTAGTGGAAGAAGATCCCACACCGAATAAAATCGACATTTAGTTAATTACAGCCTAGAAGAGTTGCAGTAATTATAAAATTAAGAAATCTCACGAAGTATTAATTATTTATAAATTAATGTTAATTTCGTTGTTTGTTTATGAAGTTTAAAAAATTTCACAATTGTACGAATACTTATCGCTTCTATATTTCTAACGATTTGAAGTTTTTTCTTGATAATTTCGCAACTTATATAAATAGCTAATCTTTTTTTGTACTGTATTTATTCTAGAAATTTCCAAGAATATGTAGAATATGATTGCTATAAAAGAGAAGTTGATTAATTATAATTTCACGTAGTTTTTGGGAAGTTAATCGATGTACGAATACTTTCTACACCCATTGTATTGTAGATATAGTAGTTGCAAGGAAAGAATTCGGTCAAAATGGTGGGACGCATAACTCATCGAATTTTTATCCAATTCACTTGATTCAACGCTTAAATTGAAGGTAATTAAGTATATATGCTCACGAACCTCGACTATTAATGAATTATTATTATAGCATAAAGTTATTGTGAAATAACGGCCGACGTGTATCGTTCATTTTCATCTTTTTTGCCGCCGTTTTTGCAATTAACAATTTTTTTTGCAAATTGAGATTCATATGCATTTTACGTACCTACTAAAGAAAAAAAATTTCTGATTTTTACCTATCAGATGTTTTCCCAGGGCTCCACGTATCCTACCGTTTTGACCGAATCCTTTCCTTGCGACTAGTATATCTAACTAGTCCCAAAAATGTTGTAACACCTTGAAAGGAGTGGTTCGAGAAGTGATTTGAAACAATTTTTTCCTTAGCAAAAATGTTGTTCGAGGCTTTGTTGAGGAGATATTAACGGAAAACACTGATCAATCAGAGCGTGAGTACTCCGGTGGAGCGCCCGCAGTAGCGTATGAGCGCGAACGCACAGTGGTCTGGATGGCCAAACACCTGGCCAAAATACGAAGAAGTTTTCAGATCTTTGTGAAACTTGATATTTTAGGGTTATTTGGGTCGGAAATTACGAATCTGGTATTAGAATTGCAAAATTCAAAATGGCAGATCCAATATGGTCGACATGCATATTAAAAGTACTAAATTATTATGAATTTTTTATGAAATAGGATTTCTAGGTTTATAGGGCAATATAGTTAGAATACATTGGCAGAAATAACAATAATAAATTAATGTTAAATTAAAAGTAAGGATATCAGGTTTGTTTTAATGCCGCGTAAACAGTCTTCGTTTCCTTATAAGCATGGACTTTAAATTTAAACTTAAAATGGCGCAAATTTGCTCAATTGGATATCATACCTGACATGTTACTTTATATCAAGAAACTTGGCAGAGCGTGTCACTCGGTGACTATCCTCTCTGTTTTATCGTTTTCCTTCAGATTCATCGAAAGATAACTAAAATTTATTCCATATTGAGAAGGGAATTACAATAGTGAATTCAAAGATATTTTACTTTATTCTTGTGGAAAGTTTATGTTTATAACATCTACTTTTATGGTAAAATGATTTACATATAAATCTATTGAGGATAAACTTTCTGTGACACAATAAACATGCGCCACTTTTCACGATATCAATGAACATGCAATTTCGTCAACTTTGAACCTCTGTATATCAATAACCGATTATTATTTTTTTAAATTTCAAACGGCATTTAATGCACTCATATGTTTACAACACACGCACAATATTGAAAAAAGTGTGTTCGAAACTTCAAAAATTGCATTTTGGCCAAGTTTTCGATCATCCGGACCACTGTGGGACGCCTAGTCACTCCAACGGTACACGCGCGTTCTGATTGGTCGTGGTTTTCTCTTAATATCTCCTTAACGAAGGCTCGGACAACATTTTCGCTAAGGAAAAAGTTGTTTCAAATCACCTCCCGAACCACCCCTTTCAAAGTGTTACAACATTTTTCGGCACCCTGTATATGTGTACATTCAAATTAAATCTACACTGTCAAATTTTTTTCTTTGAACGTCTTTTTATACGTAAAAAAGTTTTAATAACAAAAATTAATTATATCTGGAAATTATATGCATTAAAAAAATACATTAGCTGGACCAGACTCCCCCCTTAATCTCTCTAAAACTTGTATTGAATCCTTTCTAGTTAACTCCCCCTCAGGAGCTATAGCTTGTATGTTTGATTGTACCTACGGTACTGGCTTACCGATCCCGAGGTACCCGTGCTATAGGGGCCAGTGGACGCCAACAGTTAAAAATTGATGTTAAACAATGTAAATGTAATATGAAAAAAATCACATGTGCTATTGGTGATTTATAACAAACAAGACTGGACCTACTAACAGATTACAGTATTATTCCTCTCCACATAAATTATACAATTTAGTATAAATTACACGCTAAAATTTTCCTGAACAGTCTATTATCATACAAAATTTCATCAATTAATTAACCAGTTCTGTGGTATCAAGCAAAATGTGTACAGGGTGTTAAAAAAAAGCATACAATATTTATATGGTATATAAGGCACACTATACTGAGTAAAAAAGCTTTAGTAAACATAGGTCCAAAGGTCAACCCTTTCTGAGATATAAACATTTTTGTTTGCTAGTATCATGAAGCATTCGAGCATCTTCTTCAATAAAGACATTTTTTGAATATATCTCGAGAACTAATAATTTTTTTCCCATGATATCCTAATCATTTTTTACATAGAATGAACAGAAGAATCGATCTGTGTAAACAAAAATATACGTTTCTATTTAAAGAAATGATGTAATTGTTAATTGCTCTTCAAACCATTTATTTTTCTCCTTTGTCATTTTTTCATAAACGAATAATAACGGAGTTATGACTTGAAACAATAGCGTGGACCACCCTGTAGACATGGTTTATCACGTTGATCGCCACGTCACCCATATATGGATGACAGTGCTTTTCACTGAAGAACTAAAAATAATTCTGAAAGTTTAGTGTCAAAGAAAATGTATTGAATGAAGCACTTTTTTTTTATTAAAGCTATTAAACCCCCTACGGGATTATTAGCAGTATACATATAGCTGTGCATATTATCAGTACATATATAGATTTACATTATAATATATGAAATACAATACAATACGACAAAATTTCGAAAAAGAGTACAAAACATGAATCAAGAACAATAATAATATCAAGAATAATAGGCTTATCATTAAGGATATACACAATTGTTTTTCAGAAATTTGTAAATAATTAGCAGTGGTTGAACGAGAGGCATGTACAGAAAAGCATCCACGGTATATGGAGGATAATATCCGACTTTACATAATTTATAAATCATATCATTACGATCTTTGTCGAATAATGAACATTGCCAGATAATATGGTTGAGATCTTGCTGTGGACAACCACACTCGCAGTCAGAATTTTCAATGAACTTAACTCTAAAAAGTGAAGCATTCAGATGGTCGTGATTCGCACGACATCTATTAGTCCAGCTAATAAAGCCTCTAGAGAGAGACCTATGAGCGACCCAAGGCTTAGAATCCGATTTATAGAAGTACTGAAAGTATTTTACTCCCTTAAATTTAACATTCTCCAATAACCGTTCCTAAAATTGCTCTTTGGCTATTTTTTTAAAAAATTGAGTGAAATCATTAAACAAAATCCCGACATGTGCAGGTACCAAAAAAAAAAAACAAATTTCGTTTGTCCCGAAAATTTAAATCAGTAATTCTTCTGATATCAATCAATATAGATCAATATAGTAACGAAGATGCTACACTCAATTCTAGAGACAAAAAAGCTGCGCCTACTTCGTCAGAATCTTTCTTCTTATCTCCGTCAGTAAAATATGAAATAGAATTATGAGGCCTACTGTAAAAATACTCGAGAAACGTAGAATTGGGATCAAACTATAATCGGCTAAATATGATATATAGTTACTCTCAGTTCTGAGACTAGACGTAATATTTTGCAGGTCTTTAATTTGTCCACGGATCATAAAACTTGACTTGTCTACTAATTTATTCCATACTGCAGACTCAGATAACTGATTTATCACAGTAAGCAAAATTGAACTTTTATTTGACAGACATTTCATGAGGAATCTATTGCATAAGAATTTGGCTCTGTATAAAAGAGACCAGCATTTCGATTCTCCTAGTAGGATGTTGTTAGGAGTGCTACATCTATATCCTAAGGCAGTAGGTAAGGCAGCATATTGGATTCTTTTAATCCTCAGTAAACGATTCTCAGATTTAGGAAAGTAGATAAAATAGTTGTATTCAATTACTGATCTAATTAAACTTTTGTACAAATAAATTAAGGTGAGAGGCTCAGCACCCCACTTTATGCCACCTACAAATTTTAATATATTTAATCTATTAAAGCATTTACTACGAATATATTCTATGTGCTCCCTAAACATAAATTTATAGTCAAAAATGATTCCCAAGAATTTAGCAGTTGCACTGGATGTAACTCTACAATTTTGGATTTTGATAGAATGAAGCACTTGAATTTCGATAAAGTTATAAAAATAAATATCACCATAAATGATTGATTGTGCAGTTCCTAATAGACTGTAAACAAAATTTAATCACAGTAGAAACTTTCAAAAGTATTAATTTGATAGTGAACGTGTTATACAAAAAGACAGGTTTATAGACAAGTGTAATAAGTGTTATTGATAATTGCGAGCTACCTTAACAAATAAATGAACATGAACACGAACATAGGTTTATGGAATTTTTTAAATTGCATCAATTCGCGACATATAGCAACTCACATCAAATTTCATAAATGCACAGTACAACCTTGCATATCTTTAAAAAATGAAACCACCAATTGTCAATATGCGAAGCGCGGTTAGAGAATTTTTTCTTGAAACTGGTCGAATTTAGACAAGTTAGTCGAAGAGAGCATTGCTTTTGTCTTTACAAGTGCCATTAGTTCTAAAGGAACATGAACAGTACAGTGGGATGACTTTTAATCGCAAATCCGAGCAACAGAGAGTTTGGAGCTCACAAAATGGCCCTCAACCCTCGCAAAAAGTCGTATGCAATTTCACATAGTTATTAAACAATAAATAATCACTCTCAATTTCTTCAAGCCTCTACAAACGCGAAACATTAATCAACTCAAACAATTTGAACACGTTGATTGTCAAACTAAAACTCGTAGAAATACCTACGAGGTTAAAATTTTGTCTCGGGACAATTGAAAATTAGATGATCTTACACTTATTGTAGTATATAATTTGTACCTTCCCCATTTTCACGAATCCAATACAGATTTATATTTATTAACGCATCAGCTCCGGGATAAGTTTCTTGTAGTTCGTTAACGAAAAGTCCTGTCACCCTGGGTGACGTGACGACCAACGTGTTAAAGAAACCAGCCTACAATTTGACTTAAGAAAAAAAAGGTTGTACGCAAAGAAGTGCTTCGCCACAAAAATATGTACGGCAACTATGTAATAATATTAATGCCCGTGATAAGGATGTGCTCGAAATGATCTCAGTGTTATTCGAGGCATCCCTTTATTAATATCCGAGGCACAGCCTAGGTACAGCCCTGGTTCCACCGTGCACCGGAAAAAGAGCGAGGGGCCGCACAGGGGCGGGGGTGTGCTCGCGCGAAGAAGAGAAAAGCTATACAACCGGAAAGGAGAAACCTCGAACGGCGACAAAGAGAGGAATGGAGGAGGGAGAAGAACGAACGCGAACGAAGAGGAAGAACAACGAAGGAGTGGCCAGAGGGAGAGGAAGCTTGACGCCGAAGGAGAATCCAGAAATAGTGGGAACGAAGGGGGTGAGGTTGAGATGGGGCGAGGAACAGAATCAGCGAGGCTGAGGGGTAGTTCTGAGGCCGACGTCATAATCGATCGTCTTTTATTAAACTGCGCCAGATGGCGGCACCGGTGGGCTAGGTATCGCGGCCCGCGAGAGGGCGAAAGAGGGAGCAAGAGGGAGATCATGAGGGTGCCAGAAGGGGTGGGCGTTTTGTGAGGGGGTCGGTAGAGAATCGGGGGTGGGCTTAGGCGGAAGTAAGGGCGGTCGCGTGTGCCCGAGGAAGGGGGTTAAACGGAGGAGAACCTTCGACCAGGGCTGCCTTCGACCACCGTCAGAGTAGAAACGAGAGGGTTAGAGGGTGACTGGCGAAGGAGAGACCGGGAGGGTGGCTGCAGCCAATCGTTTAACGGTTACCCACTCTATATAACGCATTTCGGATGTCGTCGTTATGCCCTGGATCCTTTCGTGCCGGCGATCCTTAGAACGGGTGCTCCGCGACACTCGCACGAACCTCGCTTAAACGTTTCGCTTCTTTTTAATACGAGCACGGGGGACCGAGGGAGAATTATTCTCCTTATGGATCTACGGATCTCCATACCTCTCTCCCTTTCGCTTTGGGATAGCGGGAGGATGATTTAAGGGGCGAGAAAAGAACGCGGGCCACGGGAATGTGCGGGGGCGAGAGTTTATGGCGATCCTGACACGATTGATATTGCACTTTTCGACTCGCTCGGTAGTGGTATCGACAGGTTTAATTGCGATGCGGGTCATTAAGGTTTTGGAGCAGGGGTTCACAAAGTCAGGCACCCTGCAACGTGTTTGTATTACGGGATACAGTCAGTATTATAAGTAGACTGCGGAAGTTTATGCACGATAAATATGTAACATGCATATGCAAAATATGCACGAAAAATTTGAATAAAATGTAGTATAGTAAGTAACATATACAGGGTGAGTCTTATAACGTGACGACCTCAAATAAATCGTAAGGTATTTGTTGTACGAGAAAATGTTCCAAACAAAAGTTGCATGGTATCTAGGGGGACATACAGTGTTATAATCTGTTTTTTATTACCTTGCTTTGTTATTGAAATATTATTGAAATATTTTAAATGAAATGTCTAATATTTTTTTTTTTGAATTCGGATAAATCATCAAATTTTGCGTAAAAAAGTATTACATGAAGTGGGACTTCAAATGAATAATTACTGAGATATCTTCAAATTAATAACCTTCTATTAGGAAATACGCTTAGTCAAAAATATTAGACATTCCATTAAAAAAACTGAAGGTGACACTAATATTTCAATAAAAAAGTGAGGTAATAAAAAACAGATTACATCACTATATGTGCCCCTAGATACCATGCAACTTTTGTTTGAAACATTTTGTCGTACAACATATACCTTACGATTTATTTGAGGTAGTCACGTTATAAGACTCACCCTGTATATGTATTATAATATGGCTTAAAGGCAATGTTAATATAATTTTAATACAATTTAAATTTGACTCATTTGTAGTTCCTTGAATTGCCGCTAAAGGGAGACAGCGAGACACTAACGATAAGAATTAATATGAACCGGTTCTAAAACGCCATCTTCCGGATCACGGTCGTGATCGAAGTTTAATCACGACTACGATCGTGATTGTGTGATCACCGTGAAAAATCACTGTTATGAAAAGTATTCGAAATATGCACGAAAAATATGCAAATTATGCACGAAAAAGTTGAATAAAATATAGTATAATAAACAATATATTAGTATGTTATAGAATATTCACTATGTAGACATATACAAAATACTTTTGACAATTATTCTGGTATATTATAATTCGCGTGACAATAAGTTACGAGGATTTTTTCCAAATTTTCTGCTGTTAGTTGGTGGCGTTTATCTGTCAAAATTAATTTATACGCGGAGAACGATCGCTCTATGTCACACGAAGTAATCGGTGCGTATTTAATTTTAGAACGATATTGTTCCGGCACACTTATTGATCCTTGAACGCTCTCGTTATTTAAAATATTAGAAATTTTCGATAATGTAGAATGTAGAAAATCCTACATCCTTTATAAAGTTCTTTTACATTTTTTTCTAATCTTTTCACAAGGAATACTTTTTAGATGTATTATACTATTCATATGTTCCTCTGTTTCACATGAATTACCAATTTCTTCGATTTTCCTCTTATGTGTGCCGGTATTTATGTGTTGGTCTAAATACGATTTCTTTTCACACTTCACATTTTCATTGCAAATTTTGCAATAAATGCTTCTGTCATCCTTATCATTGTTGTCGTTGTCATTAATAACAAAATTAGAATCGTTTTTGATTCAACTTAGCATTAATGCTTTTCTACTTTTTCTAACTTTTGGCATTTTTGGAGAATTAAGAGACACTTAAACATATCCACTTCTTCACAGAGATCACATTACCTGCGATAATTGAACTGAAGTATTCGAATACGAAATACAAACTGTCACACCTAACGGTCGATTAACAACACAAGGTTACAGAAATACAGTGGGTGTAAAATGTATTGGTACACCAATCAATTTCCCAAAATACTTTTGTGTGAAATTGTAGTTTCTTAACTAAGTATAGAAGCAATAAGTATTTGTACGATTCTTATGACGAACCATTCACAGTAGAGTTTGTAACGTAAACACATTAGTTTATTGCTCCTTGCGAATTAGAAAACATCAAATTTCCAGGAAAGTACTTTTAAACAGTTGTGCGAATACTTATTGCTTCAATATTTCTATCGATTAATTGTTTTTTTCTTGTTAATTTCGCAACTTACATAAATAGCTATTTTCTTTGTAATCTATCTATTCTAGAGATTTCCTAGAACATGTAGAATGTCATTGTTTATAAAAAAATAAGTTAATAAATTACAATTTTACACAGGTTTTTTGGAAATTGATCGGAGTACGAATACTTTCTACGCCCACTATATATTTTCATATGGCCTGTATTTGTGTAAACACTACACAATTATGATACGAAAGTATAGTGATAGACGAAACTAATTTGTCGAGATAGATATTTCACATAAGCACGATAAATAACATATGCAATATATTATTGTATATGTTTTTAAACATAAATATACAAAATATGCAAAATAAAAAAGGTCCCATTCTTTTAACTATTTTCTATAAAAATATGCATTTGCATAAACTTCCGCAGTGTACGTATAAGCATACATACTTTCTATGCGTATTGAAGAAATTTGTTTCAATTAAATGGTGGGTTTCAATGTTTTCAAATAAACATTTCATGTACATGAATAAATATACATGAATAAATATTAGGGTGTGTCAAAGGAAACAAAAATATTGTTTTCCTCCCAAACAGGATCAAAAGTTTCAATTAGGAACAAGAATACGCCTGTTAAAATTCGAGCTTTTAATATTAACATTAAGAGGTTCCGCATCGCACTTTTCTGTTTTTCATAATAATATGATAGGAAACATTTTTGTTGCTCCTTCTGATTTTCATAACTAGCTAACAATACGTGGTACAGAAAATCTACAAACATATTTTTGTAGGGAATTAAATGCTCTACAAAGAAGGACTCTTGTCAACATTCCATAAAGTCAGATGTGCCAAAGTTACAATTTAAGCTAAAAGTTAAGTTACTTATAACAGTAGTTATATTAAGTTTAACGATTTTCTGATAAATTATTCTTGAGATATATTAAACAAGGCACCAACATTAATATGGACATGCATCTATAGATATAAAAATTTTGTTATGAATATAATCGCATCAGTGCTGTATACATGGAAGTTGTTATTCCCAATTTTATAATTTTCAATTGAGTCAGTGTCAAGGTAACAAAAAAACAAAGGCTAACACACATCTATACACACAAAATTTAAAAAGAAATATATAATAGCATCCCTTTATAATACTTTACTCTCGTGTAAGTACGCCCTGTACAATTTGTAATCACTGTAATTGTTAGATTATGGGTGGAAGCAAGAAATAAAATAAGAATATAGTTTTATATTAAATGATATTTTATTTATCACTTAGAGGCTCAGAGAGGTAGTCGCGTTCACCATCGAGGTTGTTTCTCAACTGACACCCTAACCGTCGAACTCAAGTTTTCGGCACGGATGTTTATATTAACAGGCTTATCGTCCCGCACTTCTAACTTCAAAGAAGAAATGTCAGATTCATTTTTGTTATCGGACTAAATAAAATATTTAGATCCAATTAATTCAACAGTAATTATTATAATTATATTTAGCAATCGATTTTCGTAAGGTTCTTAATCTATAATTATCATATCTTGATTAACCGTCGGAATCAGTAAGGTTACATTATAATAATGACGATTAAGAGTATTTTTTCCACTTCTCAATAAATAATGTGCCTCCTGCTCATTATAACTATTGTAAAATTTAATTTGCAAATGGAGCGATACGAGGATAGTTGTGCACCACTGATTTGTATGGTGGCGGATAGCAAGACGCGTGAAAGTGTAACCGTGACCAATAAGTTAATAAATCTGGCGTGACTCAAAGTGGTATACTGTGTGGACTCGTATACTGTGAATTTTACTTTCAATCATTTTTTATATTATTGCATACTGTATGCATTTTGTAGTTTCCTGCACATTAAGATTTCCTATAATTGCACATAAAACCGCAGTCTAATCATTGGGCACACTGCGATTCAGTACAATTTGTTCGACATGTCTGACCATTATTCGTCATTTCTACTGAATTCATGGTCTGTGCGCCATCCATGATGATATGCAGGAAAACTCGGACGTTATGTGTGTGAAGAATTGAAAAAAGACTTGCAGAATTCGATTATCTGTCGCCGTTTGCAAATTATGCGAATATAAAATTTTTTATTCCTAAAAATTCAACATTGTTTATCTGCAAAATGAGTAGAGATAACGAGTTTCTATCAATGGCACAATATAGCACAAGTTAGTACGCATCTTTCTATAGAAAAAAAGTTTGTTTCGGCAAAAGTGCGGGGATTGTATCATTTTGGTTTTATTTCTTTTCTTAATTGTTATTGATGTTATCGATCTCTTAATTACGACACAATTCAACACAAATATAGCACAATACGGCACAAAAAAGAAAAGCTGAAAATTCGAAAAGTGCGGGGCTATCAATAATTTTGTTTTGTTCTATTTTCTTGAGTACGCTTTGACTTACAGAGTTGCGGTTTACGGCACAATACGGCACAAACGTAGCACAATGTAACACAATTTTAAAAAATCAAAAATTCGAAAAGTACGGAGCTAACTTCACACACATGTTCGGATCAGTCATTCGAGTAAAACTCTAAAATTCGAGTAAAACTGAGTAAAACTCGTCTCACCTTTTCCGAGAACTCGAACAGCCATAGCTTCCAATTAATTTTTAACTACTTACGAGACAAAAGTATACCAAGTTTTTGAATTTACGAATACAAATTTAAATAATTAATATAATATTTAATTTACAAACTGCACTGAAGTACAGAGGTGCAGTTCTTTTTCATTTTAAATCATAGGCTTTTCACTGAAGTCCTTTTCTCCGAACAAAAATATATTTTACCCACTTTTCTGAATATACGTTGTTTATACTCACATATAATTCCACAGTTTAATAATAACGATCGTCAACCGTATCTTTCGGAGAACTGTATTTTCAGCTGCAGCACAGTTGCAAGTGTCTACGATTCATAAAAATGATCGAACGCGCAACGTACAATGTACGGTGGAACGAATGAAACCCATGAACAACAATTCAACTTCGCCGAAAGCATCGCGTCTTTCTCACTGAACGGAACCGCTTTGTTACTTTTGTTATATAGTGCCAGGCCCTGTCTGCCGCTGACGGGACAATCAATCACCGTCGCCACTCGCTAAACGTAAAACGAAAAGACGAAGATAGACTGAAAGTAGGGGAATACGAATTTCTTTCCTCAACTAAGTTTGATTTCCTTGGAATGCATCGTTCAGTAATGATCAAAAACGCCAAATCTTTGTCGTTTCCTAATGTAGAGTACACAAAACCAGTTTTTTTTTTTCATAATAAAAAGTATATTCGCAGGAAAATGATAAAAATAGAGATTTGATCAAATCCCTAAGGTAGATGATCAATTCACGGGAGATGTTAAAATAACAACTCTGTGAGGTCATTTCCAGAAAGAAAGTAAGTGATTTGATCAAATCCCTTAACTGTTTTAGTGTAAAGAATGAAATAATATTGTTTAGATATTGAAAGTATTTATTTAGTAAATCAATCGTTATTAAAAGTAGAATAGGTAATACAACCATACTCATAGAAACATAAATTATTTATACGAGACTAATTAGCAAAAAAAATAGGTACTTAAGCTGAGATTTTAAAAAACAAAAAGAATATTTTTAGGGAATATAATTATTATAATAAATAATTTATGTTTCTACGACTATTGTTGTATTACCTACTCTACACTTAATAACGCATGATTTACTAAATCATGGATTTGATCAAATCACTTACTTTCTTTCTGGAAATGACCTCACAGAGTTGTTATTTTAACATCTCCCGTGAATTGATCATCTACCTTAGGGATTTGATCAAATCTCTATGTTTATCATTTCCCTGCGAAATATATATACTATGTATATATACATAGTAACCTATTGTAAAGTAAATGACACCCCCAACGCTTTATTATCAGAGCAAAACACTATTTAAATGAATTCTTATTCTAATTATTATTCGAGTAAAAAATGTATTATTTAAGCTTTTCAATGGAAGAAAAAACAGTTAAATTTTTGTTTATATCGACTCGGTTACAATTTTATTTAAAAATTGATTTTATAAATTTATCACATACAAATATATTTGACAACACTGGCATCGATTTCTCCACACTCAAACATCTTAGTTCGTGTTTGTATTTGCGAGGAGCAAGCGAACGATCTTGGCAATGCTCATAAATATATAAAAAAAACATTCATCCATAAGGAAATTGGCGAAGCGTGAATTTATTTATCGATTTATGCATGGATTTATTTTTACATGTAAAACCAGCTTCTGGGCTGAGCCATTGAGCGACATGATCTATATACATATACTTATATTTCGAGTACCCTTCTTATCGAATCACAATATTTTCGTCAAGTTTCTGTTCGACATTGAGATAAGGTATTGAAAAATATTTAGAAGGAGAAATTCAAATAAATGAATAAACTGTATCGCAATAGTTAGAAAATATTGTTACGAGCCAGGGCGATAGCGACGCGCGTGTGAGCCCAGCAAGTGGGGTAGATTTGAGAATTGAACCAATACGATTAATTATTGTGTATCAATGGTGCCGAAGGCTGAGGATAGATTAGACCATGCAGACGACTCTGACGCGAAGTCAGATAGCTGCTGGGAATTGGTATCTCTCAGTAAAGGGTAACCGTAGGGCAAGGTTCGAACTGTGAGGTTGTTGGAAAAAGTGCAGACGACTCTGACACGAAGTCAGATAGCTGCTAGGAATCGGTATCTCCCAGTAAAGGGTAACCGCAGGATAGGTTAAGTTTAGGAGTTCGGGTTGAGTACACAATGACTAAATCGTATCGGTAACGAATACTACGCGTCGCAGATAAAGCCTCGCAACTTGTTAATTTAATAGAATAATAACTCAGCTTATTCAGAAATAAATCTGGTTTTCTCCAACTGTATTCAAAGAATATCTACGATGGGAAACGATCCCCACTGGTTTTGATTTTCGAGCATCCTCGGATGGAGTGCTCACCCCTAAAACGAGCAACGTCTTGGGGCTCGATATTACCCTCTAATCTTTATCGCTAGGTGAAAGGATTACATCTCAACAGATTTTTACCAACAATCAAACTTTCATTTCTTTAGTAATTTTCAAGCGTTTATAATTAGTACAATATTGTAGTTTGTGAACGAAGTACGTTTGTTTTAAGGTATGGTTTCGTAATATATTTATAAAATATTATATGTATTAACCATAAAATATACTATCTATATCACACTATATATATAATATAAATATAATATATACTTGTGGTACAGTATGAATAATACATATATTTTATATACATGGATTATAATAATAGAAAAATATAATACAAATATTGCATATATTATAAAAATAAATATATTATTTATTCCATACTATTATACCATTTCAATATAATTAATAAAATATAAATACAATATATACATATGTATAATTCATTCTGTACCACAAGTATATATTATATTTATATTATATTAATTATAACAACCTAACATACTTATAATATTTAACCAGTAATAATTCATAACCTTTATTTGGCTGCACAATTAAATTTCTATTTACTCATCATAAAATAATAAATAATTCATTCGACAATTGAAATCTTAGTTTCAATCAAATCATCAACAAGTAACAATTACCGAGTACCCTTTATTTTTGACTCGTTATTCGAAATTTGTATTTAAACAAGAATTGCCGCCCATCTCCGTTCGATACCGGTAAAGTTGCGAATGCAATTACACGAAGGCGTGCGATCACGTTTTTACGACAAAGTCACTGTGAGATCAGTCACTATGTTGGAAATGTACTGCAAGTTTCCCCCGCTGATAAAGAGCACATTAACACATCAGATCGTTAGGGTTCCGCATTGTGTCAAGCACACACGCTCCGGTAAATGGAAATACGAAAACAATTTAGATGAATTAATTGCTGGTAGATCCATGTAATTTTCTCGTCTCTGATACATCCGTTTAATCTATCAACTCTAATTCGCGTTACGTCGTACGTTCGAACTCCTTTGGCACACGAATTTCATTATAGCTTTTCGAATCATTCAAATCTGTCTTCCATCGACGGTAAATTATAATACGAAAACCTTATATGGTAGCAAAATTAATTGAATTCGAGATAATTTGGAATATTTATTAGCTTTACTTAAGAAAAAAAGATTCAAAAAAGTAAAAAAATTACGCCAAGTACATGAAAAAGTGGAGGACTTAAAGAGTAATCATAGAAAAATAGAAGATCCCCCTAAAAAATTCAAGAAAGTAAAAAAAGAAATGAAATCGAAATGAGCTGCCAGTACGTGAAGGTGGTTTCCAGCAAAGTGCAAAGGCGACACTTATAACACAATGAAAAATTCGCCTAGATGTCCGTGGCCTGGAAGTCAAATGCTTGGCTTCAATTGCGCCAGTATACACGGTGGCGTATAATTTTTTATGTACTTGGCGTCGAGACGCTACCGCATCTCTAGAAAAAAAAATAGGGTAGGTCGGCTAGCCTCAGTCACTTAGGTTAATTACAAATAAAAATACAATAACGATACTGAACTACGATTTTGTTTGCAAAAATTTCGAATGGTGTCGAATATTAACGAAAATGAAGCACTATCCGCAAAGGAAATTGTGGTTCAGAATTGTCTCAGCTACCCCCCATTTCCGGTTCTTACACTAATTCAACGACATTCTGTATACTCTACCCATGGAAATACTGTCTGAATAGGTTTGGGACAGTATTTGGTGGCGGCGGCGATATTGAATAGTGTTAATGAATATGATGTCAGAGTGGATGTAATGATAGCAATAAATAAAGACCATATTTTTTGTTTCTCCGACAGAAAGTTAAACCAAGTTTAGCAATTTTTAATATACTTAATTCTAAATTTTGCGCCGCCTCCGAAAAAGGTGCATTGCATTTAATATGATGTATTTAATAATTTAACCAAATTCATCAAACCATGGTGAATAACAATGCAGTTTAAATAGAAATTATTTCACACTTTTCACTGCATTTTCCCATACTTTTAAGCAATTATATCTAGAGCTAGTGCGTATTCATATACATTAACTAGAAATTATTTCATGCTTTTCACTGCATTTTCCCATACTTTTAAGCAAATAAATCTAGAGCTAGTGCTTATTCATATAAATTAACTAGATTATTTCATACTTTTCACTGTACCTTTTTTGAAGTCGGTTAAATTTTTTTCCAAAAAATTATTTTATTTCACTCTTTTTAGTGGCAATCTATAACCAATAGGTTTCATGCAATATCAACAGTTATGAGCAATATACAGGATGACCCAAAAACGTTGGAGGTCCTTGAAAAGACTTGTTCCTCGGAGGAAGGGGGGTTGAAACAATTTTTCCTTAGCGAAAATGTTGCTCGAGGCTTCGTTAAGGAGATATTCCAGAAACAGAAACTCGCGCTCTGATTGGTCGGGGGTTTCTGTCAATATCTCCTTAACGAAGTCTCGAACAACATTTTCGTTAAGAAAAAATTGTTTCAAATCAACCCCCCCCCCCCCCCCCAAACACCCCATTCAAGGATATCCAACATTTTTTGGACACCCTGTATAATTGCAAATAGGATTATCAGGAATACATCTGCAACTACATGTGAAAGGATTGATTGCGTTTGGTAAATTCCTTGTCGAGCTGCACCAGAGCATAGCAATTTCGTACCAACAATGGTTTTATAATCAATAAAAGTGTCCATAAATTTTTGCAAATGGAAACATCACGAATTCATGTATCATGAAATGCGGAAGGTTCCATCGCGCTCGATAATTTCCTCACCCAGTTACATCATATAATAAGAATTTTGCGATAACAATAGTTATAAACAATACAGAAATTCATAATTTTTTGCATCTGTGATCATTGCGAAAACCTCTCCGGCAGCAAAATGTAAGGGGTTTCATCGATTTCATCGGTTTTAGGCCAAACATACGTGAAATAGTACGCTTTTTGCGATAAAAAGTGATTTAAAGTGGTAAAAAATAAGACAAGGACAAATGTTTTGTTATGGAACCAAATGGCAAATGCTCTTCCAAATGCAAGAAGTTTCAATCTGATTGGTCCATCCATCTCGGAGTAAGAAGCAAGACAAAATGTTTCTGTTTAAAAAAAAAAATGGGTAAAAAATGACAAATCACAAAATGTTTCTTTTACGCGACTAACTGAAAGAAATACTCGACAAGATGCAAGAGGTTTCACTCCGATTCATCAAGCCATCTCGACGTAATTGGCAAGCATACCTAAAAATCACGGTTTTTTGGTAAAAATACGGGTAAAAAATGATAAATCGCAGAAGTCTTAACAGCAGGATCACCGGGGGAACATGCTCTACAAGATGCAAAAGGATTCATTCCGATTGGTCAAGCCATCTCGGCGTAATCGGTGAACAGACATTAAAAAAAAATATATATATATATATACATATATACATGTCGAATTAAGTAAACTCCTCCTTTTCGAAGTCGGTTAAAAACAAGCTTTTGTTGAAGAAAATCTATGGATAAATACCGGAGTTAGGAACAATTGAGTAAAGGTACAAAAATTCCAATTTTATTCTGTTTTTGTACTTTTCTTCTATTTATATAGGAAACATTTATTTAATTAATTTCGATTAGAAATAATTTCGGCCTTTACTTTGTCTTCTGTTATTCGTTGGCTTCGTTTCTCTGATGTGGAACCAAATGTAGTCTCTCAACATTCTTTCATCCCAATATCCTTGATAGCACTGCACTTAATCCAGTATTTCTCAAAGGTTTCTTCACATAAGATGCATTCGGTCTGTTCTCCTGTTTTTTCTTCTGGAGTTGACTTTGATATTAATTTCAATTCGCCACTGGATTTGTAATTTTTTCGAGGAGAGACACAAATAAAAAGCTATTTTATGATAAATTGATACTTATTGAAGTGGAATAATCATATTCAAATTCATTACAAGGGTTTTTAAACATTTGGTTGAATGATTTTCTTTTTTGCTTTCTTTAAGGAAGGAGCCCGGTTGAGGACGCTGAAAATGAGGCATTTTTTTTACGAATTTTACAAAAATAATGTATCAAGCGGATCTTTATGAAACTTATATAGTCTTTTATTCGATATTCGGTGATAATAAATAATTTTGTTCGATATAGGGGCTTGTTGGTAAGCTCCTTGCACAGAACTTTCAATTATTGCTTTAAATAAAAAGAAATTCAAAATTTTCTTCTTTATTATATGATTTCCTGATTTATGTACGGTATGTGGGAAGGTGGAACAAATTTCAACACTTTTTTATGATTAATATATTTAATAAGTAATTAGTATATTAAAACATCATTGATGCCACGCACACTCTAACCTCTTTCGCTTACACACTACTTACCTTACTCCCTCTCCACGCATACCAATCCACCTTCCTTGTTCTCCCTCATTCCAAAACCAACTCTCACACTCTCCCTCCCCCCTTGGTTTTTAATCCCTAGCACTCATAAAGTTTTTTATGTTTTTAAATAAAGATGGCCCACTCAACGGTTTAGTGAAACAATCGGCTGTCATAATTTCTTTGGGTACATGTAACACTTTAACTTTATCATTTTTTATCATTTCTTTAATAAAGTAACGCTTTCTATTTAATAACTTTGTCTTTGTTTTGAAGTTTCCTCCATTAGCGAGTTTCACTACATTTAAGTTGTCATATTTCAACTCATTATTCTTCTTCTTTAACACTCCTATTTCTTCAACAAGATCACTCGTCCAGATAACTTCTTATCATATTTATCATAGGCTGGCAATCAGCCATGTCCGAAACCGAACCTAAACCAGACCTAAGCGTATCAACAAGTCCGGATCTTTCTCATTGAGTTGTTTGTCACAATTTAGTAAATGCCCCAAGAATATACATATGAATGCACTGAAGAGAGTGTTGCAATACCTAAATGGAACAATCAATTATGGAATAGAATATGGAAGAATGAGTTCAAGAAGAGGAATTAGGTGCAAATATGACGCTTCTCGGAACAGCACGATAATACATAATAATAAAGAATATTACAACATAATATATGTATGACACAAAATAATACATAAAAATACAGAATAATGCAGCATAATACAGCATAATGCAATTAATTGATGGCCGGTAGTGTGAATAGCGAAATTACGGCAAAGTTCGTTTTCCACACTCATAACGCCAGAAATATTTTTCCAGTCGAATTTTAAACGCGAGAATTTGCGTCAAATTACTCCCCTAACCTGTAAGCGCGTCTGCGATTAATTGTTGACGCACCAACGAACTATCAGAACGAGCCCGTTACACGGGTACGTGACAATATATTATTAGTGGAAACTTTGGTCGCGTTTACGTTAAAACCATTTCAAAAAATATATAAAAAGAAGGACAGAAGGGCACATTGACGCATCAAATTCGTTCACATTTCACAGTGTCAGGCGCACGCAGCTCCACGTGAACAAGGCGTGGACAGGAAACGTTGCATAAAATGCTCCACAAGATATTAAAGAATAATAAACTTTTTATTAATTTCACACCCCATTCCAACCCAGGGTTGGGGAATATTAATAATGACGCGGACGTCAAGCGCAGACGAGCTTGTTGAACACGTTTCGAAAATTGTTTATAGTCTGTAAAGTGACCCGATAAATAACAGAAAATTATGAATCGCATTTGTGCTCGCATTTCAGTTGGAAAACAATTTTTAGCAATAATACAATCCTATTTTCGCATTTTAATGGATACGTTGATTTTCAAGTTTTAATCGTTTCGCAGAGAATTATTTTAATTTCATTGGTTTGTCTGTACCTAAACCCCCCTTCTTCATTGTTAATATTAAAATATATATAATGTTGCCTTTGGCATATTAAATAATATCAAATAACTATAATTGCACGTATGAAGGGATTTCTGAAAGGGTCTTTAGGACTTTATTTTTTAATAAGACAAGTGCAAGAAACTTACAGTGAAGCTTAAATAACACTTAAATATATCTATGTTAATATGATGTATAATTGTTATTGCTAGTATACTATGTACATATAATAGAATTGTAAAAAAATTATTTCAATGATTCAATGGAGAATGAAACATTGAAATTTATAAATTGGCCACTCGGAAATCCAGATTTAAATATAATATTATTTAAGAGTATGAGGTATTACGAACTGAATTGCAAAATATTCCGAGTGAAATAATTAAAATATTACATGAGGAAAGTAAAAAACTCTACAATAATACTAGTAAAATTAAATATGTAAGCTAAATCAAAATTTGTAGTCTTTCTTTAGCTGTAAAAATGTAAATGCAGAATAATACAACACAATACATATAGCATAATATAGAATAATACAAAATAATATAGGTTAATACAAAATAGTACAATATAGTACAGCATAATACTGTTTAAAACAGAATACTTGAGCATAATGCAGTATAATACAGCGTAATACAGCATGATATAACACAATACAGAATAGTAGAGAATAGTACACAATAATGTGTGTAATTGTTTTTATTGTGTGTGTGTGTATGTATGCGAAGCTGTGAGAGCGCCTGTAGAGTGTGACGCCGCAGGCGATAGAGTGACTTCATTTTATATCTTAAATTCCTATAACTTTGTTACAAATATATATATTTTGTAATTATAAAAGAAGAGTGGGCTTCATTCAACCTCGATCCAACAAATAATACATACTAGAATAGAATAGATAGAATAATACAGCATAGTACAGCACAATATAGCATAATGCTACATAATATATATTATGGTAGTATTTCCAATACTGCAAGCCATTATTAATTTCACTTGACGAATTTTATTTATTTCATTAAGCACGTGGTTAACCTCACTTTTCAGACTCGCGTTACCGATATCCTATTCGCTTTAACCAAATACGCTGTTAGGCCAGGGCAATATACTACAACACGTGCACTAAAATAGTTTAGAAGAATGTATTTACAACATAAATCTAACTAAATATTAGACAAACATCTTTACACAGAAGCGTACTAGACACTAGCTAGACGATACGATACCATACGCAATGCATTGGATGACATCACACATGGCGCTCGAATTGTATCGGTCCAACAATATAGAATAATACAGCATAATGTAGCATAGTACCGAAGTATAATCTACTATAAATGCCTTAAGATTTTTGTACAGTACTGTATTCAATTTACATAATTTGTATAATCGTGACAACGATGATCCATCGGGGAAAGCGGTCAATTGGTAATCTAGAAAGTCCAGGCGGGAGTACTGCAAAGTTCTGTGTTGGGTCCCAAACTATTCTCCGTGTACATAAACGATATACCAAAATTTGGAATAACTAACATAGCACTTTTTTGCGGATGATACCTCAATTCACGCACACTCATTTAGTGCAATAGTAGCCGCAAAGCAAATACAGCTACATGTGTATAAACTCCAAAAATATTATCAGAAATGAAAAATATCATTAAATGTCACAAAAACAGAGTTAATCGTTTTTTCTAAAAAATCGTCAAATGTAAGAATATATCAGCACGTCACAGTTTATGGACATCCTATAATTCCAGTTACATGTGTTAAGTATCTTGGGATATACTTAGATTTGAAACTAACGTACAGGGAACATATTAAACAAAGTATAAGAAAAGTTTACGCAGTACAAAAGAAACGCTATCCCTTAATGGCAAAAAATTCAATGCTAACAAATGAAAACAAAAGACTGGTGTTATAGAATGATTTTTAGACCAATCATGGTATATGGATCTTCAATATGGTGTAGTGCTGCAAATAGGAATTTAAAACAACTGCAAATATTTCAAAACAAGTGCCTTAGATTAATTTTAGATGCTGATAGGTACAGTAGAATAACATATCTGCATGAAAGAGTAGATATGGAGACGGTTAAAAATCACATTGTCTCGTTAGTTGAAAAATTTTATGAAAACCATGTCCAATCTAATAAACTAATAAGAAATATTATTAATACAACCAAGTCAGAGCTTTCTTTTCAGTTAAAACACAAATTGCCATACCACGAATTAACATTCTTTAATAAGTAACACTTTATCAAGTGTAAATGTATGTAAGTTTTTCACTTAGTTTTCCTACTCTCCACCAAGTATGATATACAAGACAACACATTGTAAAAGCTACAATACCAAAGATGGGTAAACATACATATATATAAATATAATTATAATTATAAATATAATTTATATGAATTGTTCCCAGTTACATATAAGTAGGTTAAGCTAGAAATATACCCAGGTAGCACAGGGACGTCTTATGTACGTCCATAAGACGTCCGGTACTGGACGTTCGGGACGTCCTATGGACGTCCAGATAACGTTCAAACGTCCCTTGAACGTCCTGTGAACGTTCTGTGAACGTCCCTGGGACATCCGGCGTGGACATTCTATGTACGTCCCTGGGACGTCCGATGTGGACATTCCCAGAACGTTCTCTGTAAAATTGAGATTTAAAAAAAAATTAAATTTAAATTTTATATATTTTCTTTTATTTGTTGCTAGATTTTAGTTAACTGTATTTATTTCTTTAACTGGATTCTATGAAAAACGACGAACAACAAATCTTTCAATTTTTATTTGCACCTCCGGCGGGATTCGAACTCACGATTCTCGAACTACAAATCACAACCTGCTTCCTCACTTACCCATAAACGACTTTACTAAACCGACTCATATTTTAGGCTTATATAGTGATTCGCATTAATATTCGGATACTTTTTAAAATACAATTCCTTCTTTTGAAATTGGTCTAAATGACTTGAACTTTTTTTTGAAAAGTTAGAAGAATTAATTTACTAGGTAATTCTGAATAGTTCAAGATATTACATACATACCACATCTCATATGTACAAAAAATATTGTATTCTTAATATTGAATAAACATTTTGTTTTACATGTTCAAACATATATTCTGTTGCGAATATTAGATAAATACGTGTTTTATCTACGGAAAAAAATATTCTGTTGCGAATATTAAATAATGATTGTATATCCAGATAGCACAGGAACAGGAACGTCTTATGTACGTCCATGGGACGTCCGGTCTGGGATAATAATATTAATTAATTTACAATTGTAAATAGTGTATTTTATATTCGGAAAAAATTATTCTGTTCTATATATTTAATAAATATTAAATTATAAAGAATATTAATAAATAATATTTATTTTGTTTAAAAAAAAGTATTTTTCCCTAAATCTAGAAAGTTTAGAGTGGACATTCCTGGGACGTACAAAATTTAGGTCCCATGGACGTTCGTAGGACGTTCCGGGCGGACGTCCCTGGGACGTACAAAATTTAAGTCCCATGGACGTTCGCAGGACGTCCCGGCCGGACGTCCGACAAAGAACGTCGGACGTTTGGACGTAAACTGGACATAAAATGGACGTCCATGGGACGTCCGGTGCTATCTGGGTACTGGCAGGTACTACACACAACGAAAGTAAAGCACAAAAATATGTTTATATTTATAAATGTAAATATACTTTGTACAAAATTGTTAAGAAATATATATATATATATATATATATATATATATATATATATATATTATTTATTATATTATATTATATTTATATATATATATAAGGGTTTAAGGTTACCTAAAAGGTAATCTAGAAGGCCCGAGTTCGAATCCCCGTACATTATTTTTCGTTGGGTCCTACGTATTTCCATTTTATTAACCATTATATTTGTATTCTTATGAGTTGTATACATAAAGGGTTCATAATATACTATTAGGAAGGCTTTGCATCAAAATACCTTAAACAACATCCCCTCCCCCTCCCCCTAAAGACGAGATACCTTCAGGATCCTAGCTAGAGATGTCAAGTGCATACTATACACATTTATATTTGTCTTCTTATGAATTGTATAGATAAGATCCTCCAATTGTGTAGACTCCAATTGCAGCCCCCTTGCTCCAACGTCTTATCCAATAACTCCCCGAAGGCGAGATACCTTCAGGGTCCACCTGGATGTCAAGTGCACACGCACACACACATACACACATATATGAGTAAAACTACCAATGAAAATTCGAAAAGCAGTTTAGGTAAATCAATCCGCCACAGGGATCAATGCTTCAATGTAGCTTAAGGCTACGCTCGCATAATAAAGTGGCGAACAGGGTGGAGAAATTGGGTGCCACGAAGGAGTGGCGGGCTAGCAGGGAGGATAGGGATTGGGGGTTGAACGGGTGAGGAGAACATTTTCAGGAGAGTTCATGTGCGTTTGACGTTAGCCCGTTCAGCGGTTCGGTAATACATGGTCTTTAATATACGAAAATGACGCACCCTTTATCGCCACCCCCACCCCATTCACTCTCGAGCGCACACATTTACTGCGAAACGAAGGAAGGGACACAGAAAGTAGGCAACATGAATTTGATGGGGGACATTTTGGTAACGAGAATTGATAGTGAATTAAGGAGATAGTTTTTTATTTATTTATCATTTTCGAGGTAATTTTGATGACATTCTTTTGTAGCTAAAATAATTTATATAAACTTTTAAAATTTAATACAGTGGGTGTAGAATGTATTCGTACATCGATCAATTTCCCAAAAAACTTTTGTGTGAAATTGTAGTTTCTTAACTTCTTTTTTTATAATCAATGATATTTTACATATTCTCGAAAGTCTCTAAGATAGATGTAGTCCAAATAACATTTACTAGTTAGTATAATTTGTGAAATTGACAAAAAAATACAAAAAGTGAGTAAAAGTATAGAAGCAATAAGTATTTGTACGATTCATTTACAGTAGAGTTTGTAACATAAACACATTAGTTTATTGCTCCGTACGAATTAGAAAACATCCAATTTCCAGGAAAGTACTTTTAAAAATGGCTCTAATAAAGGAATTGAAGAAGATCCCACTTCGAATAACTAATAATTTAGTTAATTTAATGCTCAGAAAAGTTACAATAATTATAAAATCAAAAGGAAATCCCACGAAGGAAGTATTATGTACTTATAAATTAATGTAAATTTCTTTTTTTTTTAATCAAGTTTTAATAATTAAAGAGTTGTGCGAATACTTATTGCTTTAATATTTCTATCGATTAATTTTTTTTTCTTGTTAATTTCGCAACTTAGATAAATAGCTATTTTTTTGTAATCTATCTATTCTAGAAATTTCCGAAAATATGTAGAATGTCACTGTTTATAAAAAATAAGTTAATAAATTACAATTTTACACAGTTTTTTTTTAAATTGATCGGTGTACGAATACTTTCTACACTCACTGTACGTGTAGCGTCGGAACTGAAGTTATTTCTTGAGTTCTGTGATTCAGATAGTAAAATACAAATAAACGTGTTAGTAAATAAAAACAACAATATTTGAGGGTAAACTCCGAGGAAAAAAGACGTTGCGGGCAAAAACCTCGTAAAATATATTTTAAATTAAAGAATACATGCATGCATATGAGTGAGTAAATTGTGTGTTTATGTATGTGTGCCAGAATGATTGTGTATGGCATAATCATTCTACGGATCATGCATGATCTCTATAATTCGGATGACGACGTTTAGTCGTCATCGGCAATACCGATTAACGGTAGCGTTTATAATTTACATAATTTTATGTTATGCGTTATTATTTTGTGCTAATTGCGTACCTTTAATGTAGCGAGATTGGAAATACAATATATTGTAGAGACGATGCGTCGTGGATGATGCTTTCCATACAATTGAACGAGACTCGGTTTCTTTTTGCAAATTTCATGTTAAACCTCTTTTTTTTTTTGTCTAACGCCGACAACGCATCGTGGTCGGCGGCGTTAATTACACTAGTTTACAAAATAAAAAAAAAATTAGCAGCGCTATCAAGAATATTGGGATGAAAGAATGTTGGGAGACTACATTTGGTTCCTCATCAGAGAAACGAACCCAACAAATAACAGAAGACAAAGCAAAGGCCGAAATTATTTCTAATCGAAATTAATTAAATAAATGTTTCCTATATTGTAGGTCGTGAGGGTGAAGGAACAACGAGGATTCTATTTGAAATGAGTTTTTATTCGCGACTTTTAACGGTCGATCTTGACCACTAGTCAACTCCACAGGACGACTCGTTAAAGACTGATCGTCCTTAAAATTTCCTTACGCACCACCAATTCCTTGCGCCCTTAGCGCGTCTCCCCGGGAAGGAGATGTGCTGAGGTGGGGGAGTACCATCGTTGGAAATTTGGCAATGCAGCGGAATTTCCTCCGGGCCTCAGGCCTCGCATCGTCACCTGCTGAGGGTTGCTTGACTTTGCCTGGCAGCCCTTCGGAAGACCCATGGTTTACGACATTTGCAATATGCTATTGAGGCCGTAGCTAATTGTCGCGAGGAAACGAACATCTGTTAATAACGGAAAAATACGGCTTTCTCAAAAATAGCTTCGTCGTTTGCTTGTTGTAAACCATTCTAGCTGTTTGCACGTGAACCGTTATTTACGGTGCGTGCTAGCCGCTACAATATAAATAGGAAAAAAATACAAAAACAGAGTAAAATTGGGATTTTTTGTACCTTTACACAATTGTTCCTAACTCCGGTATTTATCCATAGATTTTCTTCAACAAAAGCTTGTTTTCTTCGTAAATTTGCGACCTATACGTAGACAATAAGAAATTAGACATAATTTGACAATTTATATTTTTCCATGGCGATGGAAGAAATATTCGTGTTCTATTTTAGCCGAAGAAATCAAAGTTTCTCATATATATTGGCTCGTAACACTTAAACTATTGAACCGATTGGAAAATAATGTGAAAAGCAATTGTTGGAAATTCGATGCGCAGGACCCAGAGCCAAACTCCGAGTTGACTTCAGCGACAGTTGCGGAAAAAGTAGGAAACTCCGGGATAAGGACAGAGAGGGCGATACAAAAATTGCAGGAGAGACGAAGACAGGACAATTAGGCTAGCATGATCTTTTTCCCCGGATATTGAAGCAAAGAAGCAATATTTTCTAATAATTCTGGTTTTAATATATTCGTTACATTTTGACGGATGCGACTCCAAGGCCTGATTTTGCAATTTTGGCCTTAAAACTTTATAAGCAATAAAATGAAGATAGCAAACATACTTTTATTGCTTATAAAGTTTTAAGGTCAAAATTGCAAAATCAGGCCTTGGAGTCGCATCCGCCAAAGTGTAACGAATATATTAAAACCAGACTTATTAGAAAACATTGCTTCTTTACTTCAATATCCTGGAAAAAAAATCATGCTAACCTAATCGTCCTGTCCTCGTCTCTCCTGCAATTTTTGTATCGCCTTCTCTGTCCTTATCCCGGAGTTTCCTACTTTTTCCGCAACTGTCGCTGAAGTCAACTCGGAGTTTGGCTCTGGGTCCTGAGCACCCTTGATATTCATAACAATTTTCTAGTAACTTTCGTATGGAGTTGGATCTCCTTATACAGTCTTCATGGTACTTACAGTGCTAAACACGGGAAGTGTGGAATACTAACGGATTTACATAGATAAAACTCGAAGTGCGCGTCACGTTCGAGAGTGAAACAAGAATTTCAATTCACAAAACCAAAAAAGCCTAGAACTCTGGTCGTGGAGACAGTATCTGCTTCCTCCGGTCAGAGATGGGCAAAACTCTAGGCTTCGAATAATCTGAAGTTTGCCGATGTGTTTGTCTCGTTTCTTTCTTTGGAAAATGTTCTAAAGAGGAAACGAGACAAACATATCGGCAAACTTCAGATTTATTGGAAGCCTAGGGTTTTTGCCCATCAGTGTCGCTGCCTACGTGATGGAAGCATACAGGGTGTCCCAAAAATGTTGTAACACCTTGAAAGGGGTGATTCGGAAGGTGATTTGAAACAACTTTTTCCTTAGCGAAAATATTGTCCGAGGCTTCGTTAAGGAAATATTAACAAAAAACCCCGACCAATCAGACCGCGCGTATATCGTTGGAGCGGCCGCGATAGCGTATGAGCGCGGCCGCCTAGCGCGTAGCCTACACTCCACCGGCATACTCGCGCTTTGATCGGTCGGGGATTTCTGTTAATATTTCCTTAATGAAGCCTCGGACAACATTTTCGCTAAGGAAAAAGTTGTTTCAAATCACCTTCCGAATCACCCCTTTCAAGGTGTTACAACATTTTTGGGACACCCTGTATATGTAATACATATATGGATGAAGGCGCCACACAAAGTTTGTTTTGTGTGTGAGGTTTGTCGTTCGAATTGGTCGAATACTTTTGTGATGTTTATTTAGTTGATGTTACCAAGAAATGTTTCATAACTAGCGTTAATATTATCAAAGACACTTGAAATTTAATGTAAGTAATTATGATTTCGTAATTCATAATATGACTTGTATTTTTTAAGCTCCAAACTGTTTATTTCGGAGCGTTCGAATACTTTCGTGATTCACTGTACGTGATGAATGTTTATATGTTCCTTCCGTCCATGCAGGAATATGAACAATTTATTATAAATATGTTTTCCCTTATCAAATTTATGTGAGAAGAAATAAAATTTCTTTATAAATAGAAACATAACCTAGAAGATGTAGATATAAATAATACTGGAATTAAGGACTTTTTAAAGAAAACAAATGGTATGGAGTATATGTGACATTTTTATTTTAAATGAAATTAAATATAATTAATTTAAGATGGTATCTTTGAGTGTCCACCATGACAGTGCTGACAGTTACATTTGATTATTAAAAATCAAAAGGTTCCCTATCCCTGATTTAAAGACGAATGAAATTGGCCTGGATGATTGAAATATTTAAAACGCTAATTCTATGAACACAGAAATCAAAATGTTAATTATTCAATGGTAAAATACTCAATAAAAATCTAATTAATTCGTAACGGTTTGGTTGCAGGTAAAAATATGGTTTCAAAATCGGAGGATGAAGTGGAGGAACAGCAAAGAGAGAGAACTATTGGCAACAGGTGGCTCACGAGAGCAAACATTACCAAACAAGAACAATCCAAATCCGGACTTAAGCGATGCTGATGGGGATAGACCAAGAATGGACTTGAGCGATGTCAGTCCTTTGACGAGTCCTCAGCGCCCTGAGGAGCAAACAGAGAATGAGGAGGATGAAGAGATCAATGTCACGTGATAAAATTTAACCCAACATCCTGGCAGGGACATGTTTGTTCAACAAAATGGTTCACAATGAATGCTCGAGGATTCGCGAACAGAGAGCAAGGTGGAGGAAGAGAGTATGGCTAATGAACCACCTCCCATATAGCTTCTAATCAGAAGATGTCAATGTTTCCATTCGATAGAATGTTGTCTTAGACACGATACAGAGTACTTTTACAAAGATAAAACTCCTTTGTTCTGAATACATTTCCTAAGTAGTATCACTGAGAATGAATCTACAATATTAATAGCAATATCGATAGTAATATGTGGTTAAATTAGAAATGAGATTCAAGTATGAACTTGGTCAATCCATCTTAATTTTTCCACTGCCTAAGACTAGAATAAATTACCTTAGTACAGATACATCTTAGGTACTACCCTAATGGGAACCATCTGTTTAATTTGCTTAGGACTTACTCCAATCTAAAAGTATGAGGATATGAACATCAAAGATTCCAACAAGAATTTCGTCTTTGTAAAACTACACTGTGATACATATGTTTTCACCGTACTATGTTCGACTCGCAACAAACATAAAAGTGGATCTCATAGAGTAAATAAAATCTGCAATGTAAAGTTTGCTTTATTCTCGCAATATAACAAGGGGAAGCTTCAGTGCGTGAAAAGTGCTTTGGACATTGGAAAAATTGATCAGTATATATAGTCTTCGTTACAGGATAATAATTATACAGAAGTTTCATTTTGAAACACTACTTTTGATGTAGCTAGATACGTTTTTTATGAATGCATATTAAAACGTGAACTTATTTATACTGTAAAAATTTGTATGATAAAAACAGAACTAAAGCAGGAAAGCAATACGTGAAAAGCAGAATAATGAGCACTACCAAAAATGAAATGCAAATACATGTATCATATAGCTTGCTTTCGTTTGTATGAGCAAGGAAGCAAGGAGGCACCATGAGGCCAACAAAAGTATCGTGTGAAACTTCTGTATTGATCACTTATTCTGTGCTTTCATTTGCTTCACTGGTGATCACTGTGTTTTCCTAATACCTCCGAGATATCTCAGCGACGATACGAACATAGAAAGTAATCTATATGGTGAGAAGTATTTGCTCGACTGTGTATAAATAAATTGGTATTAGGTTTTTTTTGTAAACTGATTGAAACGTTGTGTCCTATGCACCACGTGTTTGAATTTTGAGACGATATTTTTCAATCGTCTACCTCGAAAGCTTTGGCCAAAATGGAATTTCAAGACACATGTACTATATTGTAATTAGAGATGAATGTAAGTTCCCGAAGTTTTCTGTAAGGTATTATTATAAGGTTGTATTAGGCATAATGTTGCGATTCCTAAAGTATGTACATGTAATGCCGTTTGGCATCGGGAAACCAAATGTAATTATTCATTGTGATGCATTATAATCTGTGTAATATATTGCAATAAAACTGTCTATGGCAATCATTTAAGATTTTCTGTTGTCTGTGGATGTACCTATTTAGCAGGTACATGTGGAATTTAACAATTGATTAGCTGTGATTAGCTGGCAATTTAATGAAACTGCTAACGTTATTAACATGAAGCTAAGAAATAGTAATGTCTTTCGTTTATTTAATTTTAAATTGATCAAATATCTTCTAATTTTTATGTTTGATGGACACCTAATGTGAGAAGCATATTATGTATAAGTGTATATATTACCTTATTGTTAATCCATATAAATATGAATTCTGTTATTGTATTATTATGATATTGTAATAATAATAGCAACTTTTATTACAATTACTTCCATAGTTAGTAGATAGATATAAAATATTAAAAGAAGGAAAACTTTTATATAGCAATCTTTTTGTAATTTTATTATTTATAGGAATGTCTATACTTCTTTCTGTATCATTGTTTTGTCTTGATGAATTAATTTATCATACTTTACATTATCATCATTCACATAGCAATGCATTACCAAAATAAGGATATCGAGTTCATGAGGTCAAAAAACAAGTGTACACTTAAAAGATATATAATGATATTATTAAAAACATCATATTTTTCCAAATAAATATTTTTCCTCAAACTTGAACAACAGCTTTACCAATATTTTTACCCTGTAACATGCCAACAAATGCATCAAACATATTTTCAAATCCTTTTGTAACAGTTTCTTGATGTTGAAGTTTTCCTTCTCTTATCCATTGCAGATTTTTCTTCATGCCTTCTAACCAACGATCACCCCAACGTTGCACAATGAAACCTTCTATTTTTAATTGATTAAACACAATAGCTGGTTGGAGAATAGTTGTTTTTGGCAAAGACGAAGCGTCAGAGTTGTATGAAGAAATGCTTCCACACACAGCCACCCGACCAAAAGGTTTCATTTGATACATAACTGTAGTGGAAATATCTCCCCCAACCTATTAAGATAAAATAAGCATAAATCTAATTACAATTGCATCATTCAATACAAATATTTATATATCAATCTAATATTCTATTATAACATACATTATCAAAATAGCAATCAACTCCTTTTGGTGCAGCTTTTCTTAATGCAGCTGCAATATTGTCTGTTTTATAATTAATAGCAGAGTCGAAATGAAACTCGTTAACAAGCCATTTACATTTATCATCGGAGCCAGCAATACCAACAACATTCAGTCCAAAAACATTTTTTCCTATTTGACCAACATGAGAACCAACAGCTCCTGCAGCTCCACTTACGACAAGAGTTTCACCTTGTTTTGGCTTGCAAATCTCTAGAAGTCCAAAGTATGCTGTATTTCTAAAATAAACAAAAAATGTGGAAGTTCATAAAGAATTGAAGAAGTACAATACATGGAAAAACAAAATGAGGAGATTGTATAATATATCATTATGTAATTGTCTTCTTGGAGAGCAAAAGAACATAAATATACATTATTTTGTATTTTAAACAATATTTACCCTGGCATTCCTAAAACTCCTAAACCTAACGACGGTGAAAGATCCCCTATATCAGGTAAGAGATAGGGTCTTTGTGATACAAAATCTCCTTTAGAGAATGTCTGTAAATTAACAACTGTATGTGTCCTCCATCCCAAGTAGGCAACAATCCTTTTTCCAACTGGATAATCGGGATTCTTTGATTCAATAATTTTAGCCACTTGTCCGCCGATCATTGTAATACCTAACGGGTATCTTAAAATATAAGGACGCATGTAAGGATCAACAGAAAGGTACTCTGCCTGAACAAGGAATTCTGAAAATAATTTGAATTTTTAAAAACGTATGATATTGTGATAAATTTAACATTCCATATCGCATAAATAGAGAATATGAATGAAAAAGAAAACAAATCAATGGAGATAACACAGTTATCATATCAGAGTGTAGCTTTCCATACAAACTAATATGGTAGGGACTAAAAAATTATTAATGATCATTCTAAATTTTAAGGCAAGTCGATATTTGAAGAGATTGTGCTTATATTTGACAGTAATTTGTAAAAGGAATGTATTTTGTTCGATAGATATTACTTCAAACCAGGGCCGGGGTGACCTTTTGCGGGGCCGTGTTAAAAAATGTTGCGGGACCTGAATTCACATTCAAATCCTACACTTAAATTTCACAACGAGGAATTATTTATTTACAAACGCTGTTACATATTATATATTTTTTATAAGACGAATACTAAATAATAATACTTTGATGATTTTTGTCACTCCTTTAAACTGAATCATCGCTATTAAAAAAATGTCTTGCATCTGTTAATAGTATCATTCTGTAAAAAGTTAATAAAAATCGGTGCCTTTTAATTGGATAATTTTCGTAGACCGCGAGGCCGGGTTCCGACGAACGCGGTGAACCTGCCTTGCGCCGGCCCTGCTTCAAACTTGTAAACTTAGGTTCTACTTATTTTTATTTCATAACATGCGATAAAAGGGAACGTTCAAATTGGAAGCTACATGACGGTACTAGTAACTTCAGCGTCGACTTTCTGTATAAAGTTAAATGATACGAGTAGAATTTATTTTCTTTTATCTCGAGAGAAATACAATAAATTTGCAATTTCAACGTTTATAAGCCTTAAGTGGTAAACTGTATCTATAATAATATAGTCGTAAAATTTCACAGTATGAAGGGTAATAAATCATACGATTCGTCCATAAATATCGCGATTATGTAAACTTAAATAAGGTTCATAGATGATTGATGTGCCTACTTATAAATATACAAATATCGAAAGATTGAAATTTCAATCTATTTTTATTATTTTTTTTTTTTATCAAAAATACTAACTAGTTACTACGTAACTATCATTGCATCAATGTGCAATAATTGATACATATGCGACGAAGAAATATTAATAGTCATCTGCAAAATGCCTTCCAACCAAAGTTGAACACATTTTAATCCTAATAAATCTTTTTTTTTGTAATAAATTAACATTATGAATAATGACTATTTACAAACTGGATCATTTTTTAGACGATCGACTTAGGTAAAGCGCGTTTATGTAAATAATAATTTGTTCAAGTCATTCTTATAATGCCTTAGCTATTTGTTGGAAATGGGCAAAATTCTTAGTAGAGTGACATTTCTTATTCAAATAGAAGATATACGTTGTATAAATATTACAATTGTAGTATTTCTTAATATAACTACTAGAGAAATTCGTATGCGTCATTCGTTGAATAAATATTGAAATGTGAGTTACAGAATTGCATTTCACGGTAAATGAATACAAATACTTATATCGATCGAATGAACCGAGTGATACGTTGTTTTTATTCGTTATTTATTGCTACAATAAAATGTTGATCGTCTCTGTTCATATTACTGAATTATTGAACTGTTATAATTAATATCAAAGTGATACATATAGACTGTGGATGTTCATGCATTCATAGCAAATAGGAATATTGAAAAATCTATAAGAATGTGTACAAATGCAAAAATATATGACATATCAACAATAATATACATTTTATAGCGTTTAGAAGACCAAACATACATTCACTTAAGTCTCAATTTTTTATGTAAATCGATAAAAATATGAATTTGCTTAAACATCGGTAGTTTAGTCATATATAAGTCTTATCGTTAATTTTTGTTCTATATTTGTTTGCTTCATCTCATTCCTTTGAATTATCTAATAATAATCTTCTAACATGGTTACACGTCCTTTTATTGGCCACCAGCAGACTTAAATACAGTTTTATTCAGTTAATAGATGACGAATAAAAACACCGTATGAATAGTACGTTCATAATTTGTATTCAATTTAACAGTTAAGTTTTGTTTGTTTATCATTGAGTAATCGTTCTGTAATTTGAATTTGAATTTTGATTCAACTCGTAACGAATAAAAAGTTGTTTATCTATTATAGAAGTGTTGCCCATATTCAGTCGTAGCGAGTCAAGAGGTCGCGGCGCTAGATAATAATACATACATTAACAACGAAGGTAACACTTGAATGCACTAGCACGTGAAGATTTCTTATACTATTAGACATATGTATATCCAACGACCTTTACCTCCATTCTGAAGAGCTGGTAAGTCTTCCTCGACCAATTGTAAATCTGTTGGTTTTGGTTCACCTTCGAAATGTTTAACTACGACGTATTTCTTTGCTTTCACCATCGTGCTTAATTGTTCCCGATGAATAATACAAAACGATTTTGGAAAAAACTTATAGGTTTGCTGTTGTTTTATACGACTCAAAGACCTAAATAATTATGTTTGATATGATAAGTGTTATCAAATGATGATATTACCATATTTAATATAATTACGTGAACGTGCGATATTTAAAAAGTCTATTTATCATCAATTATTCCACTGTGCCACACGCAATGAGACTTCTGATAAACTGAGAACTGACAAGGATCAACACGATAAGTCTGCTTCACGGACACAATGTCCGTGGTCTGCTTATATCGCTATCCCCTCTATGCTTCTTCACGCGATAAACGGTCAATTGACGAGAATACAAGGAAAACGGTTTTTTCCAAGTCATTCATACATTAGTATTTTATGTTGACATTGTCAATGAATTGTATAGTATATACTTTGAAATGAAATTAATGAAATGATCTATTTCAAATAACATTTTACGTTTCTTAAAAATATACTATCAAACGTTGACTACATAAACATGGACTGTTTACTGAACTGTATTTACACAGGAACATCTACTTTCCATATAACAAATATTCCAGAATGTATCTGTTGAGAGAGATACCATTGGGTGAGCAATCCGTTCTTTTCTAGAAGTAAATCAAATGTGCATCAGAACAGTGTACCGTCGTGACTAAAAGTTACTTTAGCGTTGCACTGTAATCTGTAAAGCAGCAGTTCGAGTTTGAGTTTGCAATACTTTATTGGGTACATAATATCAAGATTACATTAGTGTTATATCTATTGGTCCTGTCGTTTACATTTATCTTTTAGTCTTATCTTTTACTATTATTTATCTTGTTCACCTTATTGTTATTCTTATTGCCTAAGTGGCATACAGTCAGGTAAACTTATGCTTCTAATATAAAATAATAAATACAATAAACCGCTTAGCAGCGATGGGCAAAACCCTAGGTTTCGAATAAATCTGAAGTTTGCCGATGTGTTTGTCTTGTTTCCTCTTTTGATATATATATGTTTGTTTACATTATGCCTATTGTAATGATTTTAAGGGTGTACAGGAGATAAACTGGCGCCACCAACGGAGAGTAGGTGAACTATTAGATAGTTTTTCACGTTTTTCAGGCACAATAATGAAAAAAAACATATAATAATTATGCATTTCGTAATCAGGGGAAGTAAATCTATCGTCTCATTAAGTGTTTTTTGGAGAAAATTGAAAAAAAAATTTCTTGCATTTGAACAAATTTTTAGCATGTTTCAAAAGCGAAATTGCAAAATCTGACAGAAAAGAAGTTAGGATGTGGAAGGAGTGTCTACAAGCTTTTATAAAAACTTACGTCATTATAGTTTGTAAACAACAATTTAATTATATTAAACAAACATTGCACAACTTCTTTCTCCTTTCTTTTTTTCCTTTTCTTTTTTTTTCTTCCTTCTTTTTTTTTGACTTTTTTTCAATGCGATAAAAAACATAAAAATTGCACAATATTGTATCAAAATAATCTTAATATATAAAAACGTAGTTTCTATAACAAAACATAGTACAAACGAAAGAAAAAGTAAACAAAAAAATAAGCGACTTCTACCGGGATCGAACCGCTTCCAGCGCAAAAGATCGTCTTCGCAACATGACACTCTATTCACTGTGCTACGTTGCTTCTATGATACATTTGACTCTTATACAGTTGACATTCGTCAATCGAAATTTAGTTATTTTTAAAAATTTATTTCTCGAGAACGAAAGAGAGTCGCGCCTTCTCACTTGCAGAGATTGTCCTACATACTCTTCTTTATATATGAAAAAAATTTGATTAAATAATTCGGGGGACATTAGGCGATGTCTCCTTGTAAGCTATATGAACGTGGGACCTGACTTAAAAAATTAACTTTTTTTACGGAAAATGATAGTATTTCGTTTGTAGTTTCATCAATTGATAAATGAAAACAAATTATAAGAACCTAATACTAAAATCGAAACGAACCACTATTATTTTCCGTAAAAAAAAGTTAATTTTTTGCCAGTTGGGTGTCAGGTTCACATACCCTAGTAGCACAAAATATTGAATACATATTCATCCAATAAAAGAGATTGAATCTCATTTTAATATTTAAATATACATATGATGTTTATTCTAGATTTAGAAAAAAAATATTTTTTTTAAGTATAAAATGAATATCTATTCGATATTTAGAATGGAATAAAATACATATACATATACAAATTAATTATTGTGTATCAATGGTGCCGAAGGCTGAGGATAGATTAGACAATGCAGACGACTCTGACGCGAAGACAGATAGCTGCAGGAATCGGTATCTCCCAGTGAAGGGTAACCGTAGGATAGGTTAAGTTTAGGAGTTCGGGTTGAGTACACAATGACTAAATCGTATCGGTAATGAATACTACGCGTCGCGGATAAAGCCTCGCAACTTGTTAATTTAATAGAATAATAACTCGAGCGGTAAAGTTATTATGTTGTGGGATCGTTACACTGGCTAGGATTGGTGATTTCAAAGTAAAGGTTTGATGATTGATCTTACAGACTTTTAAGTTTACACAAAGAGTATATATTCAAAATAACTATACTAATTACAAGTGTCCAGTGTCGTGTTGTCGCGGTTAGTGTATGAAGTTAAAATTACCTAAGTGTTGTGCGGTGTTGACGCACTGGCGATGCGGGGGTCGAGAGTACTTTTATGGCCGTAATAGATTTTAAAACCGTCTTCGCGGATCTATATGGTAACGATGATCAAAATGAACTGAAGCCTGATCTCGCTAGAGTACTACTCTACAGACGATCAATGTGTCTCTAACGAGTAACCCTTTCGTACGAGCCCCCGAGCATCGAAAATCATGGGTTTATATACCCCTAAATGTTGGTGGGGAACCGCCAGTGATTTCCATATTAGGAAATTTGACGGTTAGGATTTTCGTTGCTCTGAGGTCGGCAGCTGTGTGCCCTGGGAAAAGGGTAGATTAGAAAATATCCCACACAACGCGAATCAAAGATGATATTAAGAGGATGCAGCTGCAAGATGCACTCCAGTGAGACCGAGCTCCAAATTCCAGAAGGGTAGATAAAATAAGATTAATGAACGCGAGCTTCTAAAAACGGAGAGTTCTGTATACGTAACAAAGAATACCTCGGATAGGAAGAATGATGCAACGAGTGCCTCGAGTCGCTGGAAGAACATAGTCGAGCAAAACGCCCTCGATTATCGATCGACGTTCAACAATCGTTGATTTATGCATAAAATTTTTTATTGACATGGGAGAGACGTTATACAGGCGTTGGAATGCGCGTTATCGTAATCGCTGATAAACGGTCAGAACGTAAAGCGAATCGATTAAATTTTTACATAATATTCGTAACGCAATGAATATAATATAATATAATTTTAACTCCGAGAACTTCTGACACCAATTTTGTAAAAAGTTCTAGATTCCGAGAAAAATTCCTCGTATATTAAAAAATAATATAATATAAATATAATAATAAAAATAATATAAAATGGTGAAATATTTTTTTTGAGATAATATAATATATATATGGTTAAGATAATATATATATATAACATGGTAATATGAAATAATAATGTAAAAGGTAGTAATATAAAATAATAATAATAATAATATTATACGGGGCTTGGGGGAAGGGGCTGGTTTATGTGCGACGGCACTTGAATTATGGGCCGCACCGCCAGCTCGGCCCATGGTGTCGCAGCGATGGCTGCGATACATTGTGGGCAATGATCCGGGTTGTTTCTGTTGAGTGCCCATCTCCGGCACTCTCGGCAGCGGGCCGCTGCGTGGGCGAGACGACCTTCTCGCACCACATCACAGACGATGGTGCCATTGGGTCCCACCCAAGCCTGTCCCTGGATGCACTCCCTCCGCCTTAGGTTGTCCAGGATAGGCGGCGGGAGCAGCCTCTCTGCTGGGGTGGCTAGCCGAGGCATCCGCGTGTCATTGAACATGGGCAATGTAGCTATTTGATGTTAACGGAGGGAAAAGAAACTTAGTTAGTTATGGTTTATTACTGGGGAGGCGTTGTTTTTTAATCGTGTGAGATATCTCCAATTTAATCATGAGATATTTCCCAATTAGGATCCGCTGATTCCTCGATATACTCTAGCCAACGTATTGTAATATCTATAGGTTCGTCGTTGTAGAGCGTTTCATTCTCCCTTTCTGCTAGTTCGCGATACTCTGTAGTACATTCGAGACAGGTGTCGGCTGCTCTGATTGATATTATATTTTTGGAGCATATGACGCATGCGGCTATTCCATCGGCTCCTCGTCTTGTGCATAAAGCATGTACTCCATGCGGATAGAACCGTTTCCGGAAGCGGACCGGCAATGCTGGGAGACACTTGGAGCATACCCAGTCGTGGTTGTGTCTATACACGGTGTCAAGGCTGTTTGTGGTAACGCATAGTAATTGCTTAATATCGTTACGTTCGCAAGGATAGCCCTCGAGTAGAGCTTCGTCCATGAGTCCATAAAATTCCTCAGCTTGGTCCGGCATCTGGCTGGATTTGTCCTTTGGGGACGGCATGTTGCAGTTGTCGAAAACTAGTTCGAGAGGGGTGAAGTTAAACAATTTTTCGTTTCCGGTAATGTTTCGCGACATGGGAAGGGGTGAGCGGATTCCCACGCGAGGCTGGAGATCAGCGGTCAGGTGTCTCGGGAATTTACTGTAAGCATTTGGTATCTGTGCTGACGACGCGGCGGCATGCGCGTCCGACATTGGAGATGTGGAGAACTCGAGCGTTGTATTAATACAGTGTGGTCAAGAGTTACGCATTTTTAGAATTAGGTGGTAATAAATTTTATTATTTATTTTTAGATCTGTTGTTTAAATTGGCAAGGTTAAAGTTTTAACTTATTAAGCTTTCTATTACCGTATCGGCTATTGTTAACCGATACCAAATACCTTCAAGGCGGTTTTTCCTTGGAATGAGCATGTTTTAGCTTATCGAAGTGTTTCATGAATTTTTGACCATTTTCCTTCATTAGAATAGCATTATTTTGTTCCGTGATATCGCAAATTTTAAATGGTCCTTCATAGGGTGAATCGAATTTTCCTACTCGCGGTTCTTTTAACACATAAACGAGATCATTTGGTTTGAAATTAATTTTGTCACTACTACGGTCGTAGTATAATTTGGAACGTAATTTGCTGTCATCTATATTTTTCCGTGTTATATAGCGAATGTCGTCTAATCGCTGTACCAAATTTTGTACATATGATGGGTAAGTTATAATTTCGTTACGAGACAACGGCGTAAATGGGTCCCTGGCTAACTGACCGAATACTACTTCGTACGGGGTAAAGTTCGTCGCTTCGTGTACCGAAGTGTTGTACGAGTAGGTGGCAAAGGGCAATAGCAAATCCCAGTCTTCGTATCTTTCCAAATAGTGTTTTAAATATTCGGTAAGAACGATATGGCTCCTTTCTAGTGAGCCGTTAGCCTGGGGACGGTAACCAGATGTTGTAACGTGGTTTATTCTAAATACGCGAGCTATGCCTTGCATTAAATTATTGATGAAACTTTTTCCGCGGTCGGTCAGAATAGCGCGCGGTGCTCCGAAAATTGCGATGAAATAGCGCGACAAAGCGTCGGCGACGGTAAGCGCACGAATATCCGGTAATGGAATTGCCATAGAGAATTTGGATAGTTGACATTGAATAGTTAAAATATGCCGATTTCCACTAGGGGTCATAGGGAGAGGACCAACAGTGTCGAGAGCCACTTTGTCGAACGGTTTGGCTGGTGTATCCGTTAGAAGCATTGGTTCACGAGTTTTTATGCGGACTAGCTTTTGTTCTTGACAACTGCGACAGTTTCGTATGAAGTTTTCAATGTCCGGACGCATTCGCGGCCACTCGAAGTGACTTCGTATTCGCTGACATGTTTTTGTTACTCCTTTATGTCCCCCTATTAAACTTTCGTGATAATATCGCATGATATCCTCGCGTTGATTTTCCTCGGGCACTTTAATTTTCCCTGTGCATACTGTAATTTTTATTGGTATATTCCAGAATATTTCTTCTAAATGTAATTTAAGGATATTCGCGTTGAAACGGTGTAAGGTTTCGCTGTGCGCTGCTATTCGGAACGAGGTAATGCGCTCTTTCTCTATCGTAAATCGGAGAACGGTTAGCAAGCGTTCTAATTTTGATTCGTTTATCTCGTGGAAGAAGCTCTTTGTTCCGATGACGTTAAGGATTTTCCCTTGTTCGTGAGGAAGAATTATTACTTGTCCTTCTATTAGATCTTTCGTTAATAGGCTCGCTTCCTGAAGTAACCCGAGTGCTTTGAAAGTTTTACTTATTTGACTGATTAATATACAATCGGCTGGTATAAAATGGACATAATTATCTGAAATAGATGTAAGAGTTGATTTCAAAACTGGTTCTTTGCATAGGGCTTGTCTTAGGTCTTCGAAGCTTGCCTGATGGCTTTCTGTCCAAGTGAAAGAGGTCTTAATGCTGGTTAAATTCGTAAGTGGTTTTGCGCGTTTTGCCATATCAGGAATGAAGCGTCTATAGTAATTTACCAGTCCTAAAAATTGTTTAAGGCCCTTTTTATTTTTTGGAATTGGAAATTCCGATACTGCTCTGATTTTCTCGGGATTTGGTCGTACTCCATCGGCTGATATTATATGACCTAGATATGCGACCCTCTCCTTGATAAACTCGGTCTTATCAGTTTGCAAGGTGAGATGGTGTTCGCGGAGTCGGTCAAAGAACCTTCTGAGACGGCGTCCGTGCTCTTCTAGGGTTTCAGAGTATACTACTACGTCGTCCAAGTAAACGTACAATTCTTTTCCAATTAACACTCGTAATGTCTGATTCATTAACCTTTGGAATGTTGCTGGGGCGTTTTCCAATCCGAACGGCATGCGAACATATTCATAGTGTCCTTCTGGTGTGGAAAATGCCGTTTTTCCTTGATCTTCTGGTGCCATTGGAATCTGGTGAAATCCGTTTGCCAAGTCGAATACCGAAAAATATCGAGCTTTTCCTAATCGATCCAATATATCAGAAATGCGTGGAATGGGAAATTTGTCTTCTATTGTCTTTGCGTTTAATTTGCGAAAGTCAACTACCATATGCCACCGTTTATTTCCCGCGGAGTCAGCTTTCTTCGGCACTACCCAAAGTGGAGAATTATAAGGAGATTTTGATGGAACGATTATTCCTAAATTTTCAAGATTGCTAATTTGTTTTTTAATTTCTTCTTCTTGAAACGGTGTGAATGAGTATTTCCGTGGATATACAGAGACGGAATCAGTTGTAGGGATCGAATGCGTTGCTGTCTCAGTTTTTTCGAATGGATCACCGGGAACGAAAAATCTGTCGGAAAATTCCTCTACTGCCTTTATTACCAGATTGTGTGCCGCGTTGTCTAAATGATCTATTTTCAGTTTGTCCATGATATTATCTAATCGTTCGTCAGGGGAAGGGTAGCTGATTTTATATTCTCCCAAATCACATGCTTCGTGTTCAGCGACCTGTTCCTCTGAAAGCGGTGTGAGAGGACGCGGTGGAGGTGCTTGTTCCATATTTTCCTCAGACTCGTTTTCTAATTCTGGATGTTCAGCGAGGAAAGCCTGCAAGGTTTCTCGTCCCCTTTCGCACGATCGAAGAGCATCGTTCATTGCGGCTGAATTAGAGAATCGTATCGGGTGTATCGGGCGACTAGTCGTTACTAACGAGCGATGAAAATACGATACAAAGGCCTGTTCTTGTAGGAGATACGAACTACCTATTAGGCCTGATATTCCTGGAGGTAAATTTGAATTTTTAACAACATAAAATAGCGCCCAGCTACCGTTAATTTTCATACAGGTGGCGCCCTCAGTATGAATTTTTCCCTTTAATCCTTCTATTTCGAACCGGTCGCGATTAACGACGGGTGCGTCAGGGTGAACTGCGTCTAATTCTACTATGCTTAATTCTACTATGCTAATTCTCCTGCCCCCAACTCCTTCGCTTTGACGCGAATTCGCGGGACGGGTGCCTCTCGGAGGGAGTCCTCGGGGTCTCGTTCTTGAAGGTTACCGTCCTCGAATTTGAGGAGGTCGCGCGGTCTGCGCCCGCTCTGTTGTCGTTGCGTGAGCGGGCGCCGTAGGAGTTTAAATGTTTCGTCTGGCTCCGATTTTCTCTGTGTTGTTGGCGCGGTGCCCTATCTTGTTGCGATTCATCATAGTGTTGTGTACGTCTCGGTGGCGTTTGGTTTCGCGACGCACTCCTTCCTTGCCTTGATGGAGAAAAATTTCGCTCGTATCTCTTCACTAGAGCGGCACGTCGTTGGCGCGTGCGGCCTTGATAGCGTGTCGGTTCGTATGATTCGCGTCGCTCGGGTGGCTCTTCCGACCATAGGCGTCGGTTGTTGTAGGGTGACACAGGACAGGGTCGCGGATATCGGTTCTCTGGTTCGTAAAAATCGTAATAATCGTAATTGTCTCTATCGTTTTCCTTGTTTCTACTATCTTCCCTAAGTGGCGAAGGACTATAACGCGATCTAGTGTACGCGGGGTACACAATTTTCGGATATTCGTACTCTGTTTCATCGCGAGGTTCGCGCCATTCCATCTTTCTCTTAGGATTGTCGTTGGGTGACGGGGGACGTGCCGGAAGCCCATACGCGTATGTCTCGGTCTTTGATGCAATAAGTACAATTCGGCCGCGTCTTTCATTCTCTAACGCCAAATCAAATGCCTCGTCTAACGTTTCTGGATTGACTATCCATACCCTAGCGGATATTCTTTGTGGTAATCCTAAAATAAACGCAGTTCGACCTATTTGTTCGATCTCTCGTATATGGTGGGGCGCGTTTTCTTTAAACAAATCTTCGGCACTATTTTTCGCGTATTTTACTAAACGACTAACTCTATGAACGAAATCTATCACCGTTTCATGAGACAACATGTTCAGTCTCTCAATTTCTAATTTGAGTTCTTCATATCCCCGACGTGGGGCGTGGCGCTTTTTCAAAAGGAGCAAAAGGTCTGTAGTATTATTGACGTTATTCCTTTCAACATAATTCCGAACTGGATCGGCTAGATTGTATTTTAGTTCATCGAATAACATTTGTCCATACCCGGACGGAATTCTACGTGCGACCCTTTGCACGTCTCCCATAAATTTTTCTAACGACGTAACTCCCGGTTCAAAGTATGAAACTGCGTCAATAGCGCGATATACTCTATTTTCGTCTTCGCGTTGTCTATAAATCTCACTCGCGGTCGTTTCAAATTCCCTTGACCGTCCTGCATAGGACTGTCCTATCGGCGGGGTTGAAGTGGGTAGGGGAGGTGGTCTTATCTCCAGAGTTGTCATTGTGACGATAATTATTTATGATAATGTAATCTAAAACACGTTTAAATTTCCTAAATTTAGAAACTGAATACAGATAAGTTTCGTGCTAAGGAAAACTCGCTTCGTTAGCAAGGAAGACGTATCCCACTTCTGACACCAATTTTGTTACGTCCCAGCTTATCTGTGACTCTTTCTTGGGATCTTTGTCTTCAATTAAAGAGCTAAAGCTCACCGTAACTGTATTCGCTAACGGGAAAGAGCAATTCGGGATTGCAATGATTGTTTCCAAGGTTTAGCATATAAATATATATTGTTACAAAATAACGAGTTTATATTACAATATCAGTTTTGGGAAATCAAGTATACAATTAGTCAGGTACGTTACCGCTTGTCGGTCTTACAGTTTGGTTGTACCAGCTATCTGTTGTGGTCCCAGGGCTGTGCTGTTGCAAGGATCTGTTTGACGGCAACTATCACTCGCGACACGGGTCTCTACTAATTAACAACGGACTTTCTTCGGTAACGACGCGGCGCGCGTACGATTACTCTATCCGTGACTACAATAATTTAGTATTTGATGACCAAAGCGCGACGCTGAGTGCGTGTTCGATTGATGATAAAGGTTCGATGTGATCCTAATCGATTATACGTCGGACTTTCATAGGTAACGACAACGCGTGAAGTTAACCTGACCGCGACTATAAGATTTCGGTAATTACCACGATGATAACGTACTGACAGCGGAATAAAAGAGAGCTCCCCTGGGGCGTGTCTACGGGTTTATATACTAGCTGATCCTCGCATGGCACGAGCCGCGTTCGGGAACCTTCGTTTTTGCATCCGTTGAAATCGGGAGGAATCCCAAGTTCTGCGAATGTGCTGGCGTTAAGTGTTGACGCCTATTTCGCTGATTCGCGGATCCCACGATTCGGTTCCCGAGAAACGGTTTCCGAAACGTGCGTCAAGCGCATTCCTAAAAGTATCTGATCCTAACTCTTCGCAATGCGAGGTCGATGAAAAGGGACACCGGCAGGGCCGATGTAACAGGGTCATTATAAAATACCGCTTTAGATATATCAGTATATGTATTTTTTAAGTTATTTTTACCTCGATTTTAATAGATGTATATATTTAGTTGTAAATAAAAACACTGTAATGTAACTAATAATGCTAGTATATTTATAAAACTGAATACTTAATTTAAAAAATGTTAATTTCTTACAATACATTATCTTTATTAACCGACTTCGAAAAGGAGGAGGTTACTCAATTCGACATGTATTTTTTTTTTTTTAATGTCTGTTCACCGATTTCGCCGAGATAGCTTGACCAATCGGAATGAATCCTGTTGCATCTTGTAGAGCATGTTCCTCCGGTGATCTTGCTATCAAGACTTTTTGCGATTTGTTATTTTTTACCCGTCTTTTTACCAAAAAACCATGATTTTTAGGTATGCTTGCCTATTACGTCGAGATGGCTTGAGGAGTCGAAGTGAAACCTCTTGCATCTTGTTGAACATATCTTCCAGTTGGTCCCGTAAAAGAAACATTTTGTGATTTGTCATTTTTTTGAGAAAAGAAAAATTTTGTCTTGCTTCTTACTCCGAGACGGATGGACCAATCAGATTGAAACTTCTTGCATCTAGAAGAGGATTTGCCATTTGATCCCATAACAAAACATTTGTGCTTAGTTTGTTTTTTACCACTTTATATCACTTTATATCGCAAAAAGCGTACTACTTCACGTATGTTTGGCCTGAAACCGATGAAATCGATGAAACCCCTTACATTTCTCTGCCGTACAAGTTTTTGCGATGATCACATTTCCAAAAATTTATAAATTTGTTAATTGTTTATAACTAATGCTATTGCAAAATTCCTTTTCTTTGCTGAAACTCGGCACGGAATTAACCGGTCGAGATGAAACCTTCCGCATTTCATGATACATGAATTCGTGATGTTCCCAATTTGCAAAAATATATGGACACTTCCATTGTTTGAAACCATTGTTGGTGCAAAATTGCTATGCTCTGGTGTAGCTCAATAAGGAATTTACCAAACGCAATCAATCCTTTAACATGTATTCCTGATAATCCCATTTGCAACAATACAGGGTGTCCCAAAAATGTTGGATGTTCTTGAATGGGGTGTTTTGGGGCTGGGGGGGGGGAGGGGTGATTTAAAAAAATTTTTCCTTAGCGAGAATGGTGTTCGCGGCTTCGTTAAGGAGATATTGACAGAAACCTCCGACCAATCAGAGCGCGAGTATGCCGGTGGAGCGCCTGCAGTGGCGTAGGCTTCGCAGGTGCTGCACCGGCATACTCGTGCTCTGATTGGTCGGGGGTTTTTGTTACTGGAATATCATCTTAACGAAACCTTGAACACCATTCTCGCTAAGAAAAAATTGTTTCAAATAGCCCCACCCCCCGGAACCACCCTTTCCAAGGAACTCCAACGTTTTTGGGTCTTCATGTATATTGCTCATAACTATTGTTATTGCATGTAATCTATTGGTTATAGATTGGCACTAAAAAGAGTGAAATAAAATAATTTTTTGGAAAAAAATTTAACCGACTTCGAAAACGGTGCAGTGAAAAGCATGAAACAATTTCTAGTTAATTTATACGAATACACACTAGCTCTAGATATAATTGCTTAAAAGTATGGGAAAATGCAGTGAAAAGCATGAAATAATTTTTAGTTAATGTATATGAATACGCACTAGCTCTAGATATAATTGCTTAAAAGTATGGGAAAATGCAGTCAAAAGTGTGAAATAATTTCTATTTAAACTTCATTGTTATTCACCGTCGTTTGATGAATTTGGTTAAATTATTGAATACATTATATTAAATGCAATGCACATTTTTCGGAGGCGTCGCATAATGTAAAATTACTGTCCTAGGGAATTATCGAGGACTGTCTGGATTTCAAAAAGATCGTTATACGTCAACACGATTCGCCTGTCTCGCTCTCTTCTGTCTCTCTGACAATGTTGGCCACCACGGATAGCGACGTGGTGCGGAGAGACGTAATCGCCTAGAAATTTTGGCGTACAAATTGTTCTTCGAAGATGGGAATACATAGAGCGTCCCCGCTGACATACGTCACGTAATCGTCATCGACGTTTGCGAGAAATATGTTACAAAGCTTCGTGCTTCGTCTGTTTCGAACTGCGAGACTTCTTGACTTTCTTGTAATTCACCAGTTTCACATAAAAATCTTTGTTTCCTTTAGATATCGGTATTTGCTTCGTCTGCGAAGTGGGGAATTTCTTACGTTAATTCTGTTAAATCGATAAAATGCTGTTCAAGCAAAGATACCGAACAACTACCTACAGACACAAGTACCAAATTTGGTTTAACTATCTGTCGAAGGAACAAAAACTATGAACTGTAATTATTGCTATTATACGTATTCATATTCATACAGTATTTCCATGGGGAGAGTTTATACATTAGCAGTAATCAATTTAGCCGCCCCTCCCCTCCAAAAAAGCCCCAAATCTACTCAAACTATATTTCCGTGTACATACTATATACATTAACTATTAATTCCACATAGACAATAAACATATATACATTGACAGCATTCAATATTGCCGCCTCTACCAAAAGCTAACCCAAACCGGAATTAAAAAATTTTTACATCTGCGCCGCCTCCGAAAAAGGTGCATTGCATTTAATATAATGTATTCAATAATTTAACCAAATTCATCAAACGATGGTGAATAACAATGCAGTTTAAATAGAAATTATTTCACACTTTTCACTGCACTTTTCCATACTTTTAAGCAATTATATTTAGAGCTAGTGCGTATTCATATACATTAACTAGAAATTATTTCATGCTTTTCACTGCATTTTCCCATACTTTTAAGCAATTATATCTAGAGCTAGTGCGTATTCATATACATTAACTAGAAATTATTTCATGCTTTTCACAGCACCTTTTTCGAAGTCGGTTTTTCCAAAAAATTATTTTATTTATCCATGAATTGTGTGCACTATTTAATCCTAACCATTTCACGTACACCTTATTCCCTTTCCGACGTAACACTTTTTCCATAAGGTATACATCAGCGTCGGCAACGCGTTACAACTTGTTTCCGTAGAATCCTTCAGCACTTGGTTTTCCATAAACATCTTTCAGCAGATACGTTGCGGGATTAGTTTTCTGAACCTCGGCGATCGTAGATATTTCAGTACCTCAATTAGGTGTGTAACCATTTTCAAAAATTGTTTTGAATTTGTTCACACGTACCGCATCTCTCACTCTGAATTGTGCGGGAGTGGCAATACGTGATTATAAACCGTTGTTAAGAGCTTCGAGGCGTTTGTTGGTGTAACGTCAATTGGTCGCATGCTGATAGTTCGATGCTTACGTGCATTGTAATTTGATACGAGTTGCTGCAGCGAGTCGATCCATTTAAAACTTCCATTAAGCTTGAACAGTTTCCACATGTCGTTTTTGAGCGTACGATTGAACCGCTCGACGACTGACGCTTTCATCACTGAATACGTTGAATAATGATTTATGTTGTATTTTGACAAAAGTTTTTGCACATTTGCGTTGTAAAATTCCTTTCTTTTGTCGGTTTGTAAATTTTTCGGATACATTCCACTGTCGGTGGAACATATCGGATCCACATCGGATTATCTTTCCGATCGCTGTAGAAACTTTATTTCCACTCTTGGTTTTGAGGGGTATGGCCCATGCATGCTTACTCATCAAATCGATAACAGTGAGTATGTAATGGAAGCCTCTGTTATACCGCGCGTAAGGTTGCATCTCGAACACGTCCGCTTGCAATAAGTTGTCGTACCCATGTACTATGACGCGTCTTCGGGGAAAATTTCTTCTCGTCGGAGCATACAATTCTTCCACGAGACGCCGTTTCTCGGTACTGGGAGTTTTCTTCGCAGCCATGTATGACTCGACACTGACACAAAGACTTGACGTACACGTCTTATCAAACATCAAATCGGTGCTCAACGCAATAGTTGGTCGGTCGATCGGTCGGTCATTTGACCGGTCTGTCGACCGGTCTGTTGACTGGTATGTCAGTCTGTTGACCGGTATGTCGGTCGGTTGATCAGTCTGTTGATCGGTATGTCGGTCGGTAAATAGTCTCAATGTCCAGCTATTGATGCGTTTGCATTAGATTTCGGAATTCAGTAATATCCCTCTCTAATTTATTCAGCTCATCTTTCAAGCTGTGAACAAAATTTTGAAACATAATCATCTTTTTGTCGAATACGTCTTGTCAACTTTTTATAACTGCCATGTTTTTGTGCAAGTACAGCTTGTTGATAACATCGCCATCCTCTACAGGCGGTGCTACCCGTCGAATCCTGCGCGACTTTGCGTCATAATTGGTGCCAACAACACAAAGAGCGTTGTGCGTACATAATTTCTGACTACTCCATTCCAGTGATAGCATGATTCCATTCTTCCAATCGATGACCCAAACTTATGCGGTAGCATATTTCCATGTTTGCGTACCTCTTTCTCAGACTGTCTTTTTGTCTACATCAGTCACTCTAATCACAGGTGATTGGCGCACGAACCGCATCGTAGCTGTGGTAAAAAATTAAAGAAAAGGTATGTGTCAATGTTGGGGGGTATTTATACTAGCGTGACTCAGACGTATCAGCCAGTGTAGAAATGGCTTTCATACTGATCGATAGTGATATACTGTTCGACTTGACTGTGGAGCAATTGGAATACGTGCCAAAGATAGTACTCTTGAATCGGTTCGCTAGCGACATTCATTACGCGTGGGATAAACTGCCGAAACATATAAGAGCTGATCCTGAAGGCCAGTCTTATCGTAGGTGTCTCTTGCATTACAATCGTCCAGATCAATGTACGCACATAGACGGACCAACGCCTATGAAAAAAGATTGTTACCTATGCGTAGAAGAACAGGAGCAGGACTTGTAAATACTCTAATAAACAAATTACCGTTTGAACTACCAGGGTATCAATTTTGTGGACCGGATACATGCCTGGACAAATGTTTAGCACGCGGCGATCGAGGTATAAATCCGTTGGATGCAGCCTGTAGAGAACTCGATATTGCATACTCTCGAAACAAAGATTTGACCAATCGTCACGAGGCAGATCAAAGTTTAGCCTATCGAGCACGCCGGCGTATAACTGCGAAGGACGGTACATTCGGCGAAAGGGCGACTGCTGCAGCTGTTTGGACTGCGATAAAAGCTAAGACGAAGCTTGTAATGGGGCTCAAGAAGAAAAAGAGTCGTAGTAAGAAGAACAAGGGGGAGCGAGCTCTACCGATAGCAAAGCGTGGCGGTATCCTCCCGGTTCTCCTACCTGCGTTATCAGCTATAAGAGCGTTAACTGGTGGTGCGGCTGGCGTGACTTAGGCCGTGAACGACGCCAAGTCTGCGCGAAAACAGCTGGAGGAAATGCAACGGCATAATCGTGCTATGGAAGGTCGCGGAGTACATCTCGCGCCGTACAAACGCGGACGAGGAGTTTCAAAGAGGAAAAAAAAACGCCAAAATTAAAATGCCCGAAGGTGTAACCACCAACGTACAACTACAGAATCTGGCAAAGCGTATGCGTATTCCATATTTCAAGGGTATTTTTATGCGCAATACTTTACCAACAGATGGGATACACAGGAACGAGAGCGGAATCGTAAATTTGGATACTTTCGAGGGACCTGGTACTCATTGGGTTGCGTACGCAAAACGGGGAACTCGCACCATATATTTCGATAGTTTTGGCAATCTTCAACCGCCGAGGGAACTGATACAGTATTTCAAAAATAGCGTATATAATCACAGGCCTTATCAGCGCTATAATCAGAGCAATTGCGGACAGCTATGTTTGCAGTTTCTGCAAACGGTTGACAATCAATTTAAGGACGGTCATTGCACACTTTAACTTCAGTATTCATTTGAACATGTCCCTAACGTTAACTCTCACCGGCCAAAGTAGCATTCTCGCAGTAAGCTATTTTTCAGCTATCGATCTGAGCGATGGTGATTACGAGCTCGGTCTTACGGACTTTGAGACTTATTACACCATACCGAATGTAAAATTGTCGAATAATAAATTTTACTACGATAACGATGATAAGCAAATCATTATTCCGGAAGGATCTTACAAGCTGGATGACATTCACATGTATTTGCGACGATCGCTTTCGCCAGGTAATGATGGGAACCCCTTGATACTTGAGCTAACAACAATACGATGAAGAGCGAAATCAAGTGCGATTACAGGATTAATTTTATCAAACCCAATACTATTTGCCCATTGCTGGGGTTTTAGACGAATCGGTTGCTGCAACCGCGAAAATGGCACGAATCGGATGCGCCAATCAATATAATGAACGTAAATATTATTCGCATTGAATGCAACGTGACAGCTGGTGCTTACACCAATAACAAGAGCGTGCACACGATACACGAGTTTTCGCCTACCGTTCCACCTGGATATAAGATATCGGAAAGACCGACACAGATCATTTACCTTCCGATCACTGCACGAAGCATTTCGGATTTGACGATTCGCGTCGTAGATCAAGACGGTCAATTGTTAGATTTTCGAGCGGAGCAGATCACCGTTCGACTGCATGTACGGAGACAACAGCCGTAGTGGGAGATGCTTGTATTGAACGAAGCAGAGCAGACGGCACGTGAAAACAAAGAGAAAACAATTCGATCGCCTGCAAAACTCACTGTATCGAATATTGGCGGTCTAAAACCATTGGACGAAAAGACGATTCGATCACCTGCGAAGCTGACTGAACCGAATGTTGAATTTCTAAAATCGTTGGGTTCCGTTGTACGAAATGGATAATATCTTAAACATTGAAGGCGAACCGATCTTTGACGACAGCATCACCAAAATTGAGACTCACACATACAACCCATACAACTTTTTTTTTTTTT
>NW_026534328.1:585087-609586 GCF_026225885.1 Hylaeus anthracinus | reverse complement strand
TTTTTTGCAATATCACGCGGGAATAGGATAGCTTTATTTGGCCTATATACAATAAATGCCAAAATATTTGGGCTCCTAATAACCTGTCGATCTGTGACGGCTTATGAAAATCTGGATCGGCTAGTTGAATATTCTGTGGAAGTCCCAATTGACCGCGATTTATATGCTCTGAAGGTGCGAGATTTGCAATGTCTGCTACGATTAGAAATGTCAATTCCTCCTTGAAATCACTTGTGCGTGACTGAATACGAGCTCTTGTAGAATGATTCACCCGAGATGTCATACGATTCATTCCACTAATTGGAGCATGAACCCTTGTGATACTTAGTTTTAATTGCTTCGTGAACCTATTCGTTAGAAAATGTGACTGTGCACAGGAATCTAGGAAAACTCTACAACTGTGAGGGCGCCTCTGATTGTCTAGTATATCTAATTGCTGTGGATAGAAGTACTTGAGATGCCGTGACTGTATTTAAACAAGTTGAACTTACTTGAGTGATCAATGATGGTTGCGATTCGACTGATGGTTTAACGTTGTGCAACAATGTGTGATGTCTTCCTTGACATACTCTACATCCGCCAACTGTACATTTTGGTACAGAGTGACCCTTCCGTAAGCAATTGAAACATAATCGTTTGCTTTTAACGATCTTTATACGTTCCGGTACGGAGATCTTCTTGAATTCGTCACACATATGTGTTTGATGTGACCCGCTGCATACATTGTAATTGCTTATGGTTTGTGTAGTGTAGGTACGTTGGATAGATGTAGTGGCGGTATTTGCAGACCTTGACACATTCTGAAATTGAGTTCTTCTTACTTTTGGAACATCAACACCCCTTCTTTTACATGGTGGTCCGGACGGCTCCAAATCTTGACAACGATTATGTAGAAAATTAAGTAACTCTTCTAATTTAGGGAATGCGATTTCTCGCATATGCTCCTTCCACTTTAAATTTGTCTCGTTATCTAAGCGCGTAAGACATAGATGTATTAATAATGTATCAGCAGACGACTGATTCATCGTTTTCAAGGCACGATAGTGTGATTCAACCTGAGTCACGAATTGTCTGAGATCGTGATGCGCCGATTTTCAAACGGTTGGCACTTCAAATAACGCGCGAACATGATTGGCCACGATCATCGCGGATTTGTTATACCGTTTTTCTAACAACTCCCACGCTTGTAAATAGTTAGCTGAGGAATTTTCGAGCGATTCAATTAGTCGCGCCGCTTCACCACGTAAACACGATCGTAGATACATAAGTCTTTTACAATCATTCAAACGTTGATTTTTATGCACTGATGACTTAAATTGGTCAGAAAATCCTGGCCACCCTTCATAGCTCCCGCTGAATTGCGGTAAATGAAACTTAGGTAGACTAATCTCGCTGTCAATGACATCTGCGCTTGACGTTCGCCCCTCGGTGTCCGCTCTCGACAGCCTGTGACCGCTTGCATTGTTACCTTCCGTCAACGTACCTGCTTGACCATTTTGTAACAATTTATGAGCTTGACAAACAACTCGCATGTACGCATTCTTAATCTCTGCTCGTTCTTCTACGAGCTCGCCTGTGCTATCAGCAATGTCTAAATCCGGCTGTGCCTTTACAAACGTGGTATATTCCGATTCTAAATCATCAAGACGATATCTCAAATAATTGATCGTCAGAATTGTAAGAGTTTAACATTTCTTGCAAATTTTGCACTTATAATTTGAACATTACTCGTTTGGCTTTAAGCGCACGAATCCGATCCTCAGATGTCAATGGCATTATTGTTTGTAATTATGACAGACGATAACTGGTGTAAGAACACGATACTACGTTAACAAATCCTAAACATACGTTACCACTATCTATAATGCTAGGAAGACCACAGAAATTAACCTTTCGAAACAAACAAACTACTGACGTTGATAAGCTAAATGACGTTTCAGGTGTCTGTGGCACTTGTTAATTCCAAGACGATAAGTATAACAGTATGCAGGTGATACAGTATTGCCTGGTATTCTGGTACTCAGCTCCTTCGATCGTTTCGATGTCATTCTGAGCGGCTGGGTTGTGAGGAAGCGAACCTGGTAACAAAGAATATGTATTAACACAGTATAGCCGCATTCTAACATGCATCACCACAACTACTCGAATACACGGTGGAGCGAAATTCTCCACAGCAATGTGTATCGAAACTACAACTACTCGAATACACGGTGGAGCGATATTCTCCATAGCAATGTGAATCGAAACTACAACTACTCGAATACACGGTGTATTCGACGGTGTATCTTGCGACGCAACAAAAAGATTTCATCTATGTATAATAATTTCAGTGATAGCTTACTGCAACTAAAAGTTTATGGGATTGTTTCAACCCCTAAATATGAAAACGGGCCAAAATAAAAAAATACGTGTATTGTAGCGTCTAACGCGCACTGAAAATAACGGTTCACGTGCAAACAGCTAGAATGATTTACGACAAGCAAACGACGAAGTTATTTTTGAGAAAGCCGTATTTTTTTCCGTTATTTACAGATGTTCGTTTCTTCGCGACAATTAGCTTGCCTCAATAGCATATTGCAAATGTCGTAAACCATGGGTTTTCCGAAGGGCTGCTAGGCAAAGTCAAGCAACCCTCACCGGGTGACGATGCGAGGCTTGAGGCCCGGAGGAAATCCCGCTGCATTGCAAAATTTCCAACGGTGGTACTCCCCCACCTCAGCACACCCCCTTCCCGGGGAGACGCGCTAAGGGCGCAAGGAAGAGGTGGTAAGGAAATTTGAAGGACGATCAGTCTTCAACGAGTCGTCCTGTCGATTTGACGAGTGGTTAAGATCGGCCGTTAAAAGTCGCGAATAAACAGTTACTGCAAAAATAAACACTTAGTTGTTCCTTCACCCTCACGTCCAGTATCTTATTTTTCGGTCCTTTAAAACATATCTGAAAGTCAAAACAATTAGAGGCGGGAGACCTAAAAAGCATTCTGTGTCAGTCTCTCTTTCTTCTTCACCAAACTGTCTTTTTCTACTTTTCGACCCTTCGAAACTCTGGACGAATTCGAAGCTGGTCGGATTTGAAATATTTGGTTATACGTACAATGTATACCCAATCAAGGTGTTGATTCTGTTTACACGCGGCTCCAGCCGAGCGCGAATGTAAAAAGGGACAGACAGTATAGGAGAGAGAGAGGACCAAAGACACAAAGCGAAGAGCGAAACGTATCGAAGAGGCAATATGTATCTCAATTTCGCTCACTAAGAGCGAATGTATGTATGTATCTCGCTTCGTTCAAAAGTAGCAGAAAGCGCCATCTCGTTTTCATCGGCCAGCCGCGTATTTATGGGTATTACCATTTCTATGCAGAAAAATCTGCTGTAATACCAACTGGTCAAATTTGAGAGTTCACGTGCCGTGTCTACCCCTTGAACGCACAGTTGATGCGTTCGCGGCAAATTCAAAAAAGTTTGTTGCAGAAATATGATGGAAAATACTTACTCGACATAATCTATTTTTTCCGTAAAAACAATCCCTCCATTTGACTATAATATAGTCGAAGATCGCTCCTCGTGTTTCGCCAACTATTAATATTAAATAAATTAATTCCAATTCAACATTTAAAAAAATATCTTCCAGTTTATCTTCGCTATCACTAATATCGGTAGTATCAGTCAAATAACTACAATGGTTGAATTCTTCTTTTTCAATGGCTTCAGTTATCAAAAATAACGTTAGTCAGATAATGTTTTGCAATCTATGTAAGCATCCATTTTTGATTCGCATCAAATGTATGGAAAGGTGTTCGGAATGGAAAGGAAACGGAACGACATCAATGCGCGCCGCACATTGAATGCGATCCATGCGTTCATTGCGTGAAACGGAACGCACTCAGAATCAGTTATGGGCAAACCCTAGGCTTCGAATAAATCTGAAGTTTGCTGATATGTTTGTCTCGTTTTCTCTTTTGAACTGTTACGAACCGAGGGCTATGAGGCTTGTTTCGGCCGCGTTGCCGAGGATAGTTGTCGTTTGGACAATTTTGTTAATAGGGATGTGCTTTCGTGGACGCACCTACGTATGGCTAACGTAGGGTTGCCACTAGGAGGTTGGAAAGTTGTCGTGAACGCGCCAGCGTATGGGTTAACGAAGGGTTGTCACTAGGAGGTTGGATGTCGTGGACGCGCCAGCGTATGGTTAACGAAGGGTTGCTACTAGGAGGTTGGATGTCGTTGACGTGCCTACGTATGGCTAACGTAGGGTTGCCACTAGGATTTGTTAGTTAGGGCCTCGTAACTTCTACTATGCAATACACCTCGAGCGGTAAAGGTGCATTGCTGTGGGTCTCCTTAATTTAATAATTCAATAGGATAGGTACTGAAGAAAATAGTTAGGATTACTCTATTAAACTATATATGTATTCAAAGGTTTAATTAGGACTATACAAATGTTCTCTGTATATATATCGCGGAAACTAATTCCTATTCTCAAGGTTACGCACCGAGTTGAAATGCGGGGGTCACGTTTACAATAGAACGAGTATTTACCAAAACGTTTTAAGATTATGTTCGAAGGGGATCCTTCCCGATCTAACGACGAGGTAACACGGTTTGCGTCTTATTTCTTCTTGATTACTATCACCCGAACTTTACTTTGCTTTACTTTGCTCGAAGGGGATTCTTCCCGATCTTGCCTCGCGGGTTTAAGATATAGCACGACGTAACTTCAACGTGTCCTCAAGAAAATGAGCCCCCGAGATGCAAAACGCATCGGTTTATATACTCTGAATTCGGTTAAAAATCGGTAGTGGGAGTTGATTCTATGAATCCTATGCTGCCGTATGCGGAGATGCATAGAGGCACGTAGCTTCTATTTTTCCGTGGAAATCAGTCCCGCGACGCGCCCTAGTTTCTTAGTAAAAACTTTCTCGAAGGGCCGCGGCCACATCCGCTCGAAAGGGCAAATGTCACGGAGGAGAGATTTGATGGAAATAACGAAACAGAGTGAAGTCTCTGTACATAACAGAACATTTTTCAAAGAAGGAAACGAGACAAACATATCGGCAAACTACAGATTTATTCGAAGCTTAGGGTTTCGCCCATCTCTGTTCTTTGAAAAATCTTCAAAACAGGAAACGAGACAAACATATCAGCAAACTTCAGATTTATTCGAAGCTTAGGGTTTCGCCCATCTTTGTAGAGAATCGCGTGAACAAATTCACGTGAGATGAAAACGCGATAAGTGAGAGAGCTTACTTGAATTACAAAATTAACCCCCAAGTTGATAAACGTGTTTAGATGGCCAACACGGTAACAGAAAGGAAGACGACGTCAGCGCTACGGTTGAAAGTACGATATAGAGGCAGCTATGTTGGCATACGAGTCGTCTCCATTCGTAGCAACAACTTTGTTTCCATTTTATGAGGTGAGGAAGCAACGTTTTATCATAAATCTTTCTTTAAAATATTCCTTGTTTAATTCTACAGTAGGGTATAGAGGCCTTTTTTTGAAAAAAACCCACAAAAAATTTTTCGCCTTTAAATGTGTTTCGGAATGGAACGTGCGGCGCTTTGAAATCGCGTTTCTTAACGTTAATATTCGAACGTGTGCCTTAACCGTTCGATCGCGGAGATCAATCATTTTTTCTAACTCGTACCAATCATTCGTCGCTCGTTGCCGTTTCGAAGCGTTTAGTCGGTTACCGTTAGCCATCGAATACAGTCGTCTCGTATCGATAGTTCCGACTCATTATAATTGTTACGCATTTATAACCGACTTTGAAAAAGGAGGAGGTTACGCAATTCGACATGTATATTTTTTTTTTTAAAGATATGATATTTTTTTTAAAGGTATGCCATTTTTTACCCGCTTTTTTTGCAAAAAACCGTAATTTTGATTATGTATGTTCGCCGATTACGGCGAGATGGCTTGATCAATCGGAGTGAACTCTCTTGCATCTTGTAGAATATTGTTTCCAGTAGATCCCGTAAACAAAACATTTTGTGATTTGTCAGTTTTTACCCGTTTTCTTTTTGCAAAAGAAAACAGACAAATTTTGTCTTGCTTCTTACTCCGAAACGGATGGACCAACCGGATTGAAACTTTTTGCATCTGGAAGAGCATTTACCATTTGGTCCCATAACAAAACATTTGTCCTTGTTTTTTTTTTTACCACTTTACATCACTTGTTATCGCAAAAAGTGTACTATTTCACTTATGTTTGGCCTGAAATCGATGAAATCGATGAAACCCCTTACATTTTGCTGCCGGAGAGGTTTTTGCAATAATCATATTTGCAAAAATTTATGAATTTGTTTATTGTTTATAACTATTGTTATCGCAAAGTTCCTATTATATGATGTAACTTGGCGAGAAATTTACTGATCGATATGTAACTTTCCACTTTTAATGACAACTGATTTTATGCTGTTCGAATTCTCATAGATTTATTATATGTTTACAACTATTGTTATTGCAAAATTCCTGTTCTTTGTTGTAACTTGGCAAGGAATTAATCGATCGAGATGGAATATTCCACATTTAATGACAGCTGATTTCATGATGTTCCCATTTGGAAAAATTTATGAATTTTTTAATATTTATAACAATTGTTACTGCAAAATTTCTATTCTTTGATGTACATTTTTGTACATATTTAGTGGTAGATGTTTTCTTCATGTTCAAATTTTCAAATATTGATGAACCTTTCATTACCGGAGATAGGACCTTCCACATTCTCTATCAACTTATCTTGGTGATCCTACTTACAAACAAACAAAGAATTTATAAACAATATGTAAATTATAAATATTTATACAAGGAATCTAGCGACTGCAATGAAACCTGTCGCATGTCGTAAGGGATGCTTTCGCTATAATTCCATTTGCTACATATTTTGTATTGTGATTATTTCATACTATTACCTTGCATGAAATGAATCGCTGGTGAATTGAATGTGGACGTTCTCAATTTCTCGATGATTAACGGAAAACTGTGCTTTAGTTGTTTCCAAGTATCTCGTTCGCTGGAAGATGATTTGGAGTGTTTCTTTGTATTAATAGGAGCCACCGTAATCTTTCCATTTCCGCTAATGCTTTTTCGTCGTGCGGTTTATTGAGTACTTTGTTTGTTGCTAAATCAGATAAAGCTAGATCATGTAAGTTTTTAACACGACTAAGAGCAACGTAAATTTGTCCTTTTGCAAAATTCTTTTTGCCAAGATCAATTACAGCTTTACTAATTTTGTCCCTTGTAATTTGTGAACCGTTACTACCCAGCTTAGGATAAGTGGTAACATTCTACGCTCAACGTCTCCATAACCTCTTGTTGCTTGAAACGTTGCGGTTACTGGAGAGATTAGAATGTACCCGTCGATATCTTTAAACCTGTTACCAATTGATTAGTCGTCAAATTTTATAAGTACAGAGTTCGGCAATTCTCCCTGTTCCAGTTGATCTCTTCAAAGTGCCGGCCATATAAATTTCTTTATTAGTCCCATTGCGCCATTTATCAAACCATCAGAAACGGATATATTTCATCGTTGCATGATTCGCGATCCCTCTGCTGACAATATTGTATGTAAAAGTCCGCCACAGTTATTTACATTTGCAGGTATGACACTTTGTGGTAGCCTTTTTCCATAAGTAGCTGCCTCACGAGATTCGTCTATTGAATCGATGATATACATTTGACGTGATTTTGTTAATTTATCAGACATTTTTGTGTTATATTCATCCATCAATTTTATGGTTGGGAATAGTCTTACAGCTGCTCCATCCTCAAATTTTCCGGTTAAGGGAACTCTTCTTCGTTCGCATAATATCTCCAGTTGAGAAGTTGTTACTTTCCCAAATCTTTGGTTATTTAGTAGGTCGATAAACTCAACATCATCTCTTTGCCGCATATTGATGATGAGTTCACAGAATGAAAATTGATGCCATAAATTAATTTCGGCAGTGCACCAATGTGGCTGCATAAAACACCAGTGTCCTTTCACCGGAGGTAGTTGCATGATGTCGTCAAACAGAAATATATTTATGCCACCAAACAGTTTATCATTGCTCTTGAATTCTTGCAGACTTAAATGAATTATTCGTAAATTCTCATAAGATACCATTGATATCTCGTCAATAATTAACCACTTTGTATGTCGCCACTTTTGTCTCTCCTGTTCAAGTTTTTGTCCTGTCAGCCGGTGATAGGTCATTGCCGCACCTTTTTCAATAGGCAATGAGAACATGGAATGCAGAGTTTTCCGAATATTTGACGGGCGACGACGCCAGTCAAAGAAGCTACTTCGATGAAAGATGGTTTTATCATTGTGTCAACTGTAGGGTTATAGCACCGTTTGACAAGTTTTCCGGCATTGCAATTGTTTCAGGATGTTGATCATCATATAAATCCACTTGATCATAATATATTGTTTCGTCGGCATGAATGGTTATTGGCTCTTTTGATTGTTCGTTACTTTCATCTTCGTGCACAACATTTAAAGCTACAGCCTGTGCGAGCGCCGCTTCGATCATTTGCTCTGGGTAAGTAAACTGTTCGATAGTTGGATTTCCCGACATAGGTTTCAATTCGTGTTGACGTCGATGGAAACATTGTTCAGGAGATTCGTTTTCGGCCATAAGCGTGCTTTCATTCCGAAACGGAATGTGACACACTATTAGGTTATAGAAATATCCTTCTCTATCACTATTCAAGGTATAATATCGGTGGCCGAATACAGCTGGTTTATTCCTTATACGCATTCCGATATTATTCTTGAATTTTATATACTTCGTGACGGTTTTTCGTCGTCATTTCTAAGTTCCGCGTCGCCATCCTCTTCTGTCCCCATTCCACTTGAAATTGTTTCATATCGGACAGCAAATTCTGCCAAGTTCAGATTCTCCAGATTGTCCAACCTTTGTACGTAACGATCAAATATGTTATTGAAAATAGGAAAATATAAAAAATTGATATGCATATATACATGCATATATATATGTTAGCGTCAACGTCCTTAGGAACCTTTTACGGTAAATAGTTAGTCGCATTTTGGACTGCGACAGTTTTATGGCAGGGTCAGGACGACCGAGCGGATTCCTGATGACCGGCGAGAGATGATGCCTCGGCACTAACAATAAGTATCGAGTGACGAAGGTCTGTGTTATGTTTATAAGATACGCGAGTGGAGCTAAGTAAAAATGCAGACCGTATTAAGACTACGAGTTATGTTTAATTTGTACAGAATATATGTATAGCTGCTATGCGGTGTTATTCAATTTCTCTGTATTGACGGCTTGCGAGTAACTGCCTCCCCGCACGCTATCATTCTATCAACACGCATACTCGACCATCCGGCTCAGCTACCTGCCTCGCACACGCACACAACAGTCTGTTTGTTTATATCTAATAGATGTATCGATTGGCAAGTAACCCGACGTTGCGTTGCCTAAAAGTACAAATACGTTGTCCTAGAAGATCTGGCCACGGAGTGGGAAAGGCATTGCCTTTTGGTAAGAGGACTGTGAGGAACAGCACGGCACTTACCCCAGAACCATCGTAGGGCAAAGTCAAATTCTAACATCAGAAGCGGGATCTGAACATCTAACCCGCTGATTCGCGAAGCCTATCCTGAAAAGACAGTTGCGATCAGGCTGGTGTTATCGATTGTGTTTTTAAATAGTTTGTGTTAATTTTGTGTGTTTTTTTTACTTTGTTTTGTGTTTAAACTTTTTTCTGTGGGTGAAGTATGTCAGAACCTAGTGAAAGGAGTGTCCCTACTTTCGAGGCTCTGTCCCGGCAATTCATGGAAACTGTTACTGCAAATGCGGTACCGACTACGTCTACAGCAACGACAATATGTGTGGTTGACGCTCTTCCAGAATTCGGTGGGACATGTTTCGCGAATGGTTCGTACTGTGGAGTTGGAGATATTCGTTGTTCCGGATTCGTCGATACCATATGACTTGATAGTGGGGAGAACGTTCTGTCCGGCGGAGGGATTTGCATCATCACTGATTCGGATAGGACGACAAGACTGCAGCGCTGTGCTGGCGATCCAGGAGAAGATCCTGACGAGAGTCCTATCTACTTAGCCCTGGAGAACACAAATGAAGAAACCAGGGATGGCTTGGAGGGATTCTTGGGTTGCTATCGTCACATGGTCGCGGAAGGAAGTAGACTTCGACGAGTGAATACAGAAGAAATGAAGATCGTAATTAACGGGGATTCTGTTGTAAGTAAACATCCGTATCGATTGTCACTTATGGAGTGAGAAAAGATTCATGCGATAGTAGCTGATTTGTTAGAAAATAATATAATTCGAGAAAGCACGTCACCTTACGCGAGCCCAATTATTCTAGTTAAAAAGAAAAATGGGGAAGACCGTATGTGCGTAGATTTTCGAGGACTTAATAAAATCACTGTCAAAGATCGCTATCCCTTACCCTTGATTGAGGATCAATTGGATCGATTAGGCAAGGGAAAATTTTTTACTACGCTCGATATAGCGTTCGAATTGTATCAAATCCCAATAGCTGAATCCTCGATAGAAAAGACCGCGTTCGTGACACTTGATGGACATTACGAGTTTCTGCGCATGCCGTTCGGATTGTCTAATGCACCCGCCGTGTTTCAGCGCGCTATCAATACAGCCTTGGGAAATTTGAAACATACTATAGCGTTAGTGTATCTGGACGATATTTTGATACCGTCAGAAACAATACAAGAAGGATTTGAAAGATTGGAACTGGTTTTAATAGCGCTCGACAAAGCAGGGTTCTCATTGAACTTTAAAAAATGCTCTTTCTTTAAAACTCAGGTCGAGTACTTAGGTAGGGAGATTTCGGCCGAAGGTATTAGACCCGGAGCGGGTAAAGTAAAGGCATTGCTTGAAGCTCCTGTACCTGCTAACGTAAAACAGTTCGCACAGCCTGCATAACGAAGTTAGTAAAGCAGGGAGAACCTTGGATCTGGGGAGAACAACAGGAGAAGGCACGGAAATATATTTTGAATCAGCTGAGCTCAATGCCGTTACTCGTAATTTTCGACCCCTAGTTCGTTAAGCTACGGTGCGATTCTATTCCAGAGAGTGGAGGGAGATTTGAGGGTGGTGTCGTATTTTAGTAGACGCACGACTCCCGAGGAGTCGCGGTATCACTCTTACGAGCTCAAAACTTTGGCAATTGTGAATGCATTAAAATACTTCCGCGTCTATTTACTTGGCATTAAATTCAAAATTATTACCGATTGTAATGCAATAAAGGCCACGAATAATAAGAAGGATCTAGTACCAAGAGTAGCACAGTGGTGGATCCTTTTACACGATTTCGATTTTGAGCTAGAATACTGAAAAGGGAAGCAAATAGAGCATGTCGATTATTTGAGTCGAAATCCGCCGAAAGATTATCGCGTAGATTTTATTTGTGAAGGCTCTTGGTTAGAAGTAACACAGAGAAATGATGAAGAAACGAAAGGAATAATATCGAAACAGGTTCTAACCATAGTATAGCGTCTGATTTCGAACTAAGGGGAACAATCCTGTGCAGAAAGATAAAAAGGGACACAGGGCGCATAATATGCCACAGTTTCGTTCCAAAGGGTAGTAGGCTTGGGCTATTACGTCTCTACCACGATGAGAACTGCCATGTCGGCTATGATAAGACTTACGATCGCGTGTCACAAAAATATTGGTTTCCAAAAATGCGCGGGTTTGTACAAAAATATATTAATCATTGCATCACCTGCATTGTTTCGAAGCGACATACAGGACCTAGACAAGGATACTTACACTCCATTCCAAAGAAATCCGTGCCGTTCGACACAATACACTGCGATTGTGTCGGTCCATTTGAACTGTCTAAAGAAGGTTTCCAGCACATATTATTAATAGTCGATGCATTCACAAAATATATTCAGTTAATACTCTTGAGAACCTTAAGTGACCCCGAAACACTACAGGTTTTTAAAGAACGACTTACATTGTTTGGAACACCACGAATTATAGTTTTGGATAGAGCCACGAATTTTACTTACAAACCCCTTAACCAATTCATTGAAAAGCACGGGAACGAGATTCATTTTATTGCTACCGGAGCACCCCGAGCGAATGGTCAGGCTGAGCGCTACGTAGCAACGGTGACAAACTTATTAACAGTTGAGACAAAAAGAGGAACAGAATGGCCGAGCAAATTAGCGAAGTTAATGCTAGCTCTTAATACTACTATACAGAAATCGACTGGATTTTCCCCTAGTAGATTGCTATTTGGTTTGGAGCAAGGTCCAGGTATTGCAATGCGCGCTGAAGAAACGTTACCGGCAACAAACGACAAAATAGATGTAGTCCGTGATAGAGATGTAGTTGCCAAGAGGTTAGATGAAAACGCAGTGATACAGGAAAACAGATTTAATAAAACGCGTAGAAATACAACTTCTTATAAGGAAGGTGACACTGTCTTTACGAGACCGGCAGACAATAGAAGATCGAAATTAGACGCTAAATATACAAGACCCTTCACAATCCCAAAGATCTTAACAAACGATCGTTTTGAAATTATAGGAAAGTCGGGCAGACCGCAAACAGTCCCCAAGGACCGTCTTAGAGCGTGGAATGGGGAATAGGACGAAATACAATTAAACGATGACGATGTGCAGCCCATTGATGGACCGTGTTAGCGTTAGACTAAATAGTGCTATTTGTTAGTCGTCTTTCTTCATTTTGTTTATACTGCACGTTGTTTTCATTATCCATATTTTTGTTTCTTTCGTCTTTTACTTGTAATTACATCTATGAAATATTACAGTAACGACATACTTTAATTTTACGTATAAGAGCCCGACAAAATGTTTTATTTCTTGCTGTTGTTATCTGCGGGATATGCGTTCATCATGAACTTGATTATATTCGTGTACTTTCGTGTGTTTCTCTATGCATTTTTATAATGAAACTAATAATAACTGGATTAAACGACCGCCTCTAAGGTCCTTTTCCCTTTTAGTACATGCCTGCCCTGTGATTACATATGTTTTCGTTGTGGAAGGTGTGAGAATACTTGTGGACTCCGTAATACGCTGAGACGTTGGAGAGGTGACATTAGTAAAGGTGATCGAGGATTCCGTAAAGCGCAGCGTCGTCGGAGGTATGATATGTACAGATAATTTTATACTCCGTAAAGCGCAGTGTCGTCGGAAGGTAGTAAAATTGTTAGTGTTCGGGAATAACGTATGAAAGGCGTCAATGTCGTGTACGGAATAGAACGTCAAGAATTTGAAAGAGATTATCAAGGGGTGACAATGAAGCCACGGACTTATAGAATATTCTTCAAAGAACAACGTTTGAAATGTGCTCAAATTGCGCGAAATAGAGGACGTTATCAATCCCATAAGGACACTGTAGTAAGAGTGTTAATGAGATCTGAGAGTTAAAATGAAAAGTATGACTGTTTTTGTAGAATTGATGCTTCCCGAGAGCGTGAAGCATGTCAGGTTGGCCATGTTAAGGTCAACGTCCTTAGGAACCTTTTACGGTAAATAGTTAGTCGCATTTTGGATTGCGACAGTTTTATAGCAGGGTCAGGACGACCGAGCGGATTCCTGATGAATGCCTCGGCACTAACAATCGAGTGACGGAGGTCTGTCTGTTTATATCTAACAGATGTGTCGATTGGCAAGCAAGCCGACGTTGCGTTGCCTAAAAGTACAAATACGTTGTCCTAGAGGATCTGGCCACAGAGTGGGAAAAGCATTGCCTTTTGGTAAGAGGACTGTGAGGAACAGCACGGCACTTACCCCAGAACCATCGTAGGACAAAGTCAAATTCTAACATGTACAATAAAATAGTTCAAACAATTTTGTTACAGTGTTTAATAATATTATCAAAAAATATTATTTTTTTATTATATATACTCAAAAAATTAAATGTTTTTTAATATAAATTGTCTAAGAAAGACATAAAGTAGGGAATAACCTTCTGGTTTATTTTGTTACATTTGTGTCAAACAATTACATTTAAAACATTGCAGAAACCAATTAAATAGACATAAATATAAAATTAATTTGGCGTTGTAAAAGTAACTACAGAATTTTCAATACATTATTAAAACAAGAAAATTTGTTAGTATTTTTCTGTGCATGCCGCACTTTGATATCTTTAATAGTTCAAAAGTTACACTGAAATGTTACTCAAATTTTCAATTCGGCCCACTGTGCGATGGCTCGGTGGCGGGTGGCTCTATTCTCGTAGAGTTCGCACCGCTACTTCTCACGAGCGAGCCGTCGGGCTCGACGCCTCCATTCCTTGACCGCACCATCCGGCAAGGTGGTCCCACTCCGGCGGAGGATTTGCAGACGTCGATATATATCGGCGTCCGCCTCCGCCTGGAAATCAAACGGCACCACCCCCGCCAGGACGGCTGCCGCCTCGTGGGATAGCTTGTCTTGCCCTGGGTCAACTTCAGACCCAGGTTATGAAGCGAGAGAGAGCTCTCATCCCACCCCAGCGCGGTGAGGAGCGCAGTCCTCTCCGCTGTCCACCGCACGCACCGAACAAAGGTGTGCTCGAGCGCGTTCGCACACCCACACTCAAACCAGCATAATGGGGTCGAGGCCTTCTTCAACCAGAAGCAGTACACATGAAGATCCTGTGCCCCGTCAGCGCCTGGGTCAAATAATGGTTTGTTTGGCCGCAGGGCCTGTTATTCCACCGCCGCATATCCGGGATCCAGCGGTGGGTGACCCGGTTAGAGCACCGCGCATCCCAATCTGACTGCCATTGAGCCATTGTATCCAATTTGATACGCTCAATGGCAATCCTCAAATCCGCGGTAACAGCTCTTGTGGAGAAAGCTGGCTACGCTTCAACTCATCAAAAATGCGGCGCCGCTCGTCGATCCTTAATGTGATCATATGCCTGCGATCACCGGAAGCACGTCGGTGGCCACATTCCTATATGCTTTCGTGACCCGTATTATACCAGCGCGTTGTGTCGGGCCGCTATACCCATGGAATCACTCCAAATAGGAGCTGCATAGAGCAGCACAGACTCCATGACGTTGTAGTACAGCGTGCTGGTCCTCTGGCCGGATCCGCCGATATTGGGCATAAGTCTAGTCAATGTGCCCATAACCTTCGCTGCCTTCTTGATAACCAGCAGGACGTGTTCCTGCAAGCTCTGCGATCGGTCAAACGTAACACCTAAATATTTAAGGCTGTTCGACGGCGGTACCGCAATCCCACCAACCGGCACCGACAGCAGGGGCCCCAGCCATTTTTTATTGGCCATAAATACAACAGTATTCTCAAGGGCCAAACTGAGTTTTGACCACTCGAGCCACGCCTTAACGCGCCTCATGCAGAGCTGTATCATAAGATCCAAGCTCTCGCGGCACGTATCAATGACGACCAGGAGCAAGTCGTCCGCATACTCAACGGCGCGGCGGTGCAGTCACTCGGGAAGGGAAGGGCTAAAACTCTGTCATAAAAGAGATTCCACAAGAGTGGTCCGAGGACCGACCCCTGCGGAACCCCTCCTTCGACAACCCTACAGTCTTCCCTCTCGACCGTCTCAAACTGTATGTACCTGTCGGACAGGTACATAGCTGCCTACTCCCACCACACATGCAACGGCACACCAGCAACTCCCACGAAAGGGAGTTTACGACGTCAGTTAGTGAAAGTCTGCGAGAGAGAAAGTATGGGTATTGATGATCTGACAATGCTTTGTCTAGCCACGCCAAGCATTTGACTTCCAGGCCACGGACATTTAGGCAAATGTCTAAACAGTCTCAGTTTGTGGTTGATACACTATTTAGCTTCTTCATTTCACCGCCAAAGTGCGGAGCAGTCAGTTTACATGAGTTGTCATTAGGGTCTGAACGTCTGCACTATTAAACACAGCATTTTAACTGCGCATAGTTGGAAAGCATCGAATTTTATATTATGTTGCACAGTGTCACCTTGCACTTTACTGAAAAGGAGCTTCATGTACTGGCAGCTCATTTCAATTTCACATCTTTTTCTACTTTCTTGAATTTTTTTAGGGGGACCTTCTATTTTTCTATGATTACTCTTTAAGTCTTTCACTTTTTCATGTACTTGGCGTAATTTTTTTACTTTTTTGAAATTTTTTATGGGGATATACATGGACTGCTCAAGCCTACTTTTTATACACTGAGCAGAGCGTAACCAACATCTCCATACCAAAAGTGAGACTTGACGCTAATGCGCATGTGTCGAATTCGAGAACTATTCCATCTCGATGACAGGCTGACTGCAGCTTTGACCAATGGTCGAAGAGTAGTTCCTTTGAGTATATAGGCATATACTCAATATACATTTCTATATACTCAAAGAGTAGTTCGTCAAACCGTCCAAAATTTCAATTCGCGCCTTTCCCCACCGCTATCGCCCGTTGACTATAGCGCTCGCGCACAACTGTTTACTCGTAACTTTGGCATGGGAGATGTTGGTTACGGACTACACTATAACTTGAGCAGTTCATGTATGTATAGTCGAAGGTGACGCTACTGGTCGTACTTATACTGTGATATTGTTGTGTGACCTGTGTGTGTGTCCTGGTGGCTTCCCTCGGCGGAGTTCTATTGAATTAGCTAACGCGTCAAAATTCAATATTGTACAGTGGCGTAACTGAAGCAATGCACAAGATCGTTGCTAAGTAAAAACATTGCCGATATGTAAAACATTCATTTTAAGACAAACGTTATAGTTAAATAACCAATCACAAAATTTGTAAGTTAATTTTAAGATATATTTATTAATTTAATTAGTTCATACATTTTGTTTTAAAATAAGTTAATATTGTACTGTTCATTTTGTTATTTTTCAACATTCGTTCATTAAATGTATCTCAACGAAATAACATGTATTATTTTTATCTACTGAATTTCTCAAGAAAACTTGTAAATTAAAATATTTCCAACTGCCCGCGCAACAATATCACGTAAGATTAGTATTACGAGAAAGATTAGATATGCTCCCGGGGATTGTATAAGTAAAGGCTGCGCAGAAGGTAAACTAGCGCCACCAACGAAGAGCAACGGAGAATAAGCAAGCTACGAAACAGCTTTCCGCGTTTTTAACCGACTTTGAAAAGGAGGAAGTTACTCAATTCTAGACGTATATTTTTTTTTTTTTTGTTAAGGTATGTTCACCGGTTACGCCGAGATGGCTTGACCAATCGGAATGAAACCTGTTGCATTTTGTAGTACATGTCTCACCGGTGGCCCCGCTAACAAGACTTTCTGCGATTTGTCATTTTTTATCCGTTTTTGTTTTTTTAGCAAAAAACCGTAATTTTTAGGTATGTTTGCCAATTACGCCAAGATACCTTGACTAATCGGAAAGAAACCTATTACATCTTGTAGAGCATGTCTCCGCGGTGGTCCCATTATCAAGACATTTTGGGATTTCTCATTGTTTACCCGTTTTTTTTTTTTTTCAAAAAATCGAAAAATTTTGTACTCTTCTTACTCCGAGACTGATGGACCAATCGGATTGAAACTTCTTGCATCTGGTAGTGTCACTGGCACTTGGCCCATAAAAAGACATTGCTTTATTTTTTACTCCTTTAAATCACTTTTATCGCAAAAAAGTACTATTTCACGTATGCTACGCCTGGCATCGATGAAATTCCTTTACATTTGGCTACCGGACAGTTTTTTGCGATGATCCCATTTGCAACCAACGTTTCTGAATTTTTTAACCGATTTCGAAAGAAAGTAGATTGTTTCTCAATTGTAATCAGTTTTTTTTTTTATTATTACTATTGTTATTGCAAAGTTCCGATTCTTTAATGTAACTCAGTGAGGAAATTACCGAGCGCGATGGAACCTTCCACATATAATGTCAGATGATTTAATAATGCTCCCATTTAGAAAAGTTATGAATTTCTTAATGTTTATAACAATTGTTATTGAAAAATTCCTATTGTTTGATGTAACTCCGCAAGGAATTAACCGATTGCGATGGAGCCTTCCGCATTTCATGATAGATGAATTCGTGACGTTTCCATTTGCAAAATTTGATGGACGCTTTCATTCTTTAAACCCATTGTTGGTGAAAAATTGCTATGCTCTGGTATAGCTCGACAAGGAGTTTACGAAACGCAACCAATCCTTTTACATTTAGTTGCACATGTGTTCCTGATAATCCCATTTGCAAATATACAGGGTGTCTCAAAAACGTTGGATGTTCTTGAATGGGGTGTTTCAGGGGGTGACTTCAAACAATTTCTTCATAGCGAAAATGTTGTTCGAGGCTTCGTTAAGGAGATATTGACAGAACCCCCTGTCCAATCAGAGTGCGAGTATGCTGTGGATACGCTCCTCCGGCATACTCGCGCTCTGATTGGTCGTGAGTTTCTGTTTCTGGAATATCCCCTTAACGAAGCCTCGAACACCATTTTCGCTAAGGAAAAATGGTTTCAAATCACCACCCCACCCGCCCCGGAACCACAACTTTCAAGGATCTCCAACGTTTTTGGACCATCCTGTATATTCCTTGTTACGTCCCAGCTTGTCTGGGATTTTTCTTGGGATCTTAGTTTTCAGTTAAAGAGCTAAACCTTAACTGTATTCGCTAACGGGAAGGAGCAATTCGGGATTGCAATGATTGTTTTCAAAATTTAGCTTATATATATAGTTACAAAATAACGAGTTTATATTACAATATCGGTTTTAGGAATCAAGTATACAATTATGTACGTATGTTACCGTTTGTCGGTCTTACAGTTTGGTTGTACCAGCTATCGGTTGTGGTCCGAGGGCTCTGTTGCTGCAAGGATCTGTTTATCGGCAACTATCACTTGCGACACGGGAGTCTACTAATTAACAACGAACTTTCCTCGGTAACGATGCGGGGCGCGTACGATTACTCTATCCGTGACTACAATAATTTAGTAATTGACGACCAAAGCGCAACGCTGAGTGCGTATTCGAATAACGATAAAGATTTGATGTGGTCTTAACCGATTATACGTCGGATTTTCGTAGGTAACGACAACGCGTGAAATTAACCTGTCCACGACTACAAGATTTTGGTAATGACCACAGTGAGAACGTACTAAGAGCGGAATAAGAGCGCCGTGGCGCGTGTCTACGGGTTTATATATTAGCTGATCCTCGCATGGCACGAGCTGCAGTTCAAGAACCTTCACTTCGGCATCCGTTGAATTCGGGAGGGGTCCCAAGTTCAATGGATGTGTTGGCGTTGAACGCAGACGCCTATTTCGCTGATTCGAAGATCGCACGATTCGGTTTCCGAGAAACGATTTCCGAATCATTTGTCGAGCGCATTCCTAAAAGTTTATCGATCTAACTATGCGCAATGCGAGGTCGATGAAAAGGGACACCGTTCGGCAGAGCCGGATGTAACACCCCCTTCGCCAGACACAAAACTGTCTCGAGAGGCTGTTTTGTGTAGTAAGGGTGTACCTTTCCATCGAAGGCTTATTCTACAACTGGCTGATATTTTATTTTATTTTATTTTATTTTTCTTTTTTTTTCTTTTTTTTAAACATTAAACTTTTTATAATAGATGAATTAAAAATATAAAAATTAATATAAGATAATATATAATGAATAAAATATAATAATAATTATTCTGGGCCGGGGGGAAGGGGTTGGGTCCTCGAAGGTGGCACTACTATGCTTGGCTTGCAGTTCGACCCAGGGTATTGAGGCGATGGCCCTTATACACTCCAGGCATTCTTCCGGGTTTCCCCTGTTAGTGCCCTTCGACTACATGTCGCGCATTGGCCTGCCGCGAGCGTCCTGCGGAGCCCCTGTATTAGGCGGTGCACCGTGGCAGCTTGGTACACTCGCGCCTCAACCTCCTCGAGCATCCAGTGGCATCCGTCACATACCACTCTGCCGTCCTGGGCTACCCAGGAGTGCCCCTCCACACACTCCCTTCGTCGGAGGTGGTCCAAGTAGAGCCTCGGTAGGATTCTCTCAGCGGGAGTGCTGAGGCGTGGCATGATGGTGTCGTCGTATACGGGTAGGGTCGCTAGGGTTAACGAAAGGAAAAGAAACTTAGTTAATTGTGGGTTAATACTAGGGGAGTGTTTTTCTTTAATTACGTGGGTCTCTTAAAATACATACCATTCATTGGCCTCAGATAACCCATCTTGTTCTTTAATTGTGTCTTTGTATTGTCCAGAAACAAAAAATTTTGTTAATGACTCGAAGGGGCCGTGCGACGGTTTATATAGGGTATATTAGGTATGAATGGAGGTGGTAGCGGTGAGTTCTGATTGGATTTTGATATTACGTCTTTACCTGTACGGTTTAGTAGAGGTGGACATTCCTGATTTTTTTCGTGAGGTCTGCTGTGAGTGCAGGTGGACTTCTTGGAATTGGTGGTATGTAAAACGGTGGCGAGATCGTCGGTTGTATATAAGGTGATGCTAAATTTTCTGTTTTCCTATGTTGTAGTGTTCCCATCTCTATTTGTTCAATTGGTTTCTTTGATGTTATGTTGGGTTTTGAACAACGATTCTTATAAAATTTTGTAACAACCCATATTATGCCAATTATGATAATTAGTATCCCTATCGAGGATATTACATAGGTTGAATAAGATGTTAATCCTTGCGTACGATGATGCGTCGCTACATTATTTGCTTGTTGTTCGTTTTCTAGTAAGGCAATTGATTTCTCGTTTATTTTATCATAAAATGGTCCTAGCGGTATTTCTTGTTGTTGATAATCGGATATAATTTGTATGTGATGAGGTGTAATCTGTGGTATCAGGTGCGTTATATTTAGGCTTGATAGTTGTTTAAATGTCGAGTTTACTTTAGATGTTGTTTCTTCTGATGCAATCATTCTTGAATTATTTATTTGTGCTTGGCAATTCTTTTTTAGTTTTAAAATTCGTGGTCCTTGTATCAGTTCGTAGCCTGCGGCGCGGTAATTGCATTTGATTTGTATCGGAGTTTCTCTTTGACAGAGTATAGCCATGTGTTTGTAGTTTTGAGTTGATTGATAAATATGCCGGTTGATTTTAATGATCTTATGTGACAATTTTTCCATCCTATTATACGTTTTTGAATAAGAAGGTCAGTTTTACAAATTGGTGCTTCTTCTAGGCTATATAATGGCAATGTAAGCTGACAGATGTATTTGATGGGGTGAATCTTGCATCCTTGTATGAAGCTTTCCGTTGGCAAGAGATATTCCTTATGAGTGTCATCGATTGCGAAGTATGGGGTTTGTGGTACAATGAGCATGGCACTGGAAATGTTATGTGAAATTGGTAAAAAGGATGGTAATGGATGTAGCCAATATAGGTTGAAGGGTGCTTTATCTAGGAGGGGAATTTCGATTGATATGAGCATTCTTCCATTTGAATATATTGTGCTGATTATGATTATTCTATAAAATCTTTCTGATCGTAGTTCTGTTAAGGAGAGGAGAAATTCATATGGTGTTGATTGTTTAATACTGGTACATGTTAGCTCGAGTTCATCGGGTAATAATATAGCTGGGTGTAACATTCCTAATTTAGCAAACATTGTTGCGTCTGTCAATATTAGTAAAGCCTGAAGGTATTCGTCCATTTGTCTGGATATTTGATACGTCCAAGACGTTGAGGCTCTTTGTAACTCCATCCCTGTCTCGACTTCATCGAGTTTAAGCAGACCTGCTGTTAACTGTTTTATTTTGTTATCCATTATTAAGGAAGAATTCCTTAGTTTTATTAGGTCTTGGTGAATGTCTTGGAATTCTGATCTAACAATGTGCGTCTGTTTTCCCAATAGTTCTGATAAGTGTTTTTGGTCTTTATAAATTTTGTCTATTTCCTGGTTATAATATTTTGCGTCGTCCTCTGTAAGCGTTCCAAAAAGGACGTTGCTAATTGTACCGATAAATCCCAAAGGTGCTGATCTTTGTGATTTTGTGGGCATTGGTTTTGTTAGACTATTACGTAAAAGTTGCTCGTACTGATTTGCATCTGATAATTTTCATGTTTAATCGATTCTAATTGTATCCGCAGGACAGTATGTCCAGCTGTAATTGTCACAAAGTGTTTTGATTCTTTTCATTTATGGTAGAATAATTGGCTTTGCATCGAGAATATCTTGAACACCTAGGGCTGTTACTACTTTACATTTTGCGTGAAAAATCCTAATAGGTAATTCTTCTTCATAGAACAAGCCTGGGTTACTTTTGAAAGGTGTAATTTCATAATCTCCTTCGATCTCATCGGCTGTGCTAAATACCCATAGGATGTAGCAGAGCATTCCTGTGATTGAGAAATTTTCCATTCTGCGCTGTTAAATAAATTGAAATAAATTTCGTTTCCGGTACTGTTTTCACGACATTGAACAAGGGTCAGCACATAATCAGCGGTCAGGTGTTTCGGGAATTTATTGTTCTACGAATTTGGTGTCTGTGCTGACGGCACGAGCGGCATGCGCGTCGGACATTGGAGATGTGAAGAACTCGAGCGTTGTATTAATACAAAATTGTTATCAATCTTGCTATGTTTGTTTATCAATTCTATTATTTAGTTTTAGATCTGTTATTTAAGTTGGCAAGGTTCTAAAGTTTTAACTTATTAAGCTTTTTATTACCGTATCGCCTATTACTAACCGATACTAAGTATGATCATGTTTTAACTTATCGAAGTGTTTCATGAATTTTTGACCATTTTCCTTCATTAGAATAGCATTATTTTGTTCCGTGATATCGCAAATTTTAAATGGTCCTTCATAATGGGAATCGAATTTCCCTATTCGCGGTTCTTTTAGGACGTAGACAAGGTCATTCGGTCTGAACTTAACTTCGTTACTTTTACGATCGTAGTATAACTTGGAACGTAATTTTATGTCATCTATATTTTTTCGTGTTATTGACCGAATTTCGTCTAAGCGCTGTACCAAATTTTCTACATATGATGGGTAAGTTAGAATTTCGTTACGAGACAACGGCGTAAATGGGTCTCTAGCTAACTGACCGAATACTACTTCGTACGGAGTGAAATTATTTGCTTCGTGTACCGAAATGTTGTACGAGTAGGTTGCAAAGGGCAATAGAAGATCCCAGTTTTCGTATCTTTCCAAATAGTGTTTCAAATATTCAGTGAGAACGATGTGGCTTTGTGTCTAGTGAACCGTCTGTCTAGGGGCGGTAACCGGATGTTGTAACGTGATTTATTCTAAAGACGCGGGCTATGCCCTGTATTAAATTATTGATAAAACTTTTCCCGCGATCGGTCAGAATAGTACGCGGTGTTCCGAAAATTGTGATAAAATAGCGTGAGAAGGCGTCAGCGACGGTAACAGCATGAATATCCGGTAATGGAATTGCTATACAAAATTTTGAAAGTTGGCATTGCATAGTTAAAATGTGCCGATTTCCGCTGGGGGTTATAGGGAGAAGACCAATAGTGTCAAGAGCCACTTTATCAAACGGCTTTGCTGGCGTATCCGTTATGAGCATTGGTTCTCGCGTTTTTATGCGAACGAGCTTTTGTTCTTGACAACTGTGGCAATTTCGTATGAAGTTTTCATGTCACGACGCATTCGCGGCCAATCGAAGTGACTTCGTATTCGCTGATATGTTTTTGTTACTCCTTTATGTCCCCCTATTAAAATTTCGTGATAATATCGGATGATATCCTCGCGTTGATCTTCCTCGGGCACTTTAATTTTCCCTGTGCATACTGTAATTTTTGTTGGTATATTCCAGAATATTTCTTCTAAATGCGATTTAAGGATATTCGCGTTGAAACGGTGTAAGGTTTCACCGTGTGCTCCTATTCGGAACGAGCTAATGCTCTCTCTCTTTATCGTAGTTCGGAGAACGATTAGCAAGCGTTCTAATTTTGATTCATTTATTTCGTGGAAGAAACTTTTTGTTCCGATGACGTTAAGGATTTTTCCTTGTTCGTAAGGAACAATTATTACTTGTCCTTCTATTAAATCTTTCGTTAATAGGCTCGCTTCCTGAAGTAAGCCCAGTGCTTTGAAAGTTTTACTTATTTGACTGGTTAATATACAATCGGCTCGTATAAAATGGACATAATTATCTGAAGTAAATGTAAGGGTTGATTCTGAAATGGTTACTTCGCATTTTGCTTGTGATCGTGGTGTTGGCTCTCGTTTCGGAGGGTGGCCATGCCTCGAATAGCCAAAAGTTTCTGATGTAGCTAGTGATTTCATTTTATCCATAATCGTATCAAGTCGTTCAGTAGAAGAAGGGTAACTAATTTTATATTCCCCTAAGTCGTAAGTTTCGTGTTCGGCGAGCTGTTCTTTTGAAAGCAGTGTGAGAGGACGCGGCGGAGATGCTTGTTCCAAATTTTCCTCAGGCTCGTTTTCCAATTCTGGATGTTCAGCGAGGAAAGCTTGCAAGGTTTCTCGTCCCCTTTCGCACGATCGAAGAGCATCGTTCATTGCAGCCGAATTAGAGAAACTTAGAGAAAGGAAAACTCGTTTCGTTAGCAAGGAAGACAGCATCCCACTTTTGACACCAATTTGTTACATCCCAGCTTATCTA
>NW_026534328.1:561912-584687 GCF_026225885.1 Hylaeus anthracinus | reverse complement strand
CGACATTTTTGCAAAGGAAATTGTTGTTCAGAATCGTCTCAGCTACCCCCCATTTCCGGCTCCTCCCCGACTTTTGAGACACCCTGTATATATAGTTACAAAATAACGAGTTTATATTACAATATCGGTTTTGGGAATCAAGTATACAATTATGTACGTACGTTACCGTTTGTCGGTCTTACAGTTTGGTTGTACCAGTTATCGGTTGTGATTCCAGGGCTCTGTTGCTGCAAGGATCTGTTTATCGGCAACTATCACTCGCGACACAGGAGTCTTCCTCATTGTGTCCGAATATTTTTGTTGCCGAAAATGCGGTATTCTTTCGTTTGTTTATTGTTATTATGTAATTTATGTAAATTTTTGGATTAATGTATATATCTTTAATAATGTTAATAAATGATTTATGATTGGAAAAAGTAACGAAGACGATTGCTTTTTTAATTACACTGGTGTCCGAATATTTCTGAGAGTCACTGTATATGTATTATATGGTCGAAGGTACTCTCTCGATGTCATGGACGAATAATATGTTTTCGTGAATGTAACATATAAACAATATGAAACACAAATTTTTGGATAGTTAAGATTGTTTGAAATGTACACACTTCTGCATGGATTGTACAAGTATCTTGTACAAAAAGATGAATATTTCATATTAATATTAGGACTTGACAATGCCGGGAAAACGGTAAGAATCATATACTGGCTATTTTTAGGTTAAATCTGTTAACGTAATGTTGTGTCCCAATGATCTTTCTTTTGCAGACATATTTGGAAGCGGCAAAAACGAAATTTACGAAAAATTACAAAGGTATGAACCCTAGCAAAATCACAACAACTGTTGGCCTAAATATTGGGAAAATTGATATTGCTGGTGTTCGATTTAACTTCTGGGATCTTGGTGGACAAGAAGAGCTACGATCCTTATGGGATAAAGTAAATGATAATTTTAATATTCTGTAATATTATACCTTCTACTTCTTTTTCTTCATGTTTATTAAAATTTATGATAAAAATTGCATTATTATGTTTAATATTTGTTTGTAAAACATAGATTCATTTATTTTCACAGTACTATGCAGAATCACATGCAGTAATTTATATTGTCGATTCTTCCGATCGTGACAAAATACCTGGGTCTAAGGAAACATTTGGTAAAGTATAAAACAACTATTACATTTTAAATTTACGTGATTCATTAATGGAAAATTTATATTTTATTACAGATAGAGTTATATCATCAGAACACCTGATAGGTGTGCCACTTTTAGTTCTAGCGAATAAGCAGGATGTGCCTGATTGTATGGGTGTTAGAGAAGTGAAACCAATTTTCAATCAAAATGCACATTTGATTGGTCGAAGAGACTGTATGGTGATGCCTGTTTCTGCTTTAAATGGGTATGTATATTCTTAGACAAAATTAAATAAAATAATTTAATTTCAAATGTATAAAATTTACATTCAAGTAACATGCTAAAAAAGTATATTGTTTTAATGATTTTGATGTATCTTAATATTATAAAACAAACTTGAAATAATTTCATTTGTATTTTTAGAATCTTTATTTAATTTATGTTTTGATTTAATATAACTGTTTTTATTAATTTCATACAAGAGATAATAGTTTCTTTGAATGCAAATAATATTTATTTATGATAAGTTCAGTTTTTAGTCATAAAACATTTATTTAAATTAATGAGATGGGCTATGGAGTATATGAAAATTATTTGTAACAGTTGCCTTAATTAACCATTCGTATAATATAAAAGGGATGGAGTAGACGAAGGCATTCACTGGCTTGTGGACTGTGTCAAGAGAAACAATGATGTTCGACCACCTCGTAATCAGAATGACAGTTGTCTGTCCTAACGAAACATTCCTACATTATTTTACAATATAAGTTATTTTGTGAACAGTATTTTAATGTATAAAATGAGTAAATTTACTTTAAAAACAACTACATTTTTACCAATAAATTTTGTTTCCTAAGCTGTACTAGTTAAATAATTTTTTAGGCAATGATTCCTACTTATAAGAAGAGAAACATGCTGGTACTGCATTGTCAACAATTTCATTATCTATTATAATTTATTTTATGTATAACTTAATTAAATTATTATTAACAATAATGATAATTACTATACAATGCAATTAATTCATAAACATTAATAATTTATCATCTTGTGTTATTTGGACCGTAATCGTAATTAATTCAGTTTAAATTTTTATGACAAATTCATTTAATACAACTATATAGTCTTCCACTTATTGTGGTAACATAACTTGTCTGTATTGCTGCTATCAAGGTAGTAACAGAGATAAGAGATAATGCCAACACCTTGCCACAGATTCTGTTATATTGGTGATAAAGTCTACAAAACTGGTAAAACAAGTGCATGCTGGATAATATATAGATTGTAATTTTAGAATTTAGTCTTTGTATTGAATTCATTGTTTGTTAAGATCTAGTGCATCATGTGGTCTTATTATGATTCTGATGATTGGAGTGTTCTACCACCAGAATTAAACAGAAGGTATCATAACAGTTCTAATTCTTTGTATGAAACAAGTCATAGTTTTCCAAATATAAATGAATCATATGTAATTATATCACTATTTTTTAACTAAAAGTGCCTAAAAGTTTCAGCATTTTTTATTCTGTTCATTATTTATTAAATGAACAGACGATTATTTTTTTTTTATGAAAAATGAATTTTAAAAATACACTTGTAAATTAAAAACTACAAGTATAATTTAAAAAAAAAATGATTCGTTTAATTATTTCGGATAATTTTGTAATGGTTATCCTGCAGACACAAGTAGATTTTACGAGTTTTAGGGAACAACAATTATAATATAAACGTTCAATATTTATACTTTTAAGCTTGAGATATATAAACGTATTCGTCATAAATAAATAATATGTTTTCATTACATATTTCGTGTATGTAGATTCTCAAAACTATCATATTTTACTGTGTTAGATTTCTACACTCGAAACTATACATAATATAGCATCATTAATAACTGTTCAAATAGTATTAGTACTATTATATAGCTAAAATGTAATTAGAAAATATCATGTAATTGCATGTATGTACATATTTCTTAAGATAATTGTTTGTGTTGCTGTGCTTTATAATAATTGTAATAGTTGGTGAATTATTTAATTTTTTTCTTTAAATATTTCACACGAATCGAATAGAAGAAGTATATTTGTATTACCACATATCAACGTATCGTGTATACATTATAGGTTACGCTATTATTATTTTTAACAATTGTGCAATGACACTCTGATCATGCGTGAATATTTCAACATAGATTTCCAAACTGTCTTATTTATAAAAAGAAAACCATTGCATCATTGAAAATATTTCAAAGAATTTATTTATCTTATCGCAATGGGAAACAAACGAATTGTACAATTATGCTTTTCTTTTTTACTGAATGAATTTCACGCTCTGTATACAAGTATCGGTATTTTTCATTACGTTATGCAAAAGTACAAATAAGAAATCGGTGATTATGGCTAGAAAGAAACGAAATAATTTAATATTCTAGAAAAAAATATTAATCAGTGGTTCTGTTCATCTATGTCAATAATTGTACGATACGTAGGATATAGAAATTGGTTACGAATGTTACGATAGATATATCGAAATGTCAGTACTATCAGGAACACCCATATTCCTTAATTTTTGCCGTTTAAGGGGAAAATTACTAGCACTGACAATCCCTTCTCCTCGATTTTGCAAAGGCGTTTGACAGAGCAACTATAATATTCTAACAACATGTTGTACGAATTACTATAAAATAACAATCTTCTATCAATAAGACAAGCTCGACAAGAAATATTAAATAAATTCCCAATTTAAAGATCAGACTACTCTTTATTAAATACATTTAATTTGGTTATGTGATTCTTATAAACGACAAGTAAACGATACAAGCGGTTACTGGCTGGATTTGTATAGTTTTCTATTAGTATATATTTGAAATGTAATTACAAATTATTCTTTTAGACCATACTGTAGTAAGAATAATGATTATTTCATTATTTTATGTGTTAGTAGTACATCTACATATGTATATAAGAATGACAACTAACTTGTATAAACTTTGTATTACTTGTAGGAATCTAAGTACTACTTTTGTTATCCTTTTCATAAGTGAAGTAATTTATGTATTCAATCAAAAGTCAAATATGCCTCTGTAGAATAATATATATGTATACTTATATGATTTATTTAAATGAACATGGGCAACGTGTGGAAACTACTGATATATATAGAATATAGGTATAGTTATGGATATATAAAAATATATATCCATAATTTATATTACATGTAAAATAATGAATAAGTTAATTTAACTTTCGTTTTTGCAAATGTATTTAATACATTCTAATTTTATAAAATTGATGACTACTGTTCAGATTTAGAAGTAGCACACAAATTGTTTATAAAACTTTGATAAATGTTATGTGTACACCACTAATTATAATTTTATAATGTATACTGTATATTTTCTATAGGGTGTCCAAAAATTAGTGTAAGAACCGGAAATAGGGGGTAGCTGAGACGATTCTGAACCACAATTTCCTTCGCAAGAATGTCAGATGTTGCTTCGTCTTTGAATTAACAACGATCAACCACCCACCAATCACAGCGCACGCTACTCGTGGCACCATACGACATTTTTGCAGAGGAAATTGTGGTTCAGAATCATCTCAGCTACCTTCAATTTCCGGTTCTTACACTAATTCTCGGACACCCTCTATATGTTAGTAATGGTTAACAGTTTTCTCATATTGTATGGTGCATGTTCTACTGTTTTCCACATTCCGAAGTACTAAGTGTACATAATTATTTATGGATATCATTTAACTAGAATGGGCAACATGTTTATTACATGCATTGAAATATTCAAAACGTAAAGAAATACAGGGTGTCCCAAAAATGTTATAACACCTTGAAAGGGGTGGTTCGGGAGGTGATTTGAAACAACTTGTTCTTTAGCGAAAATGTTGTCCGAGGCTTCGTTAAGGAGATATTAATAGAAAACCTCGATCAATCAGAGCGCTCGTACGCGAACAAGTGACTTGACGTACATCGAAAGACATTGACGCGGCCGCCTAGCGCGTAGCCTTCGCTAATATAACCATTCTAACGGTCTACGCGCGCTCTGATTGGTCGGGGTTTTCTGTTAATATCTCCTTAACGAAGCCTCGGACAACATTTTCGCTAAGGAAAAAGTTGTTTCATCAAATCAATTTTCGAACCACCCTTTTCAAGGAGTTATAACATTTTTGGGACACCCTGTATATTTAACCCATAAAAGCATCATTATTGAATACACAAGCTATTTCATTGTTGTCGTATTAAGACTTTATCGACAGAGTATTGTTATTTTATAGCGATTCATGTGATTTACCATGCATACGTTAAATGTTTTGGAATGTTAATTGTGTAATCGTCATTAACATAACATTTCCAGCGCTTGCGTCAAACACATTGGCGCGCAACACTGAGAAGTGGAAGGGGTAATCATCGGCTGGTGACTTTCCCCTTAAATGGCAAGAATCAATGAACTCTTGCGAACAACATCAGTGATAATATGTAGCCATCTTGACTTTTGGTGCGCGAATCCGCGGACTATCGAGGAGTGTGTCGCGCGATAGGCTAGTCGACTGTGAACAGTTTAACTATGCCTATGGTTTTTTCTCAAGTTGATTAGCCCTTCGTTGTGAATCAAAGTTTTGCACGGTACGTATTGTCGATCATATGAAAATCAAGCCTTGGAAGAGAGTTCCCGGAATGCAACGTGTATATACAAACCAATACAGGCTGATATACCCAGGCGCTGGATAGAGACTATGCAAAAGTGAGTGAGGGCGCACGACTCGCGCCCTGGGAGGCGAGGCATTTCTCGCCGTATTTGTCATATACGACTGCGTGTAAAAGGTGGGCGACACGACAACGGTGTACACGAGACGCGCCTTCGCATGTCCTTAAACGTCTCTTGATTTTCGGGGCTCGAGAGTTTCCTGAAAAACGACGACCTTGACTTTTGGTACTGTTTGACAGCTACAAACTAACCCTTGGTTCGATGCCCTTCAGTGCGGACGAATCCTTTATATAACCGGTTTACACATTTTACAATATGCTGCCGATTTCTACGAGCGTGCGGCCGCGACGCGTTTTTATAACACGTGAATTCGTGATCGAATGACATTAAAAAAAAGAACTAGGTAATATCCATTGCATGCATCGCAAACAGTTTTGATCGAGTGCTTAGATCTCGTTTGTGAGACCGGTTATTTTATGTGTTACCGCACGTTTCTGGTTGTGATGAAAAAGAAAAAATAAAGGAACGTTAAGTTCATACTCTCCGTTCGCTAATTGGAACTTATTTCGTTTTTCAGTTTTAACCTTCGTATTCTTACGTTTCGACCTTCTGGTTTGAGATCGTGTACGGAGTAATAATAAGAAAGTAAATTTACAAACAAAACATAACATATTTATGGACAATACTTATTATTGTAATTGTATAATGAGTTATAAACAAGAAAACTATAATAAATCATGGAAAACATTGAAGATTAAACGAAAATGTTTATAAACGTGATTAAATAAGATTGATTACTGATCAAAATAAATATGTCAAAGACTATTGATAGTATATGTAATAATATGGTGTAATAGATAATACAAATGGATTTCTTTTGTATTAGATAGTTTTCTTGCTAATCTAACTGTTACAAAATATTGCTGTGGAGGTTATATTATCATGTGAAAAATGTAGAACATTCAAAAGATAGAATTACTTTTTTTATTCATTTTCTTTAATTTATAATGTTTTTGTCAATTTATTATAGTTTTTTCTCTTTATAATTTATTATGCATAACAATAACTCAAATATTGTGTACAAATCTACAACTTATGTTTTATTTATAGGCTTACTTTCTTGCTATTATTCCAAACGTGATTTCAAACTACAAGGTTGATGTGTAATAAGATAAAGACTTCTTTAGATTGAAAAAGTTTGTTTAGTGATATACTATTTTTCATTGTGTGATTTAAAAGTGAACAACAAACTTGGTTACAACTTCATATTAAGTCAAACATAATATCTTTCAAACAGCTTTGTTCAGAATTTGACTTCTTTTAATTATGGAAGAAAAATAGAGAATTGTAATTTAATATTTGGTTTCTTTTTACACAAAAACCTTTTTTGTTTTTATCACCAATAATGTTTATCACCAAATTTAACAAAATTTGATGTTTACATAATAAAAATATTTATATTGATAGTGGCAATTTATGTCAGATGGAGAACATTAACTTAATTTTATTTAATTTACATTATGAAAATAGTTCTATAAGATTCTTAGAAATAACTTCTTAGAATGTTCCATAACATTACCTCACCTTTTCCCAATAGGAAGCAAACAGTCTATGTTCTGTATTCATCTACACTACGTTCATATTACCGAAGCTTATCACGTACAATTGAAAACTACGCTGAGAAACCATGAATGCTTCAGAACATGGGTAACATATTATTTTTACCATTAAAGACATTTTTAAAGAACAATAATGATTAATAGCAGTAACTATCATTATTATAATTGTTGTACAAACATTTAATATATTTCTCTTTTAATATTTAATTAATTTTAGAAAAGTTATTGCTATTACAGTTTGATTAAAGAAACAGTTTGTTGTCACTGCAATGACAAAAAATATATTATTTTATTAGTTATTTATGTATAGTATTACGTAAAATATTGCTTATTCGTTCCTAAATAAGAAAAAAACAATTAAAGTCAGATCACAGGTGTCATTGCACAACAAAGCAAATGGTATGTAAATAGTTTGTGTGTATAAAATAGCATGGGTGTGTACGTTGCAGGTTTAACCCAGCCTTTAACATGGCCTCCATAAAACAAGCTTTTAATGAAGCAGTGGAAAGAGGTAAGTGTAATATTTATAAGACAGTGATTATTTTTATTAATTCCTATGATATGGAATATTCCCTGCTTGCTATCATTAATTTGCATACAGATATTTTGTAGGCATTATCACATTATCATTATAACATTATCATTATATTTATTTTACCCTTTAAGTTTTTTTTTACGGAATTCTTTGCATTGTTTAACTATCTAATTTATATTTTAATTAAATAGATTGGCATCAGTAATGGTACCAATATAAAATAATATATATCTATATCTATGACATAGTATAAGAATGAATACATTAATTCACTTGTAATTCTAGTTGTACATCAAACATCATTTAAATGTAACGTAGTAATGTTTAATGTAAATACTTACTATAATTATTATATATATGTTCTAATGTTTGAAATATATCAGTAATCACATTGGGTATTTCTATTATAAACTTATATCGAATATTAAAATGTATTAGTATTTATTAACATCCAAAAATGAAAGTTACGTGTATGGCTATTATGTTTATTTTATACAGTTACAGTACATTGAATATATCTTTTAATGTTATACTGTTAATAATTTAAAAATTATGCTGTATTACTTATTACCTATGTAGATTATTGTTACTTCATTTATACTGCTGTCTGCTGTCCTCATTAAATTTAGATTTTATTGTGATTATTATTTCATAGCTTCAGCACTTACTTCATTAAACCTTACTAACACTAAAATTGATAACATGTTTGTAATTTAAAAGTTTCAACAGTTAGAATGCCTGCTCCAACACGATTGAGGGATCTCATCAGACAAATAAGGGCTGCACGGACAGCAGCAGAAGAAAGGACAGTTGTTAATAAAGAATGTGCATATATCCGCTCAACATTTAGAGAAGAAGACAGTGTATGGAGATGTCGCAATATTGCAAAGCTCTTGTATATTCATATGCTTGGGTTTGTATTTGATTGTTTTTTTTACTATATCCAATCATGTATCTATCGTCATATTCCTATAAAAAAATAAATGTTTATTAATGTTCTAGATATCCAGCCCATTTCGGCCAACTAGAATGTTTAAAACTTATTGCTTCTCCAAGGTTTACAGACAAACGAATTGGTTACCTAGGTGCAATGTTACTTTTAGATGAACGGCAAGATGTTCACCTTTTAATTACAAATTGTTTAAAAAAGTGAGGTTTTTGTAATACTACCATAATATTAACGCATTTCAAGTATAGAAGAAGATAATAATTTTATATCTTTATCTTTTACAGTGATTTAAACAGTTCAACACAATTTGTTATTGGTTTAGCATTATGTACTTTAGGTGCAATTGCATCACCAGAAATGGCAAGAGATTTAGCATCTGAAGTTGAAAGGCTGATGAAATCGCCAAATGCATATATACGGAAAAAAGCAGCCCTTTGTGCGTTTAGAATTATTAGACGTGTACCAGAATTGATGGAAATGTTTCTGCCTGCTACTCGCAGCTTGATCACAGAAAAGAACCATGGTGTATTAATTACAGGTGTTACACTTATCACAGAAATGTGTGAAAACAGTGTCGATACATTGAATCATTTTAAGAAGGTAAGCTTTATATATTTTATTAACAAAAATAGGGGTATTAGTATGAATACAAAGAACAGTAGAGTATTTAGATGTCTTGAACATTATTAAAAAGTTTTGCATCATTGCATCAAAGAAGATTTTGTTTATTAAACACAATTTATGCTCTTTGATGTTGTTTTTCTAGTCGACTAGTCGCAGTCTAGATTGTAGTAGCATTAATACCTACCAGAACATTGAATTAGTAGCATTAGTAAAAAATTATCTTCACATTCAGTAAACTAAAATTACTACAGAATAATTATAGAAAGGAATGTAGTCTATAATTTTATGTAAATTCAATGAATGGTGATAATCTAACAAATAAATGGAACAATATATTATTTTCCATTAATAATTACATACTTAATGCTAATAAAAAATTATGGAAAATCTTAACTATTTAATTTGGGATATGTGAGATAAATATAATATCGAACCTTTTAATTATTTTTCTGCTTATAATAATACACATAATATAAGTATGGTTTTGTCTTCTTTAGGAATGCGGCCATCGAGAGGTAAAATCCATACAAGCATCCTTTATACTTTTGCATGTTATGCTTATTATGGACTTCATTCTTTTCTTTTAATTTATATAATCTTTTCATTCTAATTATTGAATTGCTTGTGTTAGTAAATTGCTTGATTAGAGTTTCTAAACTTATGTAAAATGAAAATATGTGCATGTAGTTTAAAGATATAGTGTAATGTAAACCATTTCTAGGAAATATGACTGAATCATTGTTATTATACCTTTATAATTATTTTAATTTTGATAATCGAATACATTGTCAGTATCGACTACATTGTCAGTTACATTTTTAGTACAAAAATTGTCTATAAGCATTGAGTTGGTTGAAGTTAGCATTAGGTACTCATATACTTTCTTAATATTTAATGTAGTCTTCATTCTAGACACATTATAATAAGATTAAAAATGTGTTCAACTGCATATATTAAACTCGTAGTATTACTTTTTTTTATTTGCCAAATACATATGACATATGTTAATAAGCTGCATGAAATTAACAAAACAAAAAATAAATTTTCAGATAAATGTACCTTCTTTTTGCTGCAATTATGTAATTATATTCATCAATTATATTGTTTGTAATATTATACATATTTGAGCATATTTTTAATTTTATAAAGTATAGTTGTTGATAGTTTTTTTCTAGAAAATTGTGTTATTAATTGTATTTTTCTTTCTTATTTAGCAGTTTATATTTCATTCCAAAAATATCAAAATATATTTTTTTCTGTCTTTGTATTTAGTATTAGGTATTACTTGTTCGTAAACTAAACAAGATTTTTACCAATATGACGAATATGCAAAGACACTATGTTAAACTTTTTTATTATTATGTTTTCAGATTTCTTCGTTTAACTCTTTTTGTGTAAATTAAGATTAATAATTTACTCAATAATAACAAACTCATTTTTCTAGATTGTGCCAAATCTCGTGAGGATTCTCAAGAATTTGATACTGGCTGGGTATTCCCCAGAACACGATGTGTCTGGAGTGTCTGATCCTTTCCTTCAAGTGAAGATATTACGTCTTTTGCGAATTTTGGGACGTAACGATATCGATGCGTCCGAAGCAATGAATGATATACTTGCACAGGTTGCTACTAATACTGAAACTAGCAAAAATGTCGGCAACACAATATTATACGAAACTGTATTATCTATTATGGACATAAAGTCGGAAAGTGGACTTAGAGTGCTGGCGGTAAACATACTAGGCCGATTTTTATTAAACAATGATAAAAATATCCGATATGTTGCTTTGAACACATTACTGAAGACAGTTTATGTAGACACAAGTGCAGTACAAAGACATCGTTCAACGATCCTGGTAATGTCTCGATATTGTCTATGTATTCTTTAATATTTAAACATACGCTATGCAGTCAGACCTTGATAAGTTGAAGCTGAAGGAAAATGATAAATGCTTCAAATTACAACTATAGCTTTATTAATATTTTAAGTTGAATATTTTTTTTTTTACTGTTGTTAAGTTTAAAGTCGTTCCAGTTTCAGAAAGGTGATTATTAGTATTAGCGTAACTGATTAGTAAAGTTGCTTGTTTAGAACTTCGAGTTAACTACTATTTATTTCTTAAATTATAGAGGTTCAACTGTCCTAAATTTAATATCTTTGTTTTTTTTTAGGAATGTCTGAAAGATCCAGATGTGTCGATTAGAAGACGAGCAATGGAACTCAGTTTTGCACTAGTAAATTCTAATAATATTAGAAACATGATGAAGGAATTATTACTTTTCTTGGAACGCGCTGATCCAGAATTTAAAGCTCAATGCAGCAGCAATATAGTAATGTCTGCAGAGAGATTCGCGCCAAACAAACGTTGGCATCTCGAAACATTATTTAAAGTTCTTGTTGCTGTATGTAATTTATTTTACTCCTCCATATCATTCCTTCCTTTGTACTTTCATTCGTAATACTGTTCATAAATATTTGTTTGTTTTTCAGGCTGGTAATTATGTCCGAGATGATGTAGTAGCATGTACTATCCAGTTAATTTCGGAAACACAGTCACAGCAAGGTTATGCTGTTACTGCGCTGTGGAAAGCACTAGAAAAAGATACATTTGATAAACAACCTTTAGCCCAAGTAGCAACATGGTGTATTGGCGAATATGGAGACTTGTTATTGTATGCACCACCATCAGAAGATATAGATGCTCCAGTCAATGTATGTTATTTACATATGTATATATATTAGTATATAGTATATAGTACACACATGTGTATATATATACACATATACATGTATTTATGCCACACTAATGAAGATGACTAGGTGATCTGTTTCGAATGAGATGCTTTATATAACTTTTCTCTTTTCGTTATTAGCTGACAGAAGATGAAGTTATCGATGTCTATCAGAGGTTATTATGGAGTCCACAGAATACAGTTGTTACAAAACAGTATACCTTGTTGTCTCTCACAAAACTTAGTACAAGATTCCAAAAAGGAAACGAGTAAGTATCGCCCAATAGTTTGATTATTATCTTTTTTTATTGCTTCTTTTATTGGGGTAAATAATGTCTTTACGTTATAGAAAAATTCGTCAAATAATTGATACGTTTGGGAGCAATTTACATATTGAATTGCAGCAACGAGGTATTGAGTTTTCACAGTTGTTCAGAAAATATGATCACTTACGACCCGCATTGCTCGAAAGAATGCCTCCTATGGAAACAGCGAGACCACAGGCTAATGGCATTATTGGTTTGGTAAATGGTGAACCAGAACCAGAAGAAGAAAAATCAACAATTCTGGAAGCGAGTACACCGCCATCTGATTCAGTAAGCTTGCAGTAACATAAAATGTATATATATAATTTTGATTTGAAGTGTGAAAATATAATCTTTTTTGCCTTTTCTAGAGTGCACTTCTAGATTTGCTTGGAACTACAGACTTAGGAATGACTTCTACAGTACCAAATAAAAACTCACCCACTAATTCGACGGCTGTAGTAAACAATAATGACCTCTTGGATTTACTTGGTAGTTTGGATTTAAGTGCACCTACGTCTACATCTCCACTGCCACAGACACAAACGCCAACACAAGTATTCAGTCCTACTAACACAACCAACTTTTTAGTGGACAGTTTACTTAATTCATCATCAATTCAAAATGGTCTGTATGACCTAACGAAATATATATTCACCTTTCACTTTGGGTGATGGAGTATGCATGATATTTTATTTTGTAATTTTAGACACACCTACCATGGTTGTATTAGACAAAGCAGGACTTAAAATAACCTTCAAATTAGAAAGAGCACCAGATATTACTGATCTATTAATTATACATATGTCAGCTCAGAATTCTGGGAGTGTTATATTAACTGATTTTCTGTTTCAAGCGGCAGTTCCTAAGGTAGAACCTCTTAATATTTACATTCGTATAAATTACAAATAGCGACAGATTTAATTTTCTAATTTGCAGACATTCCAACTACAAATGTTGTCTCCGTCGAGCACAGTCATTCCTCCTTCCGGACAAGTTACACAAACACTGAAAATTGCAAATATGAACAAAGTAAGTTTCTATGAAATTGTGTATTGAATAATTTAATACTGGTGCTATTTTGGCATTCGTCACTTAATTTTTTATAATATAGGTACCTCTAAGAATGAGATTACGTATCTCATATACTGGACCAGCAGGACCAATCTTGGAACAAGCTGAAGTAAATAATTTTCCTCCCTTATCACAGTGACAACATATATTATGGAAGACAATTGTACATATGCCTGTCTAAATAAGTAATTGAGTCTGAAATAGACTGAAACCCAATCTCATGTTTTCATCGGGTAAAAAGAAACATATTGGTAGAAACACATTTAAGATAAATCTTTCCGATTGATTAAACCGATATTTCTTCATACATAGCACGAATTTGATAAGGTACAAGTTCGTAACGAATTTTAATGTTTTTTTAAACATTCATAAAGGTACTTTTCTGCTCACGAGCCATATTTTAAACTTGTGAAACATACAAACATATATCAATTTCTCATATGTACAATTTATGTAAGTATGTTTCAGTGTGGAAAGTATTTTAATATTTTTTCTAGACACAATAGGATGATGAAATATTTTTTGAATTTTTAGACAACAGCGCAATACATACTTATTTTTTGTATTTTTAAACAAATATTGTTGGCGAATTGGTTGATCGTATCATTGATTATACAAGGTGTCTACGCTAAAGTGTGACAGTCGGGATATTTCAATAACTATTAATGATACGAAAAAATTTAAAAGATATGATTTATTTTATTATATATATATACGATAGTGCTTTCCAATACGAATTTATTAAACTTTATTGTGTTCACCCGATTTTAATAATTTTCAAGATATGACTCTTAGAAATTTACTAATTTTCTGCGGAGACATCTTGGCTTGAGTGGTAAGTTATAAAAGCGGTCCTATTGTTGCGGTGTTTGACTCTGGTTGTTGAAACCGATAGCAAGAGTCTACGTCCGGAACGGCAGGTCTGAAAAGTAGGAAACATGAAAAATATTGTCCATCGCGGTCTACGTTTGAGGATGAGGTAAACTTAAAAATCGGGTGAATACATTAAAGTTTAATAAATTCGTATTGGAAAGCACTATCGCATGACCCAACAAAAAATAAATCATATCTTTTAAATTAATAACATAAAATAATTTTAATTTGCGCCACAATAGAGATCCCATTTTATCCTGCAATTTACATGTAAACAATTTTTTATATCATCAATAGTTATTGAAATATCGCGACTGTCACACTTTAGCGTGGACATCCTGTATAAGTACGTAAATAATTTAAATTAACGCTTGTTGAGCAGATGGTATGATATTCATTTTGAAGTCTTTCAGAATTAGTAGAATTTATTACTAGAATGAAGTTGACAAATTTCAATGCAAAGAAAGGAATGTAAAATTTCTCTTGTACTATGCTGCATGCATGTGAGACATATAAATATTTTCTCTAATTGAATATAGAAACATAGAACAATAATATTATATGCAACACTTATTTGATCTGTTGAATTTGTAATCTTTCGAGCTCCTGATTTAGCGTACCATTTCTTGTGTAGGATAGTTCAAAAAGTGAATATAAAAAATATACAGGACAGAGAATATTAAATTCAGAGTTTATGAAATTGCTCGAATATGTTGATGAAAGGCGTTTGCCACTAAAATGTTGCTGCCCAATTACCAACGACAAGCACTTAAATCTTGCAGTAATAATTGATCTTTTCTACCTATATTTGTAAGTATTAAATGAACGCGATTGCCTTGTAAATACTTAAATAATTGCAATGACATTGAAGTGACTTAATTCATATGAAGAGTGTAAAATAGGGTTCTTTACTATATCTGTTTACGATACAATGTTCGTGTCAATAATTAGTAGAAAAACTGCTTGTTTCACAAAAAATTGTTTTGATCAAGAAGGGCGGAATACATAAATGCATATACATGTAGCATGTACGTTTGCTATACCCTGTATTTACGTCTGTTGTGGATGGTGTTTATACAGTTTCAAATGCATTCTGAATATACGATGTCATTATAGGGCTGAATTCTTATTTTTTACAAGCATATACGTTTACTGAATCACACATTAAATAAAATTTTTTCTTTTGTCATAAAATATTCTCATATAAATTGTATACATAAGAGTACCTAAAATCATTAAAATGTAATTTTATATTGCAATATAAAATTACTTCAAATCATTTTGAATATTTCATTTCAACTATTGCCATAAAGAATATTAAGGAAAAATTGCGATTCGTTACTGTTATTTCATAATAAAAATTGAAATTGTGATTGAGTAACGTATACATTAAGAAACACACATAAATATTTGTCGTGAATTGGTACGAGTTTAAATAAAACTTACGGTACAGTAAAGTATTTTACATTCCTTTTTATTATAGGACTTATTGGGATATGTAAAATGTAATGTTAAGTTTGAGGAAACTTCATTGGAATTTGTATAATTTAGCAAATTTAAAGGTTGTATGAGTAAACAACCTTCATTTCAAAACAGTATCATATCTTTTTATACATGTTATATCACAATTTATGTAAAGTAAATATTTGACAAGGAATGTACGTTTAAATCATACGAAAGATACGCAAAAAAGATGCGTAAAATGTAGCAATAGCCATCCTACTTGCAAGTATTCTTTTCTCAGATTTTATGTAAATGAATTTATGGTACAGTTGTACTTAATTGTATTTAATTTACCTTATTGTAATAATATTATATGAAACGCATAGTTTTTTAAGCGCGATTAGGTTTAATACGAAAAAAATTTAGTATTTTGGCTGAATAAGTGGAGAAATGTGTTTTATTATGTTTTTCCTGAATTTCTCTTAAGATCATAAATATCATAACATACCAGTAAGTATATTATCAGTATAATTGTATGCATTTTAGCTCCGTCCCTTATATGTTGTGCGCTATGAATGCGGAGGTGTATAATTCTAGAACAGGTGGGTGTGTTTCTGAGTGGCCTTGTCCTAAAGTCTGTGACACAGTGTCAGCCCTTCGGTGGGGTGTACTCTGCCTACTTGTTCTCAATATTATATTAGTTTTATAAATATGAATATATATAAATCAACTGTGAAGATATTGAATAATGATACAAATACTGTATATATACTTTCTAGAGAATCAAGGTGTGAAAATAAACTGTATTTTTATTCCATTAATCTTTCAGAATATTATCATTAATACATAAGTAGTCAACGATATTGGACAATTTTTCGGTAATATGTTCATTCGTAAGAAGACAAACAATGAGTATAATAAAAAAAGGAAACGAAGACAAAAATGTTATGTACTATGTTGTAATTAAAAATTTTCCATACATTAATTACACATTATGTATATTATCTTATTCCAAATATTTTTTTATAATAATTATTCTTTATGCGTGAAGCTTACTGCTGTTGAGCATCAATAGCAGTATTACAACCAACTTGATTAAACAATCTATCTTTAATTATTTGTGCCATTAAACCGTGAATAATTTCGATGGTAGTTTTACAACTATCTCTTGTTGCTTTAATTAATTTTTCTACTGTACTTCGATCATGAGGATCTGTACCACCCAAAATGAATCCCCTCCCAAGTGCAACTTCGGATTGTTCTAATTTATCTGATAAATCGAATATTTGTCCAGTAGTGTAATCTGCATTTGTTAAAAGGCTAGAGGAACTTAAAGTGTTCACCCAATATTTATTCCATAAAGAGTCTAGCAATCGTCTGTCCAATGATGATTTGAAATAAGATACTTCTAAGGAGTAATATTGTTTGCAGTGAACACCAAAATCCTCAATTTTATTCAATGGAATTGTTTGATATTCTGATGGTTCCTCATTGGGTGGTTTATATCCCTGTAAATATTAGATACTGATGGTGAAGTTTAAGAAACACTGCTTCAAATGGTGAATAATATACATTACCTTTGGATAAGTTCTAAATGCACCTAAACAAACTTTGCCAGCAGAAATCGTTCTTACAGGATCAATGACAATGGCCACGAAAGGTTCTTGAAAATTTTGATTGAGCATTTGAGTAGACACATCAATGCCTGATAACCAACATCCATAGCCTGGATGACTATGATACCATCCAATAGCATTTTCTTGTCTCCCAACCTTAATGAGCAATATCATATATATTTAATTACAGACATATTTTTAATTGATATATGTTTAATTATAAATATGTACACCCACATTAATGATATGAATAACATAGTAAGGAAATATATGTAAATAAGACAATTAATAATTGAGACTATAATGACGAAATTGTTACAATTATTAATCTGAATACAGTTTAAAATACCTGTTTAGCTGCATCTACATATGCTGACATATATTCATAAGCTTGCGCTTGAGCATTTACTCTCGTTTCTGTGCCTTCTACAGGTAATGCAAAAGAATCCATGACAATCATTGTGTTTGCTGCTACTTTCCCAAGAAGAAGACCCATCACTTCTAAAGTTCCTCCAGAACGAGCATGCATAACCATTTTTAATAATGCCAATGCAGAGATCTTTATATCTTTGAAGAAATGATGGCTAAAAAAATGAATATGACTGATGTTAGAAAAATACTTTAATTCAACAAGAATTAACATGTCAAAAAATATAAATGACGTACTCCTTTTCCCATGGCTTTGCAGCCAATATGTCCTGTTGCTCTTTACGATCATATCTATAGATTTCATCTACAGTACTGATTGTTTCAATATTATTTGACATTTCCCATGTTTTCTGAGCAACAGTACTTTGATCCAAAGAAGTACTCGCCATGCTAATATCTTTTTGTTCCAATTCAGATTCTAGGCTAAATTAAAAAATATGAGTAAAATTAGTTGAAAGAATAGAAATTAAATTCGTACGCGTTCAAACGTTTAATTATTTGTTACGAATATATAAGGTCTTATAAAAATACGTGTATTGAATTATACTACGTATACGTAAACTGATTTTCACTATACATTTAATTAAATATAAAAATGTTTATCGTAACACTTGTCAATTATAAAAGATACAATGAAATTCAATTATTATATCTGCTATATTAAGTATCAATTAATTTCTAAATAGAGTTATAAAACAACAATGAAATGTCAAATCACCAAATAAGAAGATTTTCATATCATTCAAAATTAAGACATTACACTGTCAATATATTGTGAAAGAAATGCTACTAGTACTATGTTAATTATATTTCACAAGTTTTTACCTACAGAACTAACGCAGAAATTAAAAATATTTTGAAATCATACTTCTATTATACTACTTATTACTGACCATTACTGACTGTTATTTTACTTTACTGATCTTGTATCAATTTGTACTAGACCAGGGCCAACTTGTCCCAACCATCCCAACTTCTACTGACCCGAGCTATATCTATTATTTGTACGACAGATTCGTCACTGCATTTGGCAATTTTCATGGATGCGTTTCGTTTCACGTGTTACGCTATCACATGAACTTAGCTTTATTACATGTAGCGCCACAATGCGGCGCCACAATACCTTGAACACTACCAGATGTAGTATCACAGCCGACTCTAGTACTACTTACTAGCCATGCTGAGAAACGTAGCAACACCGCTGAAGTCTAGATCGAGAGTCCTATTTTCCAATATGAGAGTCTTGTGCTATAGAAAACTATACTACTGTATGTACACCATTTGTTATTAATTATGTAAAAGTGGGATATAAATATTATGACTATAGTAAGTAAAAGTAGCTTAAAAGTATATTAATATCTGTAAATGTAGTATAAATTTGATGAACTCTGAAAGTAGTTTGACGTATGATGCATTAAACTTGAAATATTTACAGTGGTTTGAAGAAAATATAAGAGATATTTTAAATTAATACAAACGTGAAATAGACAAAATTGTTGGTACGAAGCACAAAGAGGTTAAGTGAACACGTGGAAGAGATGAAGGGAAGCTACCCAAGGAAAGAATTGTGCAGTTAATTACAAGAGTATGTTACAGGTAAATTCCCTCACCACCCTAGGGGTATTCCCATGGTGCGTTACCTTGGTTAATCATAATCGGAAATTGCAAAATAATGAATATCTGATTGAATGTTAATATATGTCAATTTATATAAAATATGTGTATGATTTTCAGATTTTACAAATTGGGACTTCAAGTTAGCATCATTAATTATGGCTTCCATTATGGCATATATATGACTGAATACGATCATTACTTCTTCTGTAGGAACAGAAAGGCCTCCTCTTTGTAAGCTATCAAAATATTTGTCACCAATAGTTTTACCTTTATCTTCCACAACTAATAATTTATATATATTACAATTTAATTTTTTAGCAATAGAATGGGACCCATAACCAGATATGTAAATTTTAATGGAATCATCAACAACACAAGTCACAACAACATACAATTCAGTTTCAAAGATTCCCAGGAAACAAGTTACATCAATGGAAAGATCATGAAGATTATTATCGTTATCACAAATTTCAAATCTATTTTTGCCGATTTCTTAAATATATGTTTTAATCTAATATTTTTCTCTGCATGAACTACTTCATTGTATGAAACATGATAATTACAACCAAATAAAAGTCTATAGTTTCCAAATCGTTTCTCTAATTATTTAGTTCAAGATTTTCCTGCTAAAAGATAAGATACGTCAAAAGTTTGAAAACAGCACTCTATGAGTAGTAAAAGAACTCTAGTACTTTGATGTAAAGCTTTGAAAGTATCTAATGTTAAATGACCGTCTATTTCCAAATTTTTCCAAAAATCTAAACATGTTAAAAATTTCTTTAAATATTTATATCTAAAATCCTTAATATTCAAAATCGGTTTACAAAATTCGTTTCTTTTCTGTTACCTTTAACACTACTTGTATTATTCACAATGTACCACCAATTGCGAAATATTTCTAAAAAATGGGCAGTATCTGTATAATTAAAATCTTCCATAACTGCGATTGTTGAATGATGGAAAATATTATTTACTAGAAAAACTTTTTACCTATCAAAATGATTAGGAAACAATGATTTATAATTTAATTTATAAGCTTTCATAATAATTAAATATTTTTCAAAATCGTAAACTGTACGTAAATGGTTAAATTTACCTAATCTTTGTTCATTTGTATAAAAGTTGGGGAAAATAAAAGTTTTATCTAAATTTTTTAAATTTAACCAGTTATTTCTTATATTTTTCATTATATGAACAAAGTCAAAAGAAAGAAAAATAGTTTGATGAAAAGGCCGGTAGAGGGAGACATAGTAGTTGAGAGGCCGGGAGTAGAGATGGGCAAAACCCTAGGCTTCGAATAAATCTGAAATCTTCGGACTTACTACTTGCTGGGTTTGAACGATGGAGTGTGAGTAGTGATAGGTATAAATTTCCACGGTCTCGGTGCTGATGCTGGTGCTGGTACTGACCCTGGGGCTGGTGCTGACGCTGGTGCTGGTGCTGATGCAGGCGTTGAAAGTCTATTCGCGATGATTCGCGGTATCATAAATCGAAACGATAGATATTTGAAATAAAGAAATTCCGCCTTTCAAGCCGAGGGAATTAATTAAATTGGATTTTACTTCGCGAACGCGTAAAATAGAATTGGGAGAATAATTGGAATTAGCTATTTATTAATTTTTTGACACTATTTATTATTAAGACCCGCGCACGGTCTTTTATTATAGCAAATACAAAGTAATTACAATTTTGAATATGGAGTTAATAATACCTTGAACAGAACAATTACTCTGCGTACAGACAATTCTTGAACAATTAACTGAACTAACTCGCAACTACAATAATTAGGTTCGTAACAGTTTCAGACAACTACTATTCTTAATAATTCCGGACAACTACTATCGACTCGCAACAACTAACTATGCTTCGGTTCTTAATGATTCCGGACAACGACTATGAACTCGTAAGAACTAACTAGATTACTCTTGAACAACTAACGACAACTACAATATTTCGGTTCTTAATGATTTCGGACAACTAGCCCGAGTCCCTGAATTGCGGGCGTACTTATACCCCTAATTCGGGACCTTTGGTCCGAAGGTAGGAGGAAAAAATCATACCACGTGATTATTAAAAATTTCATGGGTGGTGGTTGATTTCTTTCCATGGCGTTAGCAATAACATCTTGCCCGAAATCATTCCTAGATGTTTAGTCTACGCCTTATCGGTTTTTGGTGACTGACATCAATGATAGCCACTGCCGACGGTTCCTTTGCTGATGCTACGCTTAAATTCGGCGAAAAGGTGCAGGGTCTTATTTGATCTGGCCACCCACCGGTGGGTGGTAACGAGTACCGAGAATCGTACGGGACCTGTAGCTGTGTCTTAACATATACGAGGACGGTTGTACTTTCGTACTTCGCGGTAAAGCAACCGAATCCGCGTTTTACGATAGTGAATAAGCCGCGATCGTACCGTGGTCGTATCAGGGGCTCATAATGTAGCAAGAAGTAGATCACTCACTCCGCACCCGTAGCTGTTATCGCTTAGGTTCTCTCTTCCTTACTAAACGCCTCTCAGTCTAAGGTATAGGGTGACGTTCAAATATATAAATACTAAATCTGTCTTCGGCTCATTATAAGGAAAAAATATATCCGTGGTTTGGACGGTCGATATGCAAACGTCACAGTAGTATGTATTTATATTCAAATTAGGAGCGGAATTCAAATGGATTAACGCATTGTATCAACGAACCATCACTACCATTGTTAAACCATTCAACGTGGGTGATCGAGAATGGGAAAGTCGAAAATCAGGAGAGAAAAGGGAACGTTCACTGAAAATACTTGAGAGATTCATTATAGGCCGTCTCAAATCGCCGTTTCCGTTAAACCTCGATGCATTTCTTTAGAGTTCAGGTCGAGTTAGTTTTTGTTCCATCTCGCAAGATCTTTGAAAATAACATACTCTCGGTAATCTCCATCGATTTTGGATCCACCTCCGAGTCGGGTGGAGGTGGAAGTTGCGCGGCCATGTTTGTACAAGGTTACATGTAAAGAGGGAAAGCGGGGAGGTCCAGAGAGCAGTAGCGTCCCTTAAGGAAATTTATTATCCTCTTGAAGAAAGTCACCGGAAACGCGAGCCGAGGTACAGCGAGAGTCTGTTAGGC
>NW_026534328.1:559970-561512 GCF_026225885.1 Hylaeus anthracinus | reverse complement strand
CTGTTCAGCCTAACAGACTCTCGCTGTACCTCGGCTCGCGTTTCCGGCAACTTTCTTCAAGAGGGTAATAAATTTCCTTAATGTTGCTCTCCCTCTCTCCCTCTCTCCCTCTCGCATCTCCCTCTCGCTGTCCCTCTCCCTCGAGACTAGCAGAGCCTCGAGCGTCAAAAAAACGCGACCATTGTCACGTTTGGTACAATGGTAGTTTATTATGGCAGCATAAACGGGGAATGGCATCCTGAGGTGTGCCCGCATGGCCGTTGCAGTTCTTTCGATCCCTAGAGACGTGACTTACAAGGGAACACATTCAATTGGTACATACCGATTTTTATCAAATTTATATGGGAGATAGTTCTGAAAAAATAACATGAAAACTAGAGGAGCTAGGACAAAAATTTTGTTTTCATTTATGCGTTTTTGAATGGGTAATTTACTGATTTGCCAGAACAAAATTGTTCGTTTTTGTTGTTGATCCGGTGACCGTGACGCCGGAATGGAAACATTGGCCGCAGGTTGCCTTCATTTCTACCGCCTGGTGGTCATATACCTGTGCTTCAGACAATGGTCATGTTCTCTTTCAGCTGTGACTGATGCAACGTCACATTTGTATCTTTGGTTTCGTCGTTTATAGCCATTGGAGGAACACAAATTTTGATTTTGATTTTCCCCAGAGGATAATAACATGCATATTGAATAAAATGCTGATTAATTTATTTACTTCAGTTCATTTGAACGAAACAAATCAAATCGAACAGTGGACAATGTTTCTATTACGACAATATGGTCACCGGGGCGTAACATTTATATTTTTAGTTAAATCTTTTTATAAAAATTTGTACACCATACTAAAATAATACTACAAACTTGTGTCAAATTTCAAATTAAATTTTCGGATAGTTAAAAAAAGAAAAATGTTAAGGGAACCACATTTTAGGCGCAGAAGAAGGTATTCCCCATTTAATATAAGTATTGTTATATCATGAAAAACAAAATTTCAAAAAACATGTATTCCTTATTTTAACCTGTACATTACGCATATAAATTTTTATGAATAAGAAACAACATTTAGTAAGATAAAGTAATACAACAAAAAATCTTAAAAGTAAAGAATTTAAATAAATAAACGAACAATTTTGTTCTGGCAAATCAGTAAATTACCCATTTAAAAACGCATAATTTAAAACAAAATTTTTATTCTAGCTCCTCTAGTTTTCAAGTCATTTTTTTCAGAACTACCTCCCATATAAATTTGATTAAAATCGGTATGTACCAATTGAATGTGTTGCCTTGTTAGTTGACTATCTCTAGCGCATGCGGCGATCACATGCAAATTGGAAAAACCCTAAGAGTTGCCAGGTAGGCCACATTCACGAAAATATGGCTACGGCCACGAGGAAACATGACTTCTCTGTACCCCTACCTCAAGGAGGTCAAAGAGAGGGAGGATCGTACGGAGGTGACAAGGTGTAATATATATATATATACCATTGTAGTATATATATATATATATATATATATATATATATATATATATATATATAT
>NW_026534328.1:525734-559960 GCF_026225885.1 Hylaeus anthracinus | reverse complement strand
TATATATATATATATATATATATATATATATATATATATATATATATCATATATATATATCATATACGCCTTTATATAAATGAGTATATATACTCATATCTTTTAATCTATTGGTTTTCTAAACTTTTAACTTGTATTTTCGGACTTTTCAAGTAAGAAACTATCAGATTTGAAAAGTTTTAACAAAAAAACAAGTGGTCGGCACGAACAAAAACTCGCAAAAGATTCAGACATCTCAGACGAAACACGCATGGCATTAAAAAATCAATGCCCGGTATAAAATGCGGGCATAATATGCCGCCCGGTATAAAATGCGAAACACGCGCGCTAAGGTAGCTTTGTGTCCAAGTAATAGCGTGCGCAATCGAACTTTGTCCAATTCTTCCTGTGTGCAATGTACCGTTTCCAAAACATCGGTGTCCAATCCGACCGTGCGCAATGCTACTATGCGCAATCGATGTTCTCCCTTCCATTCGGGGGGCTGTGAGGTCAAAGTGCTCCTTGAAGTGTCAGCGGCCGTCATCGATCAAGCCCAGATGTTTTAAGGTCGACGGAAGTATGCACGACGCGAATCCGAAGGTCCCGACTAAAGGGTGGCCGCCGCCTCCGAGACAATCCGTAAAGCCAGATTGCCTCGGTTTCCGCGGCGGCCACGGCCAACTGCATGCTCCGAATTCGCCCGACAACGCAGTTTAGGGCGGACTCAGCAAGGTGCCTGGTTTTCCTCCAGTCCTCCCCCTCTGGATATACCAGGGTGTCATCCGCATAGCAGGTGACCCCCGCATCAGGGGACAACCCGTAGCACCGCGTCAAACGTGAGGTTCCACAGAAGCAGTCCGCAACCCCTGCGGAACCCCGCGATGTGTCTCCCTCGTATGCACTATCTTATACCGGCCGGTAAATACTATCTCCCTATCGCGAAGATAGTCCCAAACCACCTCCCAGAGATAGGGGGGCACCTGGAAATATTCCAACGCCCCTACTATCTCCCTCTGGGGCAGGGCGTTGAAAGCATTGAATATGTCCAATGAAACAGTAATCAACACCCTGCCCCGATCGACAGCCCTTTCCCGGAGGAGGCGCAGATGCTCCAACGCGTCTACCGTTGAGCGCCTCCTCCGGAAACCATACTGGCCGCTACTGAGGTCAGGACCACCCCGCGACAGGTGCTCGAGGAGGCGGGCTGCTATGATTCTTTCGAAGAGTTGTAACCATGTTAAAATTTAGTCTCTTGATAGACACTAAATTTTAACTTCCGTGCGTATGTTTGAAGTTACTGGGAGAAGTTGAGGGCTCGTGCCTCCAGATACTGGACAGCGAAGTGTTCTGAGGGGTGATTAAAGAATTCGGAAACTCTGATATATCTGGTAATCAATAAAATGTATTCTGTTAAATTTAGTAACGACGTATATCACGATGTTTTCGTCGTGATTTATATCCGTCAAATTTGACGACGACTAGTATCACAATGATTTCGCAGAGGATGTAAATATATATATATATATATATATATATATATATATATATATATATATACAGTGACGAGAATAGAGGCATTCGTTCGTTCGATTTATCAGAATCATCAATATCTTTAAATCAGTATTTTCAATGGTAAGATGAATAACTGTGACTGTCACACTTTATCGATCAATGGAAATTATGATAACGCAACGATTGCGCGAGATACCTTAAGAAAACCCAAAGTTTGTTGTACAAAGACGTGTGAATGCCTATCTGTATTCACACGAGGTTGCACGTGTTTTCTTAAAAGACTGCTACGTTTGAAACCGAATAAACACGGTTTGGAGAAGTTGTGAGCGCGTTCAGGATTCACTTCGTGATCAAATGCACGATTGTAGATTTGTCGCATCACCTTCCCATTCGGCCGATTTCTCGGAGGAGATGTTCAGGTGAAGACTTGTACGAAGCCGGAACCAGGTTGTGACACTTAGGAGTTCACCAAAGGGCACGAGTGTGAGCTTAGGTGTTCTCCGGTGACCCCTGATTTCAACAGTGCGAATCCGATCGTGATTTCCGCGGAATCCTACTATGACAACTTACCCTGAAAACGCTCACCTCTCAGCCGTTTCCTTCAGCAAAAGAGACAGACTCGTTGCATATCTTCGTTAAATTTACCGCTTTTGACTACTACGTGGTCGCGCCGGATTGGGCGTCGTTACAAATCACGATGCAGCAGTGCTACGGCTCGGTTTGTGCGCGTGACTTCTCAGTTTGAGGCGCGTATGCAACGAGAGTAAGTTAGGCGGCTTGACTAAGTTTACTCGATCGGTTTGATCACTCGATTGGATACCGGTTTTCGCTGAAGGATTTGAACGTGCTGTCGCGGTCGCTTTCAAATGTAGAGTGCCGGTCCTAGTCCTCGCATCGAGCTCCTTCGATCCGGGATCGAGTGATATCGATGCGTACGCATCCCTTTTTGGTAGGGTACTTCTCCTAATTTCTCCTCTTCGTAGGGGCGGTTCCCGATTTCAGATACGGAGTAACCCCTTAACTAGCTCATAGCACACGCATATCAGGTGATGCGACTAATCCGAATTCTCCTCTTCGCGAAGAGACGGAGGATTCAAGCCTTCCATGAGTGGGGATCGCCCCTTAATCGTCTATGTGGTTGTATGTAACCAGCACGGTTACAAACTTGCCCGCCTTGTCGAGCAAACACCAACCAGGTACGCTCTTTTCCAAACTCTGGGGAAGGTTTCCCGGCTCAGGTTAGTGTCCAGGACACTCCTGTAAGCCGGGCCGAGGATTCCCAAGACCAAAGCCAGCACTCCATCATGAACCCCATCCAGGCCGGGGACCTTATTGCCCCTAGCCCGAAGCTCCCTGATGGTCCTCGACAGCTCCCACTCCGTGACCCGAAATTCGGCCGACCATACAATGGTCGGACCTGGGGCGCTTTCCGACCCTCGCTCCTCTTCATCATTGAGGAGGAAGAGGGTACCTATTATGAGCTCCAGGAATTCCGGATTTAGTCTCTCCGTGACCGGGGACGCCCAAGGGCGGAGGTTCCCAAGCACCGCCCTGTATGGGCGCCCCCACGGATCGTCACGAAGGGTGAGCAGGATCTCGTCCCACGCTCTGGCCTTGGCTGCAGCTATAGCACGCTTGAGGGCCTCCGCCGCCGACCTGTACGGGGTGTAGGGGTCGGCTACTCTCCACTCCGGGTCGCCGCTAAAGAAATGGCGGCGCCGAGCGGGGGTGTACTGGCGACAGGCACGTCCGGCCGTTCTCCTCAAATCGACCAACTCGCCCGTCGTCCAGCACGCAGACTTTCTCGGGAGCCGTTCCCCAGATCCACCGGATCAACTCAGCCCCACTTCTGTTTCGCGCTCCCTGGCCGGAGGCCAGGCGGAACCGATAATCGCGGCCCTCAGCAAGTCCTCGTATAGTCGCTTCAGCACCCATCTTGGCGCCGAAGGGATGTCACGTCGAAGGAGTGTGTACCACGTTCATAAAAACGTAACAGTGGTCCGACAATGTTTTACCTTCCCCGACCCGCCAGTTGAACACACAGCGCGAGGCGGCTGCTGATCCAAACGATACGTCCACTATGGACCAACCGTTCCACCTCTCGCACGTTGGTATGGTGCCCCGGTTTAATACCCAGAGCTCCATCTCTTCCGGCCCATCCTGAAGGACTCCAAAGGCTGCGAATTGAAGGCCCACTAGCTGAAAGATTGCCTGCAACGAACCCCGGATTAGCGAGGGAGAAACAGCGGGAAAACGGAGCCCAGCGCAACGACATCAACCAATATGATTCAACCGTAGCTTCCAGTACCGTACCTGCTTTCGATAAATTATGACATTGTCGATAAGAACAACCACTGTTGTGAGTATGTGTTGAATCCGATGTTAGGCTCGAGGTCGCCGATTAGCTTCATCAAAGATAGTTTTGTCGCAGTACAAGTTCGAATTCCGCTGCCGAATAATGGGTACGAATTTGTTGGCATAAATGGCTCGCGAATGAAAGTATTAGACCTTTTTAAGCAAAAAGTTGAGGTTGAGGAAATCGTGATTGATTTAACGTTTTATATAGTTTCGAACCACACTATAACGTTCATGACAGTGCTTGGGCGAGATTTTTCCTCGAATCCATTAATTAAAGTGTCATTCGAGGAAGGTATTGTAGTAGCAGGGGAAAAACATAAAGTGTTGAACGGTACAGAGTCGGCTATTCCACAAATTTTAAATATTGTCTGCATTGGCGAGCCAATTGTCGCGTCTGAGAAACTGCGGATAAACCTGACGATGAACTCCGCGGTCATTGGCGCATCAAATAGTTGTACGAATCAGACTACATTAGAACTATAGAATCAAGTACTGATCGCGTCGATTTCGAAATGAAAATTGTATTAAAACATGATTAGCCAGTTAGCTTTAGCCCGCGACGACTCTCCTATGCGGATAGGAGATAAAATAATTTTTTAGAAAACAAATTTAACCGACTTCGAGAGAGGTGCAGTGAGAAGTATGAAATAATTTCTAATCAATTTATATGAATACGCACTAGCTCTAGATATAATTGCTTAAAAGTATGGGAAAATGCAGTGAAAAGTATGAAATAATTTCTAGTTAATGTATATGAATACGCACTAGCTCTAGATATAATTGCTTAAAAGTATGGAAAAATGCAGTGAAAAGTGTGAAATAATTTCTATTTAAGGGGATAGACACGGGTAATGCAGCGAGGTGACATTACCGGCAAAACTGGGCGTAAAAAGGGGTCCGTGATTTTTCGCTTTTCGTCCTTATATTAGCATATTTTGGGATGAATGAGGGCTCATTCGAAAGAGGAAAATTGAATACATCCGGGGCTGGTCATAATTCAACGAGATCTTGTTAATATCTAATAATATGAGTGTCCAAAGTAGAAAAAGAATACGATAAAATACATCTGCAGAATCCAAGTATTTGTAAGTCACTATAAGAGTTTTGTGACTCACACGATGATCAGCCCCGGATGTATTGAACCTTTCTCTTTCAAATTACCCCTCATTCAGTCCAAAATATGCTAATATAAGGACGAAAAGCGAAAAATCGTAAAGGCATTCCCAAAATCGAGTTCCGCCATTTTGTGGATAATGGTAGAGCAAATCACGTACCAAATTTAGTTCAGGAAATCGGTATGAGATGGCGGTTACTGAGGACGACTGCTAACGTGAATATCGATACATTGCGACGTTGTCATTCTGGGATAACAGCGTCTATCCTTTCCACACGCTCCGCTGTTGCCATTTTACTGAAGTCGAAATATTCTTACATTTGCCGACGTCGACAAAGCATAGGAACAGACAGCGGAAAAAGAGTAAAAGAAAACATTTATAAGCCTAGTAACATAACCAATTGTCACAACAATATCGCGTTTGTTCTGGATTTTAATCAGGAAAACCTCACCAATATGTTAGTGAAATTTGTATTAAAAAAAAAATTAACAATAAAAATAGCTAGTTTAACGCATTATTGTTTCACAGATTAGTGGGCATTTAAATTTTTTACGATCACCTCGACTCTCACAAGGAATGTTTTTTAGGTATCCGCCTCCAATTGTTTTGATTTTTGGATATGTTTTAAAGGAACGAAAAATAAAGTATACGTATTTTTGTATTTTCGCCTGTTTCATATTTAGGAGGTGAAACGACAGTTTCAGCTGCAATAGGCTATCTCCGAAACTATCATAAATAGAAGAAAACTTTTTAAGAAAAAGTTTCATGTTTTCTATCTGCATATAAAATCTGACTCTAAATTTTGTAAAAAAAAAGAATTTATTTATAACATTATTTTAAAAGTAATTACATTTTTTATAATGACTAAGAAAAACATTTTTTCTGAATCTATTGATGTATCGTATACTGTGTTTGCCTCTTACATTTTTGCGCATTAATATTATACGTACACCCTCGCTCACAAATATGTGGACACGTACTACTCTCAATAAATAATTAATGTAGATCGTAAATTATTACTATACAACTTTTGTTGCTAAATTCTATATTGGATGTATTTAACAACATTTGATTATATTAAATATTTCGAGTTTCATATTTAATTTTTTAGTGGAACTATGGGATCGTTTAGATAGATTCGTTCAGAACGAATGTTCAATATATCAAACACATTTATGGCGAAATATTACAAAATAAATGAGATAATATTACTTCGGATACAATGAAGAAATTAATAGTATCCAACTTTGGTAAAAAAAATGATAATATTATCTAGTTATCTCTGAAGGTTTTTATCATTACTCATGTGATATTAAAAAAAGACTATTAATAAAATATATTCGTTAATACAACATAAACATATCGAAAGATAAATAATACAATTGATATTAATAGATTTGCAACTGTTATTTAGTGTCCACACACTTCTGAGCGAGGGTGTATTGTATGCATCGCGCAGATACGCCGCGCCGGGTCGCGATCATGTCAAATATAGACGTACGATCATTGTCTTTGTTATAGGTTATAGCTATTGTTTTTCGCAAACAACACACATATATAATCAGGTACATGTTAGACATCAATAAATTCAGAAAAAAAATATGTTCGTTTTGGTTATTCTATAAACTGCGATGACATTTAAAATAATGTTATGAACAAATTCTTTATTATAAAGAAATTATTTTTTTTACAAAATTTTGAATCAGATTTTATATGCAGATAGAAAATCATGAAACTTATTCTTAAAAAGATTTCTTCTATCTATGATAGTTTCGGAGATAGCCTATTGCAGCTGAAACTTTATATCATTTCACCCCCTAAATATGAAAACGGGACAAAATAAAAAGTAGGCATATCTTATTTTTCAGCTCTGCAAAACATATTCAAAAATCAAAACGTTCGGAGGCAGACACCTAAAAAACATTCCTTATCAGTTTCTCTTTCTTCTTCATCAAACTGTCTTTTTCTACTTCGTCGACCCTTCGAAACTCTGCACGGATTCTAAGCTCGTCGGACTTGAATATTTAGTTATACGTACTTACAATGTATACCCAACCGAGGTGTCGATTATGTTTACGCCGAGCGTCAACATAGAAAGGGACAGCCTGTAAAGGAGAGAAAGAGAGGTCGAAACAAATCGGAGAGACTATATGTATCTCATTTTCGCTCGCTAAGAGCGAATTTTGTTTCTCGCTTCATTCAGAAACAGCAGAAAGCGCCAGCTCGTTTTCATTGGTCAGCCGTGTCTCTATGGGTATTACTATTTCTATGCAGAAAAATCTGCTGTAATTGCGACCAGCCAAATCGGAAAAGTCACGTGTCGTGTCTACCCCCTTAAACTGCATTGTTATTCACCATCGTTTGATGAATTTGGTTAAATTATTAAATACATCATATTAAATGCAATTCATCTTTTTCGGAGGCGGCGTAGATGTAAAAACTTTTTAATTCCGGTTTGGGTTAGCTTTTGGTAGAGGCGGCAATAGTGAATGCTGTCGATGTATACATGTTTATTGTTTATGTAGAATTAATAGTTAATGTATATAGTATGTACACGGAAATATAGTTTGAGTAGATCTGGGGCTTTTTTGGAGGGGAGGGGCGGCAAAATTGCTTACTGCTAATGTATAAACTCTCCCCATGGAAATACTGTATGAATAGGTTTGGGATAGTATTTGATAGGGACGGCGATATTGAATAGTGTTAATGAGTATGATGTCTAAAGCGGATATAGTAATAGCAATAATTGAAGGCTATATTTTTTTGTTCCTCGAACAGAAAGTTAAACCAAGTTTGGCAATTTTGAATATACATAATTTTAAATTTTGCGCCGCCTCCGAAAAAGGTGCATTGCATTTAATATGATGTATTTAATAATTTAACCAAGTTCATCAAACGATGGTGAATAACAATGCAGTTTAAATAGAAATTATTTCACACTTTTCACTGCATTTTCCCATACTTTTAAGCAATTATATCTAAAGCTAGCGCGTATTCATATAAATTGACTAGAAATTATTTCACACTTTTCACTGCGTTTTTCCATACTTTTAGGCAATTATATCTAGAGCTAGTGCGTATTCATATACATTAACTAGAAATTATTTCATGCTTTTCACTGCACTTTCCCATACTTTTAAGCAATTATATCTAGAGCTAGTGCGTATTCATATGAATTAACTAGACATTATTTCATACTGTTCACTGTACCTTTTTTGAAGTCGGTTAAATTTTTGTTCTAAAAAATTATTTTATTTCACTCTTTTTAGTGGCAATCTATAACCAATAGGTTTCATGCAGTAACAATAGTTATGAGCAGTATATAGGATGACCCAAAAACGTTGGAAGTCCTTGAAAGGGATAGTTCCGGGGCGGGTGTGGTGGTGATTTGAAACAATTTTTCCTTAGCGAAGATGGTGTTCGAGGCTTCGTTAAAGGGATATTCCAGAAACAGAAACTCACGACCAATCAGAGCGCGAGTATGCCAGAGTAGTAAACAACTACGCTACCGCAGGCGTCCACGGTATATTCGCGCTCTGATTGGTCGGGGGTTTCTGTCAATATCTCCTTAACGAAGCCTCGAACAACATTGTCGCTATGAAAAAACTGTTTCAAATCACCCCCCGAAAAACCCCATTCAAGGACATCCAAAATTTTTGGGATACCCTGTATAGTTGCAAATGAGATTATCAGGAATGCTGAAAGGTTATACAAATATGGAATTAATCGGGATCGGAATCGGAATTAATTAATAAACCAAGAAAAAAAAGGAATTTTGCAATAACAATAGTTATAATCAATATGAAAAATTCACAAATTTTTGCAAATGTGATCATCGCGAAAACATGTACGGCAGCAAAATGTAAGGGATTTCATCGATTTCAGTACAAACATAAGTGAAATAGTACGCTTTTTGCGATAAAAAGTGATATAAAGTGGTAAAAAACAAACTAAGCACAAATGTTTTGTTATGGGACCAAATGGCAAATCCTCTTCTAGATGCAAGAAGTTTCAATCTGATTGGTCCATCTGTCTCGGAGTAAGAAGTATGACAAAATTTTTCCGTTTAAAAAAAAAAAACGGGTAAAAATGACGAATCACAAAATGTTTCTTTTACGCGACCAACTGGAAGAAATATTCGATAAGATGCAAGAGGTTCCACTTCGATTCATGAAGCCATCTCGGCGTAATCGGTGAACAGACATAAAAAAAAAAAACAAAAACAAAATATATATATATATACATGTCGAATTGAGTAACCTCCTCCTTTTCGAAGTCGGTTAAAAACTAGCGATTATGTTAGACGACTTGTTAGATCGGGGCATAATCCGCTCAAGTGAATCGTCATACAGTAGCCAGATTTTCTTAATCAGGAAAAAAAATGGGAAAATCAGACTTTGCGTAGACTACCAGGAACTAAAAAAGGTTACAGTTAAGAATAATTTCCTCAGTTAATTAATCGATGACATCATTGACTGATTAAAATTCTTCTTTTTTACTTCGGAGCCTATGCTACCGCAGGCGCTCCTCCGGCATACTTGCACTCTGATTGGTCGAGAGTTTCTATTTCTGGAATATCTCCTTAACGAAGCCTCGAACAACAGTTTCGGTAAGGAAAAATTGTTTCAAATCACCCCTCACCTCCTGAACCACACCTTTCAAGGATCTTCAACATTTTTGGGTCATCCTGTATATTGCTCATAACTATTGTTATTGCATGTGTTACATATGCACACCCGTTCTTTTCGAAGCTCGCGTTCATTTATTTTATCTACCCCTTGGAATGTGGAGTCTGGTCTTACCGAAGTGCACCCTGCAGCTGTACTATACTTTTCTCAGAATCATCTTTTAACTCGCGTTGCGTGGGTAACCCTTTATCTAAACTTTCCCTAAAGTCCCACAGATGTTCACCTCTGAGTAACGGAAATCTCAACCGCCAAATTTCCATATATGGGAATCACTGACGTATCCCCACCAATATCTAGGGGTATATAAACCCATGATTTTCGTTACTCGCGGGATTAGTACGAAAGAGTTACTTGGTAAAGTCACGTCGATCGTCTTCAGAGTTGCGCTTCAGTGAGATCGGGCTTCAGATCCCTTTCGATCAACATTAACCATATAGATCCGCGAGGACGGTACAAAATCTATTACGGCATAGAAGCATTCTCGACCCCCGCATCGCCAGTACGTTAACACCGTGCAACAATTAGGTAACTAAATTCATACACTAACCGCGACAACATGACACTGTACAATTGTATTATTAGAATTATTCAGTTTTGAATATATAATCATTTGTTAACCTTAAAAGGTTTGTTAAATCGTTATTAAACCTTCACCATTGGAATAAGCAATCCTAACCAGTGTAACGACCCCACAACATAATAACTTTACCGCTCGAGTTATTATTTGTTTAGAATTAATAGTTGCGAGGCTTTATCCACGACGCGTATTATATTCCAACGATACGATTCAATCCTTACCTAACCTCTCCAACGGTTACCCTTTACCGGGAGGTACCGATCCTACGGTTACCCTTAATTGGGAGATACCAATCTGTCCTTTCTTATTCTTCACCTAACCTTCCCAACGGTTACCCTTTACTGGGAGATACCGATCCTACGGTTACCCTTAATTGGGAGATACCAATTCCCAGCAGCTATCTGGTTTCGCGTCAGAGTCGTCTGCGATTTCTACTCCATCCTCAATCTTTGGATCCATTGAAATAAACAGGACTAATCGTATCTTCTCCGATTCTTGAATTCAACCCACTCACAGGGCTCACACGCGCGTCCCTATCGCCCTGGCTTGTAACACATGAAACCTCTTGGTTATAGATTGCCACTAAAAAGAGTGAAATAAAATAATTTTGGAAAAAAAATATAACCGACTTCGAAAAAATATTAAAATTTTACTAAAAAGTATGAAATAATTTCTATTTCATTTGTATTAAATGATAATCAATAATATATTAAGTTTTTAATATTTAATATTTTTTTTATATTAAATATCCTTTTCGTAGTCGGCGCAAAATGAAAAATTACTTACATTCAAAATTAACAAATTTGGTCTAACTTTCGGTCGGTGGGACAAAACTTATCCCCTTAAATTATTGCTATCATCTTATCTTCTTTAGACATCATATATATTAACACAATTCACCATCGGCGCCTCTACCAAAAACTATTCCAAATCTACTCAGACAGTACATTCACGTAGACATTTATTGTCTGGCTGAGCTCTCCATAGGACAGTACCTCGGCTATACGGCCACACCTGCATCCACACGAAGGTGATGGGTTTGTAAAACGACAAATGAGCGCCTAATAACTGACTATTTATTAGTACCAGTGACCACTGGTAGGATTTCTTATTCTAACGAACACTCACACAGCCGACCAGGAAAGAGAATGGAAAGACAAGCTCTCTCCATTGTTACATTTCATCGAGGCAAGTACTCGGAAACCACGTGAAACTCTAGTCTTGAGCAATTGTAAGGAGTTTTGCTTTTGAGTCCTCTTTTTCTGGGGAAATCTATTGCCATCAACAACCCCAGGGGATCGACCTGGACTTTCACGTAGACAATATACATGTATACATTAACAGCATTCAATATTGCCGCCCTCACCAAAAACTAACTCAAGTAGAAATTACAATTTTTGATATTGCAATGATTACGATTAACGATATTATTGAATATCATTTAATACAAATGAAATAGAAATTATTTTATACGTTTTAGTGCAATTTTAATATTTTTTCGAAGTCGGTTATATTTTTTTTCCTAAAATTATTTTATTTTGAGTTACAATTTGTTATATTCATAATATTCTTTTGTTATTTCTTTTTTCTATATATTAAAGATTATTTTAATTAAAGTGAGTTTGACATTTTAAAAAAAAAATCGAATTGTCACTTTAAAATTAGGTTGGCATTGGATTTAATAATTTTTTGTGACACTCCCGAACCTCCCCGATTAGGAAAAAACTGCTTCTTCGACACCTCAAGCCTCCAGCAGCCGTGTGTATAACCTGAGTGCGAGGTAAATAATAATTGTTTTTGAACATTGATCTATTGAATTTTAATTTCTAGAGACTACTTAATTAAAATCTACCTCGGTGTACCGATAAATATAGAGATTGCATCACGATCAATTTCACACAGCAATAATCGATGTCTTCGGAGCAGAAGAACCGACAAAAAAATGTAAAGGATAAGCTGTGTGAACCTGGCTCCCCCATTTAGGAAAACTCACAATTTTTTTTTCTACTCGTTTGTTCATCGTTTTTTCATGAATGGTCAACTGAAATTTTCGTTTGCCCCTTTTTAGTTCAAAAAATAGAACCATTTGTTTATATGCCCAAGAGGGAACTATGTCAATTTTCAACAATATTCATATTTTTCTTTTTGCATACGTTTGTTCATCGTTTGCTCATCAATGCTCAAATGAAATTTTCATTTGTCCCTTTTTAATTAAAAAAATAGAACCATTTGTTTATATGCCCAAGAGGGAACTATGTCAATTTTCAACAATATTCATATTTTTCTTTTTGCATACGTTTGCTCATCGTTTGCTCATCAATGCTCAAATGAAATTTTCGTTTGTCTCTTTTTAATTCAAAAGACAGAAACATTTGTCTATACGCCTAAGAGAAAACTATACTGACCCGTGATACTCAGTGGACAGTTTTTAAAACGTCGTAACTATGGGAGTTTTTAACCAATTTTCGTGAAACTTCGTCAGGAGTAGTTTTGAAGTGTCTTCTGGGTGTGTGCAAAGTTGCATTGGTTAGGGTTGATGCGAATGGGTTAATTAACCCCTGTAAAAGGGGTGATGATGAAAAACGGCACTCCTGAAGGGGCTAGGGGTGACAGAAGAGGTTGAAAAAATCAAACAACTCTTTGGAGCAACTCTCCTTGATGCCCTCTACAGAATGCACCCGCTGAAATCCCTCTCGGACAAACCTACCCCTCACAACCCCTCGCTCCCTCTAAAATCCACAATTTTTGGACAAGTGTCCCGAATTTGAACTCAATGCATTCCCTGGAATCCCCTGATCCAAATTGAAAATGCCAACGCCCACGCCGTACACTCCATAGGCACCCCTTGGGGGGGGGGGGGGATAAGTCACTACTTTTCAACCCCCTCCGTAAAAGGGCACTTCCACACATCATAGGATGATGAAATGCACCAGATTTGTTGTCGGTATGCTAATGATCAATGCCCAAAAGATTCCGTTTATAAAGCTATCCCTAGAGCTGAACGGGGGCGGTCTCAAGTTAGGGATGGTCCACCCCCAGTCGAAGGGGTTCAAACGTCGCCGCGTCGCGTGACGCGCATGTCCTACTATCCACGACATCGGACGAATCACTGTTTTGATGTTTTTTCTCCGCATGGACAGTATTAACAAACGAAACCGTTGTTTTTTTTGTTGGAAAACCCACCCCCAAGTTTAGTCCCGTCTGCAGGGTGAACGAGTAACCCCACATCAACGCCGTTTCCGGATTCAGACGCGGAAGCGCTTCTTTAACGGATCCCCAAAAAGATTTTTTTTATCACGCTTTCGTTGCAAAATCGAGGCATTTAAAAGAGCAGCAAGTGGGCCGGGTGACTCCGACATTCAAAAGCGGAGCGATAAGTTACAGGAATTTTGCACCCGTACGTGGTCCGCCCAAACCTGAATCCAATAGAACATGGGTGGAACCAGTATATTTGTTCTGTTTTCAAAGTTTACGGAATTATTCTTTGTTTCTTCTTTAAAGTTTAATAAGAAATTGCAAAAGTTAAAATTTTTATCATTTTCGTCCAGCCCACTTGCTGCTTTTTTCATCTACTCCTTCTACTCTTGGACCGCACCATCCGGCGGGGAGGCTCCACTCCGGCAGAGGATTTGCAGACGCCGATATATATCGGCGCCCGCCTCCGCCTGGTGATCAAATGGCACCACCTCTGCCAGGACGGCTGCCGTCTCGTGGGATATGGTGCGGTATCCCCTCGCGACCCTAATGGCCATGTGCCTTTGCACGCGGCGCAGCAGCATCCGGCTGCGCCGACGGGCCATCATGTCGCCGGCCCAAACGGGTGACCCGTATAGGGCCATTGACCGCACCACCCCCACGTAAAGGCGGCGCACCCTCTCTTTCGGACCTGAGGTTGGGCATCAGACGACCCAATTGGGTCGCTACGCCCTGGACCCGGGGAAGAAGGTGGTCGAAATGAACCTCGAAGCGCCAGCGGCTATCCAGCTCGAGGCCGAGGTACCTCATCGTCTTGCCCACCTGGACGTGGGGGTCACCAACTCGGATCCAAGCCTGGGGCACCCACCGCGACAGACGCAGTCCGTGAAACATGACTACCTCCGTCTTCTGCGGCGAGATCTCCAGTCCCAGTGCCCGGATCCTGGCGACGACGATGGGCACCGCCATTTTCGCCAAACGAATGATCCTCGTCCCGATGTGTCCCGTCACGATAATCAGCGTGTCGTCTGCATAGCAAAGGACGCTGATACCGGACGGGAGCAGCCCGCGCAGTATCGAGTCGTACCCCACGTTCCATAGCAGGGGTCCTAAAACAGACTCCTGGAGCACGCCTCGATTGACCCTCCGGCACTCTATTCGCATCAACCCTAACCAATGCAACTTTGCACACACCAAGAGGACACTTCAAAACTACTCCTGACGAAGTTTCACGAAAATTGGTTAAAAACTCCCATAGTTACGACGTTTTAAAAACTGTCCACTGAGTATCGCGGGTCAGTGTATGTCAATTTTTAACAAAATTCAAATTTTTCTTTTTGCACAAGTTTGTTCATCGTTTGCTCATCAATGCTCGATTGGAATTTTCGTTTGCCCCTTTGTAGTTCAACAGAAATACGCTATTCGATTTCCATGGGGCCATCATCACACTAGCCCCCTTCTTGAAAAACTCAAAATTTTTCTTTTTATACATGTAGGAAATAGAATTGTGTGAACTATTCCTTTTCATTAGAATACCTCGGTAAATACACAAAAATTCCGTGATACAAATCCGTAAAACCGTAATTCGTTGCTGTGATCGTAATATATCGTGCCGTTCGTTATATCGTTTCGTATACCTCGTTAGACTTTTTGATTCTATTCTAACGTCCGCGCCGCGATTGCGTCCTTATATACACGCGACGTCCGAATGTTCGCGAAACTTTTCGAAAAGCAACCGCTTTCCTCACTCGTTACATTTTATTATTTGACGCACACAGTCACGCTCGCGGGTCAACGCACTCAGGTGTTGCGCGATCAGCTGTTGTCATACGCTGTTTTTGTCGCCTTCTTCGGCTCGCGTTCGCACGTTTTTCTGTAGTGTATTTACCTACGCGTGCGTTAACCTCAACCGATACCGGTAATTTGACGTTTCGTTTCTACATATATATAGATTTTTTATTTCTTGAGAACAAAAGAGAGTCGCTCCTTACTACTTTCAGAGATTGATCTATAGTTGCCGTCACCAGAGTCCATAACTGCTTCACGCAGGTTGGAAAGTAGTGGGGGAACTTATCGAAACTCGATACTCGCACTCCGCGGATTCCTTCCCCCTTTATTGACTGTGATGAATATACGGAGTGAAACAAAAGTACGGTGAAATGGATGGAATATGAAAGGAATAATATTTAATATACTCAAAAAAATGTTTGCGCATACAATTAGACGCAATATATACAATATTTAATATTGATTGTGTTGAAAAAGTGTGATTGAAAAAGTGTTGTGCCCTTACGAATACTTTTTTTTTTACTTGGGGAAATGCATTTACGCACTCCTCGCGCTAGCGTGCAATACGCGAGGGAGTGTGGGACTCACGTGACATTTCAGGAATACCCACTAAAACCCCAAAGCCGCCAAAAAACGGTATCCTAGTCGGAGTTGGAGTCGGAGTTCTTTCATCTAACATTGAGTCAGTGATGTGGTCCAACTCGCGGAATCTATTCTCCTTCTCTGTTGCACGCCGAATAAAATTCCGCCACATCTCCGGCGATACATTTTCGATGGCTCACGTAATCTTTAATATTTGCCTATGCTAATTCGATGGGGTTTAGCTCACAATGGTAAGGAGGAAGTCGGAGCACATCGTGGCCATGTTGCTTGGCGTACTCATCTATAACTGTAAAACACATAAATGCTGTTGAATAGATTTTTATTAATTGTACATTTTTCCGATTTCGCGACGTTTGCCTGCGGTCTCTTCTTCTCTCGCTTTTTCTGTTCTGCCCGTGGCGTGGCATTTTCCCCCCTTAAATGGCAAGTACGCGCTCCACTCTTTCTTGGGCTCTACGGGGCCTGGTCAAACTCATGTCACACCGACGAAATATGGTTGGGTTCCGCCGAAATTCGACTTCGACTCTCGCCACATTCTCCGGAGTCTAAACACCCCGCTAATTTATGACAGCACTTGAACAGCTCTGGCCGTCGCCAGGCTATTGGAATGTCGCCTCACTGTCGTTCGCTCTTATATAACATAATTTTGCTCTCTCTTATACTTTTGAGGTAGCTCTATTAACTGCGCCTTCACGAAATGTTGCTCCACTTTTTCCCCCTTACCCACCAGCCACGTAATTATTTGGTTTTTCCTTCATGACATATTTGAATACTTTTCAATCTTTGTACTGTGGTACAGAGCGTTATCCATAATAATCACAGCCCCATCTTTTAGCATGGGCAAAAAACTTCGAAAGTAATCGCAAAATGTATTGCCGTACATCTCATCATGATAGTTGGCAGAATTTTTCTTCGATTCGAAACAAAGAAGGGCTCCAAGTACGAACATCTACCGGCCCGATGTGTCCGATGATCAGACATTTCCCCTTATTTTGGGGATCAGGGATCCCCGTGGATAGCCCCCTTTCCAGAGCATTCTGTCTGCTGGGAACAGACGTGTATACCCATAGACTCTTTCTAACGTCCCCAGCATTTGTCCAGATCTCGTCTAAATAAAATATAGGGGGGCCCTACGCTCTATACTGCTGAATTTGTTGAATATATGTGTAAAGGAAATGTACTCTTTTAAATTCAATATTGCCGCATAAACAATAAATTTAATTCTCTTATCAATTGTTCCTACTCATCAGTATAATAACACTTTACATATCTCTGTCTCCAAGATACAATGTATTCCTTGTCAACTAAGGCGCTATTGCGCGAACGCGCGACATACTTGAATTCCATTCGCTTCATGAGACGATAAAGGGAAGACTCGCTAAAATTTGGTAATTTCGGGTCGTCGTTAACGGCTTGTAAAATTTTTTTCGTGTTCGGAATTTCCTTTCTTAACCATAAATCATAGATTTTCCTCCTTATCATTAGTATGTCATGTTCGTCTATTTTCTCCTAAATGTTCATTCTGGGTCGTTCTTTATACGGGGACGAACCATTCCCTGTTATTTTATACCTTTTCTTGTGTTTGTGATTGTTCAATGTAGTAGTATAGTTGTTTAATAATTAAGTCAAAGATTAGGATAGTTTCATTCGTAAGTAGCATAGACAGTTTTAAGTAGTTTGTAATTAGAATAAGTAAACTTAGTTTATAGAATGATAATCGTGTTTTCTTACACTTGTAGTTATACACAATTATGAACTCGTTTAGATTAAACTAATTACAATAAGAACAGTTTGATTTAGTTCACTCTTGCCTCTTCGTTACCTCTCACTTTCTCTCTCTTTACTTTACGTGCTATCGATATCTTAATTACTTTCGTACTGTTCCAATAAGCGAGATCCTGGTCATTTCTCAGAAAGAGTAGAGAGAAGCAAAGAAGCGAGAGCGATACCTGTCGAATCTAGGTGTCAATACGCGAGCAATTATCGACCAACGATAATTGCCGCGTGTAGTTATCGGTCTGGTTCCTAAACATTCCGCCCGCACTTCGTCGTGATGACGAATGATCTATCAACTAGTGATCGCAATGCTTAGTCTAAGTTTCGCGCCGGCAGAATACAAAGTTTGTATCAAAACGACACGCATTAGACCGTCGTTACCGGAAAAGGTTTCGATGACTCGTCCGATTAGCCACTTTGTTGGTGGTGTTTCCTCAGATGTTACGAGGCAGAGGTCGTCTTTTTGTACATTGGGTTGCTGTCGCAGCCATTTATTGCGCGCCTGTAACTGTTGCAACTATTCGGCCGACCATCATTTCCAGATGTGGTCTAGTATCTGTTGACACAATTGCCATCTAGTCAGCCGTTGTAATTTCTCGTCTGTAAGTGACAGTTCCGGTAGTGCCGTGAGTGGAGCGCCAATGAGGAAGTGCCCTGGAGTGAGAAAATCGTAAGCATTAATGTCGTCTCCTAGAGGTGCCAAAGGGCGTGAGATTAGACACGCCTCGATTTGTGCCAGGACGGTAGACGCTTCTTTAAACGTGAGAGCGGTATTCTCCCACTACTCTCCTAAGATGAAACTTCATGGACTTTACAGCGGCTTCCAAGATGCCGCCGAAATGAGGCGCTGCAGGAGGATTAATTTTCCACGTAGTTCCGTCCTTCTCTAACTTTGCTGCCACTGTTCTGAAGTTGACGTCTTTCAGCAGTTCGCGGAGTTCACGATCAACGCCTACGGAGGTCCCTTGATCGCTACGAAGTGTGGAGCAAATTCTGCGTCGTGATACGAACCGCCGATATGCAGCGAGGAACGCGTCTATGGTACAATCGGAGACTAGTTCCAAGTGAACAGCGCGTGTGGCAAGACAGACGAAAACCGCTACATACGATTTACGCGTTTTGTGACCCCTTCCTGGACTAGTTTTAGTGTAAAACGGCCCGGCATAGTCAACTCCGGAATTTAAAAATGGTCTAGCCGGTCGCACACGAGTGGACGGGAGGTCAGACATTCGTTGCTGCGCAGTTTTCGCTCGCCATCGCTGAATGGATATAAGTGCAAACTGCGCGTCGCCCGCACAGAATCCAGTACGTCTTGCCTTGTCGTTCCTAAGGTAAGTTGTAATCCACCATATAATGTTTTAAGATGTGCTTCGCGAATTATTAACGTTGTGAAATGTCCCCGTGAGAAAAGTATAATTGGATCTTTTTCTTTGTAGACCAGAAGCGACTTTTTCAAACGTCCCCCACTCTTAGAATTTCCCTCTCGTCCAGGAAGAGGTTCAAACGAGCTAAGGGGCCCTGAGTTACCGGTGAAGATTTCTCGTTCGCAAATACGATCGACTGGTAACACCGAATTAAGGTAAGTCGCGCATTTAAAAGTTCCCGCGTTTTTACGTAACAGCTAGTTTCTTGCGTTGACAGCTGGTCTCTGTTGCGTTTGAGAAAACGTAAGCACCACGCGGTTACGGTACATAGTCCATTAATTGACGCGTGTTTGTTTATTAATTCCTCTACGAACGAGGTGCCACAACGGTAGTGAGAACACTCTTTGTCGCTCGTGCTTTCTGCTCTGTTCCTAAGTTCGACAGGAGGTGAACGTCTAGATTGTACGTTCGTTTCGATAGAAAGGAAGGTCCCTTCCACCACAAGTCGTTTTTTGCTAGTTTTTCCCCCATTATTCCGCGAGAAGCTTCGTCGGCAGGGTTCTGGGCAGATCTTAGGTGCCGCCAGGTTGCTTCTGATAACGAAGTTTGAATTTTCGACACCCTATTTGCAACAAAAATCTTCCATTTTGATGGATGTTGTTGAAGCCAGCCAAGGACTACAGAGGAATTGGACTAGAGATTTACCACACAATCAGGTAAAGTCAGCGCTTTTTTGACGGTGACCATCAAACGCACTAGAAGTGTCACGACACACAGTTCCAAACGTGGCAACGAAATTTGTTTCTGTGGTGCAACGTGAGTTTTTGATGCAACCAGTCTGCTAGAAGGCTCCTGTGTGAAACTGTTAGGAATAGTTTTTATTATATAACTGCAGCGTAGGCCTTTTCAGAAGCGTCAGCAAAACCATGTAGCTCGTAGGAGTTACTTACACGCGTTATCGATAACCAGCGAGGAATTCGAAGGGGGGAGAGCGCGCTCAGCCCTTCATAGTAGTTTAGCCAGTACCTTTGTTGAATATTTGGTAGTGGTTCATCCCAAGTTAGGTTTGACAGCGATAGAGATTGCATGAAGATCTTTGCAGTTACAACGACAGGCGCGAGAAGACCTAAAGGGTCGAAGAGTCCAGCTATTTCTCTGAACACGATTCTTTTGGTTACCGGACCAGTATTTGACCGTGATTGTATTGTAAATAAAAAGGAGTCTGACGTAGTGTTCCATTTTAACCCTAGGAGTGAAGAAACGCCGTCGATGTTGCAATTTAAGTTTGGAGACGAAGCTAGTTCGTGAGGAGAAAGTCCTATAAAGACTGCGGGTTCGTCAGAAGCCCACTTACGTTAATTGAAGCCGCCCGCCTTCAGCAACTTTATCAATTGTTGCTGCAGGACTTTGGCTTCTTCAATTGTATCGGATCCAGAAACTACATCATCGATATAAACGTCGGTTAAAAGACAGAGAGCTACTAAAGGGTAATGAAAGAACTTTTTCTCATCTTCGCTCAATTGACGCAATGTCCGAATAGCTAAATAAGGTGCGCATGCCATCCCGTAGGTGACTGTTAGAAGCCTACACGAAGAGATAGGTTCGTTGGGAGATTCTCGCCACACGATTCTTTGAAGATCGCAATCCTGTCTGTTCACCAGTATTTGTCTGTACATCTTTTTTATGTCCGCTGATAAGACAATTGCATGACTTCGCCAGCGCAGCAGAAGAGAAAATATGTCAGGTAATAGATTTGGCCCTTTATGAACAAGGTCGTTTAAAGATAAACCCGAAGATGTCGCGTAAGACGCATTAAATACAACGCGTAATTTTGTTGTAGAACTGGCCTCGCGACGCACGCCTTGATGTGGGAGATAATAGTACAACTCCTTTTCAGAAGAATCAGAAATACGTTCCATATAGCCGAGCTTTTTGTATTCGCGTAGAAATTCGCAATAAGAGCTTTGAAGATTCGCGTCTGATTTTAATCGACGCTCAAGTTTTTGAAGAAAAAAGGTAGCCGCGCCTTTGCTTTCGCCTAGTTTTGTCGGAGCAGATTTAAATGGTAAGCATACAACATACCTGCCAGTTTCGTCTCGTGTATGCGTTTGCCTATAGTGTTGCTCACATTGTTTTTCCTCCTCTGTTAGCGAGTGTGTCATGGAAGGCACCTCTCCTATCGTCCAAAAACGAGTTAACGAGTCAATTAATTCAGATTCCCTCACGGAGCACTGTAAGGAGATAGCTTTAGTTAGTTTGACAAGAAGTTGGAGGTGACCTCAAAGGACGAGTTAAGATCCATCCTAATTGCTTGAGCCATAGGTGCATCTGGAGGACCCTTCTTTAAGCCAGACTTGATTATTTAAGCGTAAATGTCTGCTCCTGAGATTAGATTAATTCTCCTTGAAGATAGGAAGTGAGGATTTGCAAGTTCTAACCCTTCAAGATGCGCCAGCGCTGAAGGGCAATGAGATTTTGCCGCTTGATAAGCCGACAAACGTGGGAGAATATACGCAGTTAATTGGTGAGATATTGTTTTATCTACACGAGAAATTATTGAAACAGAGACTCTACCTTTTGTGTAAGTTTGCATTTTTCCTACGCCTATTACAGGAATGTTTTGACGTACTCTTTTCAGTTTTAAGAGCTGAGCTACGCTCTCTTCCAGCAACGAAACTTCCGAACATGGATCAATCAGAGCTCTGACCGTGACCCTGTCGCCTTGGCTAGATTCTATTTCAAGCTCTGCAGTTGCGAGTACGATTGATTCAGGGTAGGTGACGGAGCAGAAAGTCATTGCACAATGTATTGTTTTTCCTGATTGCGCTTCGGATTGGTCCGAATTTAAATTGTCTTCGCGTTTCTTACTCGTATCTGACACCTGTGAAGAAACAAAAGAACGATCGGCAGAGGTTTGTTTAAAGGACGAATGTAAAGAAGTGTGTTGTTTACCCGCGCAAACCTGACAACGCTTAGTCGATTTGCAAGCAGAGGAAGAGTGCGGAGCTAGACAATTGAAACAACGACGCTTTTGTTTTACCAGTACTTTCCTATCGCGAGGATTCATGCTCTTGTACGTAGGGCAGAAGAGTAAAAAATGCTCCTTCTTGCAAATCGCACAATTGCGATTCTCTTAACCACATGTGTGTGTAGCGCGCGTCTTGAAACGATGACCGTTGTTCTCATGACTCCTCTTCTCTTGCTTCCAGGTTGACGTCGATCCCTTTGATGCAGCAGTTGTTTTAGGCGATCCCTCCACCGTCTCAAGGGCTAGCATCCGGGACGTCAGGAATGTCATCAGCTCTTCAAAGGTGGGTGGATTTGACGTGGCTCCAATGGACTTCTCCCAATCCATCCTAGTCCATGAATTTAGTTTTTCTGACGTGATGAAGACTAGCCAGTCATCTCAATGTTCAATAGGTCGGTTCAATACTTCCAGAGCTTGCACCGTGTCTACCGTGCCACTCAACAATTCCTTTAGATCCTGAGCAGCTTCCTTTTCCATTTGAGACAGAGAGTTCAGAGCAGCTAGTTGAGTGTTACACCCGGCCCTGCCGGTGTCCTTTTCATCGACCTTACATTGCACGATACTTTTAGGAATGCGCACGACAAACGATTCGGAAATCGTTTCTCGGGAACCGAATCGTGCGATCTTCGAATCAGCGAAATAGGTGTCAGCGTTCAACGCCAACACGTCCGTTGAACTTGGGACCCCTCCCGAATTCAACGGATACCGAAATGAAGGTTTGTGAACCGCGGCTCGTGCCATGCGAGGATCAGCTAATATATGAACCCGTGGACACGCTCCACGGCGTTTATTCCGGTCTTAGTACGTTCTCACATTGGTCATTACCGAAATCAAGTAGTTGCGGACAGGTTAACTTCACGCATTGTCGTTACCTACGAAAGTCCGACGTATAATCGGTTAAAACCACATCAAATCTTTATCGATATTCGAATACGCCCTCAGCGTCGCGCTTTGGCCGTTAATTATTAAATCTTGTAGTCGCGGATAGAGTAATCGTAGGCGCCCCGCGTCGTTGCCAAGGAAAGTCCGTTGTTAATTAGTAGAGTCCCGTGTCGCGAGTGATAGTTGCCGATAAATAGATCCTTGCAACAGCAAAGCCCTGAGACCACAGCCGATAGCTGATACAACCAAACTGTGAGACTGACAAACGGTAACGTACTTACATAATTGTATACTTGATTCCCAAAACCGATATTGTAATATAAACTCGTTATTTTGTAACAATACTTATTTCTATGCTAAACCTTGAAAACAATCATTGCAATCCCGAATTGCTCTTTCCCGATAGCGAATACAGTTAAGGTGAGCTTTACCTCTTTAATTGAAGACGAAGATCCCAAGAAAGAGTCCTAGATAAGCTGGGATGTAACAAATTGGTGTCAAAAGTGGGATGCTGTCTTCCTTGCTAACGAAACGAGTTTTCCTTAGCACGAAACTTATCTGTATTCAGTTCCTAAATTTAGGAAATTTAAACGAGTTTTAGATTACATTATCATAAATAGTTATCGTCACAATGACGACTCCGGAGATAAGACCACCTCCCCTACCCACTTCAACCCCGCCGATAGGACAGTCCTATGCAGGACGCTCAAGGGAATTTGAAACGACCGCGAGTGAGATTTATAGACAACACGAGGACGAAAATAGAGTATATCGCGCAATTGACGCAGTTTCATACTTTGAACCGGGAGTTACGTCGTTAGAAAAATTTATGGGAGACGTGCAAAGGGTCGCACGTAGAATTCCGCCCGGGTATGGACAAATGTTTTTCGATGAATTAAAATATAATCTAGCCGATCCAGTTCGGGATTATGTTGAGAGGAATAACGTCAATAATACTATAGACCTTCTGCTCCTTTTGAAAAAGCGCTACGTTCCACGTCGCGGATATAAAGAACTCAAATTAGAAATTGTGAGACTGAGCATGTTGTCTCATGAAACGGTGATCGATTTCGTTCATAGAGTTAGTCATTTAGTAAAATACACGAAAAATAGTGCCGAAGATTTGTTTAAAGAAAACGCGCCTCACCATATACGAGAGATCGAACAAATAGGTCGAACCGCGTTTATTTTAGGATTACCACAAAGAATATCCGCTAGGGTATGGATAGTCGATCCAGAAACGTTAGGCGAGGCATTTGATCTGGCGTTAGAGCATGAAAGACGCGACCGAATTGTACCTACCGCATCAAGGAACGAGACATACGCGTATGGGCTTCTGGCACGTCCCCCGTCACCCTACGACAATCCTAAGGGAAAGATGGAATGGCGCGAACCTCGCGATGAAACAGAGTACGAATATCCGAAAATTATGTACCCCGCGTACACTAGATTGCGTTATAGTCCTTCGCCACTTAGGGAAGATAGTAGAAACAGGGAGAACGATAGAGACAATTACGATTGTTACGATTATTACGAAACTGAGAAGCGATATCCGCGTCCCCGTCCTGTGTCACCCTACAACAACCGACGCCTACGGTCGGAAGAGCCACCCGAGCGACGCGAGTCATACGAACCGAGACGCTATCAAGGCCGCACGCGCCAAAGACGTGCCGCTCCAGTAAAGAGATACGAGCAAAATTTTTCTCCACCAAGTCAAGGAAGGAGCGTGTCACAGAACCAAACGCCACCGCGACGTACGCAACATTATGAGGAATCACAAATTGATAGGGTACCGTGCCAACAACACGGAGAAAATCGTAAACAGACGAAACATTTAAACTCCTACGGCGCCCGCTCACGCAACGACGATAGAGCGGGCGCGGACCGCGCAACCTCCTCAAATTCGAGTACGGTAACCTTCAGGAACGAGACCCCTAGGACTCCCTCCGAGAGTTGGGGGCAGGAAAAGGCGAATTCTTAATTGATACGGGACCCGTATTAAGCATAGTAGAATTAGACGCAGTCCACCCTGACGCACCCGTCGTTAATCGCGACCGGTTCGAAATAGAAGGATTAAAAGGAAAAATTTATACTGAGGGCGTCACTTGTATGAAAATTAATGGTAGCTGGGCGCTATTTTATGTTGTTAAAAATTCAAATTGACCTCCAGGAATATCAGACCTAATAGGTAGTTCGTATCTTCTACAAGAACAGGACTCTGTATCATATTTTCATCACTCGTTAGTAATGACTAGCCGCCCGGTACACCCGATACGTTTCTCTAATTCAGCCGCAATGAACGATGCTCTTCGATCATGCATAAGGGGACGAGAAACCTTGCAGGCTTTCCTCGCTGAACATCCAGAATTAGAAAACGAGTCTGAGAAAAATTTGGAACAAGCACCTCCACCGCGTCCTCTCACACCGCTTTCAGAACAACAGCTCGCTGAACACGAAGCATATGATTTAGGGGAACACAAAATTAGTTACCGTTCTTCTACTGAACGACTTGATACAATTATGGATAAATTGAAATTAGATCATCTCGATAATACGGCACGTAACCTAGTAACGAAAACCCTGGAGGAATATTCAGACAGATTCTTCGTTAACGGGGACCCAATATTCCAACAATTGATTCCATCCCCGTTTATACATGACAATATTCGTTTACACCATCGCAGGAAGAAGAAATTAAGAAACAAATAAATAATCTAGAAAATTTAAGAATAATCATTCCATCAAAATCACCGTAAAACTCTCCGCTTTGGGTAGTGCCGAAGAAAGCTGACTCCGCGGAAAGTAAACGTTGGCGTATGGTCGCCGACTTTCGCAAATTAAATGCAAAGACAATAGAAGACAAATTCCCTATTCCTCGTATTTCGGATACATTAAATCGTTTGGGAAAGGCTAAATATTTTTCGGATCTGAAACGCATCAAGCAAGCTTTGAGGACTTAAGACAAGCCCTGTGTAAAGAGCCGGTTCTACGATACCCAAATTATGATGAACCGTTTTTCATAACCACAGACACTTCCGATACACCAGTTGGCGCAATCTTAAGTCAAGGAAAAATTGGGCAAGACCCGCCCATTACCTACGCGTCACAAGTAATCACACGTGTTGAACAAAATTATTCTACCACGGAAAAAGAATGTCTGGCTACTATTTATGCAGTAAAACATTTTAGGACGTTTATTTATGGACGGAAATTTTTCTTCGTTACCGATCACCACCCATTACAATGGCTATTTTCGATTAAAGACCCAACTTCGCGGCTCGCACGCTGGAGAATATTACTCGCCGACTACGATTATGAAATAGTTTACAAACCAGGCCGAGTAAATGCAAACGCAGACGCTTTATCGCAAAACCCCGTACCACACGCTTTTCCAATTTCTCCAAATAAGGATGAAACCGCTGAAAATGTCACAGATTCCGAGACAAATCAAAAAGGAATCAGACAACGGGTTCAAATGCGGCGGGAAGAACAACCGAGACCTAATTATGTAGAACCACTAACTGTTATTGTAGAAGAAACATTCAACGACGACGATCCTCCTTCGGCGATAACACAAACGGAAAACGACCTAGAAATTGCCGAACCACAAACAAATTCAACGTTAATGGGTATAAACGCAACGCGGCTAGAGGAATTCGGAAGCGAAAGCGACGAAGACGAAAGAACTCAAACCTGTGATCCGATTTGGTTTAGTCCGGACTTCTCTAAGGAAGAGATAGATTTCTTGAACAGTATCGACGATAAAACGGAGCCGGAAAATCTAGAAAGCCAGGGCGAAAGCATGAGGTCAGGCAGGGATGCACAGAAACTAGTTACAGCACCGAAACGCGTATCTTGGTTGCTGCCTCTGCCTGAGGGAGCATTGAAAGTTCCCCAATCAACGATGATCATGCTAAATACTAGCGCACTCATGGATGGAAAGAATTTTAAGTCTGATACAATGGAAACACATCAGCAATCGTCTTCAGTAGAATTAACGTCCGAATTCGACAAATTTATGGATAAAATGAAATCAATAGCTACATCAGAAACTTTTGGCTATTCAAGCCATGGCTACCCTCCGAAACGAGAGCCAACACCACGATCACAAGCAAAATGCGAAGTAACCATTTCAGAATCAACCCTTACATTTACTTCAGATAATTATGTCCATTTTATACGAGCCGATTGTTTATTAACCAGTCAAATAAGTAAAACTTTCAAAGCACTGGGCTTACTTCAGGAAGCGAGCCTATTAACGAAAGATTTAATAGAAGGACAAGTAATAATTGTTCCTTACGAACAAGGAAAAATCCTTAACGTCATCGGAACAAAAAGTTTCTTCCACGAAATGAATGAATCAAAGTTAGAACGCTTGCTAATCGTTCTCCGAACTACGATAGAGAGAGAGAGCATTAGCTCGTTCCGAATAAGAGCACACGGTGAAACCTTACACCGTTTCAACGCGAATATCCTTAAATCGCATTTAGAAGAAATATTCTGGAATATACCAACAAAAATTACAGTATGCACAGGGAAAATTAAAGTACTCGAGGAAGATCAACGCGAGGATATCATCCGATATTATCACGAAATTTTAATAGGGGGACATAAAGGAGTAACAAAAACATATCAGCGAATACGAAGTCACTTCGATTGGCCGCGAATGCGTCGTGACATGAAAACTTCATACTAAATTGCCACAGTTGTCAAGAACAAAAGCTCGTTCGCATAAAAACGCGAGAACCAATGCTCATAACGGATACGCCAGCAAAGCCGTTTGATAAAGTGGCTCTTGACACTGTTGGTCTTCTCCCTATAACCCCCAGCGGAAATCGGCACATTTTAACTATGCAATGCCAACTTTCAAAATTTTGTATAGCAATTCCATTACCGGATATTCATGCTGTTACCGTCGCTGACGCCTTCTCACGCTATTTTATCACAATTTTCGGAACACCGCGTACTATTCTGACCGATCGCGGGAGAAGTTTTATCAATAATTTAATACAGGGCATAGCCCGCGTCTTTAGAATAAATCACGTTACAACATCCGGTTACCGCCCCTAGACAAACGGTTCACTAGACACAAAGCCACATCGTTCTCACTGAATATTTGAAACACTATTTGGAAAGATACGAAAACTGGGATCTTCTATTGCCCTTTGCAACCTACTCGTACAACATTTCGGTACACGAAGCAACTAATTTTACTCCGTACGAAGTAGTATTTGGTCAGTTAGCTTGAGACCCATTTACGCCGTTGTCTCGTAACGAAATTCTAACTTACCCATCATATGTAGAAAATTTAGTACAGCGCTTAGACGAAATTCGGTCAATAACACGAAAAAATATAGATGACATAAAATTACGTTCCAAGTTATACTACGATCGTAAAAGTAACGAAGTTAAGTTCAGACCGAATGACCTTGTCTACGTCCTAAAAGAACCGCGAATAGGGAAATTCGATTCCCATTATGAAGGACCATTTAAAATTTGCGATATCACGGAACAAAATAATGCTATTCTAATGAAGGAAAATGGTCAAAAATTCATGAAACACTTCGATAAGTTAAAACATGATCATATTTGGTATCGATTAATAATAGGCGATACGGTAATAAAAAGCTTAATAAGTTAAAACTTTAGAACCTTGCCAACTTAAATAACAGATCTAAAACTAAATAATAGAATTGATAAACAAACATAGCAAGATTGATAACAATTTTGTATTAATACAACGCTCGAGTTCTTCATATCTCCAATCTCGGACGCGCATGCCGCTCGTGCCGTCAGCACAGACACCAAATTCGTAGAACAATAAATTCCCGAAACACCTGACCGCTGATTATGTGCTGATCCCTGTTCAATGTCGTGAAAACAGTACCGGAAACGAAATTTATTTCAATTTATTTAACAGCGCATAATGGAAAATTTCTCAATCACAGGAATGCTCTGCTACATCCTATGGGTATTTAGCACAGCCGATGAGATCGAAGGAGATTATGAAATTACACCTTTCAAAAGTAACCCAGGCTTGTTCTATGAAGAAGAATTACCTATTAGGATTTTTCACGCAAAATGTAAAGTAGTAACAGCCCTAGGTGTTCAAGATATTCTCGATGCAAAGCCAATTATTCTACCATAAATGAAAAGAATCAAAACACTTTGTGACAATTACAACTGGACATATTGTCCTGCGGATACAATTAGAATCGATTAAACACGAAAATTATCAGATGCAAATCAGTACGAGCAACTTTTACGTAATAGTCTAACAAAACCAATGCCCACAAAATCACAAAGATCAGCACCTTTGGGATTTATCGGTACAATTAGCAACGTCCTTTTTGGAACGCTTACAGAGGACGACGCAAAATATTATAACCAGGAAATAGACAAAATTTATAAAGACCAAAAACACTTATCAGAACTATTGGGAAAACAGACGCACATTGTTAGATCAGAATTCCAAGACATTCACCAAGACCTAATAAAACTAAGGAATTCTTCCTTAATAATGGATAACAAAATAAAACAGTTAACAGCAGGTCTCCTTAAACTCGATGAAGTCGAGACAGAGATGGAGTTACAAAGAGCCTCAACGTCTTGGACGTATCAAATATCCAGACAAATGGACGAATACCTTCAGGCTTTACTAATATTGACAGACGCAACAATGTTTGCTAAATTAGGAATGTTACACCCAGCTATATTATCACCCGATGAACTCGAGCTAACATGTACCCGTATTAACCAATCAACACCATATGAATTTCTCCTCTCCCTAACAGAACTACGATCAGAAAGATTTTATAGAATAATCATAATCAGCACAATATATTCAAATGGAAGAATGCTCATATCAATCGAAATTCCCCTCCTAGATAAAGCACCCTTTAACCTATATTGGCTACATCCATTACCATCCTTTTTACCAATTTCACATAACATTTCCAGTGCCATGCTCATTGTACCACAAACCCCATACCTCGCAATCGATGACACTCATAAGGAATATCTCTTGCCAACGGAAAGCTTCATACAAGGATGCAAGATTCACCCCACCAAATACATCTGTCAGCTTACATTGCCATTATACAGCCTAGAAGAAGCACCAATTTGTGAAACTGACCTTTTTATTCAAAAACGTATCATAGGATGGAAAAATTGTCACATAAGATCATTAAAATCAACCGGCATATTTATCAATTAACTCAAAACTACAAACACATGGCTATACTCTGTCAAAGAGAAACTCCGATACAAATCAAATGCAATTACCGCGCCGCAGGCTAGGAACTGATACAAGGTCCAGAAATTTTGAAACTAAAAAAGAATTAACAGGCACAAATAAATAATTCAAGAATGATTGCATCGGCAGAAACAACATCTACAGTAAACTCGACATTTAAACAACTACCAAGCCCAAATATAACGCACCTGATACCACAGATTACAACTCATCATATACAAATAATATCCGATTATCAGCAACAATAAATACCGCTAGGATCATTACATGACAAAATAAACGAGAAATCCATTCCCTTACTAGAAATCAAACAACAAGCAAACAATTTAGCGACACATCACCGTACGCAAAGATTAACATCCTACTTAACCTATGGAATATCCTTGATAGGGATACTAATTATCATAATTGCCATAATATGGGTTGTTACAAAATTTTATAAGAATCGTTGTTCAAAATCCAACATAACATCAAAGAAACAAATTGAACAAATAGAGATTGGAACACTAAAACATAAGAAAACAGAATTTAGCATCACCCTATATACAACCAACGATCTCGCCACCGTTTTGCATACCACCAATTTCAAGAAGTCCACCTGCACTTACAGCAGACCTCGCGGAAAAAATAAGGAATGTCCACATCTACTAAACAGTACAGGTAAAGACGTAATATCTAAATCCAATCAGAACTCTCCGCTACCACCTCCATTCATACCTAATATACCCTATATAAACCATCGCACGGCCCCTTCGAATCATTATCAAAGTTTTTTTTTTTTCGTGTGAACTACAAGGACCGCAATAAAGCACAATGGGTTACTACAGGAAACAAGGAAATGGTATGTATCTTAACAAGACTATATAATTAAAGAACAACGCTCCCCTAGTAATAACCCATAACTAATTAAGTTTCTTTTCCCTTCTTCAATCTTAAACAGCTACTTTGCCCGCGTTCGACGACACGCAAATGCCTCCGCTGGTCACTCCAGCAGAGAGGCTGCTCACGCCTTTACCCTGGCCAACCTTAGACGGAGGGAGTGTATCCAGGGTCAGTCCTGGGTAGCTTCGGATGGCACCATCGTCTGCGACGGGTGCCATTGGGCCTTTTCAGAAGGGGAGGCGAGGAATTTACACCGACGCACGTACACCAGCTGGTGCAAGAAGGCCGTCTGACGCACACGGCGGTCCGCTGCTCGGAGTGCAGAAGTTCATTCTTTTTCGTGACAATCTATAACCAAGTAGTTAATAATCAATAACAATCAATCAATAACAATTAATAACAGTAGTTATGAACAATATACAGGATGACCCCAAAATGTTGGGGGTCCTTGAAAGGTGTGGTTCAGAGGTGTTGGGGAGGTGATTTGAAACAATTTTTCCTTAGTGAAAATGTTGTTCGAGGCTACGTTAAGGAGATATTCCAGAAACAAAAACTTTCGGCCAATCAGAGCGAGAGTATGCCGGTGGAACGCCTGCGGACAGCTAGCACGGGCACCTAGCGCGTAGCCTACGCTCCACCGGCATACTCGCGCTCTGATTGGTCGGGGGTGTTACGAGCCAGGGCGATAGCGACGCGCGTGTAAGCCCTGCGAGTGGGTTGAATTCAAGAATCGGAGAAGATACAATTAGTCCTGTTTTTTTCAATGGATCCAAAGATTAAGGATGGAGTAGAAATCCCAGACGACTCTGACGCGAAGTCAGATAGCTGCTGGGAATTGGTATCTCCCAGTAAAGGGTAACCGTTGGGAAGGTTAGGTAAAGAATAAGAAAGGAAAGATTGGTATCACCCAATTAAGGGTAACCGTAGGATCGGTATCTCCCGGTAAAGGGTAACCGTTGGGAAGGTTAGGTAAGGATTGAATCGTATGCCGCGACAGTGGAAGAGGGCCAGGCTCGTCCTCGTCCCCAAGAAGGGAAAGCCCGCGGATTCTCCCTCCACCTACCGGACCGTTTGCCTGCTGGACGAGGCGGGGAAGCTTTTAGAGCGTGTGCTCGCTTCCCGCCTCGCCGCCCATCTGTCTCGCGTCGGCGAGCTCGGCCTGGCTGAGTGCCAGTATGGATTTCGCGGTGGCCGCTCGACGCTTGACGCGATCGAGCACGTCAAGGCCCTCGCGCACTCGGCCGTGTCCCGGGACGGGGTGGCGCTGGGGGTGTCTCTAGACATCTCCAACGCGTTCAACACCCTGCCCTGGGGCAAGATACGGGAGGCGCTCCGGGAGTCTGGAGCGCCTTCTCACCTGATGGCCGTGTTCGCCGACTACCTGCGGGATAGATGGGTGGAATATCCGGGACGGTACGGTATGCACCGGAGGGAGGTGACACGCGGTGTACCCCAGGAGTCCTTTTCGGGCCCCGTTCTTTGGTTGGTGGGGTACAACCGCGTGCTAGGCGTGCCCCTACCTCCCAGCGTGGCGGTCGTTTGCTTTGCAGACGACACGTTCGTTATCGCCGGGGGCAGGGAATGGACGAGGACGAGCCGGGTCGCCGAGATGGGAGTGGCCTCGGTCGTCGCCCGGATCCGCGCATTGGGGTTGGAAGTGTCGCCGCAGAAGACGGAGGCGGTCTGGTTTCACGGGATGCCTCTGTCGCGGCGACCTCCCCGGCGCGGATCCGCATAGGTGGAGCCTGCATCGATGTCCAGGACCGGATCAAATATCTCAGCCTGGACATCGATGGCCGCTGGCGCTTCAAAGGTCACTTCGACCGCTTGTCCCCCCGGGTTGAGAGGGTGGCGACCATGCTTGGTCGCCTCATTCCCAATCTCGGGGGGCCGCAAGAGAGGGTGCGCCGCCTCTATGTTGGAGTGGTGCGGGCCATGGCCTTATACGGATGTCTCGTATGGGCCGACACCCTGGCCAAGTGCCGGCAAAGCCGGCACATGCTCCGCCGCATTCAGCGGCGGGTGGCCATCAGGGTGGTGAGGGGCTACCGCACCATTTCCACGGAGGCGGCGCTGATCCTGGCGGGATACCTCCCCTTTGACCTCCAGGCGGCCGCCGACGCCTGAAAACTTCGGCGTCGGCGGGAGCACCGCCGGAGCGGGGAGGACCCGCCGGCTGAAGCGGTCGAACGATGGAAGCGCCAGTCACGGCGGTGCGCACGAGATGCGTGGTGGTGGAAGCTGTTAAACAGCCCCGCTGCCCGCAAGCGCACTGTCGGCGCGGTTCTGGCCAACCTTGATGGTTGGCTGGACCGCGGGCATGGCAGGCTCACCTATCGGCTCACGCAGGTGCTCACCGGGCACGGACGTTTCGGTGAGTACCTACATAAGGTGGGTGCGGAGGCGATGCCCGAGTGTCATCAGTGTAGGACCGTGCTGGACACGGCCCAACACACGTTGGAGGAGTGTCCGTCCTTTGCTGGCCAAAGGCGGGCACTCCAAATACAGATTGGTGGGGACCTCTCGCTGCTGGCCGTAGGTGCTGCCATGATCGACAGCGAGAGGTCGTGGAATGCGGTAGCCTCCTTCTGCGATGCAGTCATATCGCAGAAGGAGGCAGACGAGCGGTATTGGGAACGCTTCGATCCCGCTCGTCAAGAGAGAAGACGGGTTAGGCGGGCCTGGAGGCGGCGTCCAGCCGTATTACCGGCCGATCCCCACACAGCTGGAGGGATCGATACCGGGGTGCCCAGAGCCCCCTAATGGCCTGCCTGCCCGCCGGCCGCCCTGATCGAGGGCGGCCAGAATGGTGAGACGGCCCCTTGCGCGCACGTTTGTCATGGGTCACAGTCACGGTGACCCGGCGTGTCGCGCGAGGGGCCACGGGGACCGAGACGGCTGGCGGTAGGGCGCCGCCGTCTTCGTGACCGGTCCCAAGGCGGTCGGCGTCAGGGTATGGCCCCTGGCGTCGAGAGAAATTGAGGAGATGGGCTCCCTAACGATTAGGGGAGCCTGGGCACGGCGGCCGTGGTGGAGTTCTTCTTAGTGTGCTCACGGCCGCCGTAATGCCCGACGTTGGTCATCGGGGGGGTTTTAGTGGGTATACCGCGGGCGATCGAGCCCGCTGGGATCGCCGGGTGTGCTTAATGCATTTCCCCCTCGTTAAAAAAAAAAAGAATTGAATCGTATCGTTGGAATATAATACGCGTCGTGGATAAAGCCTC
>NW_026534328.1:502243-525334 GCF_026225885.1 Hylaeus anthracinus | reverse complement strand
AATTTGGCGGTTGAGATTTCCGTTACTCAGAGGTGAACATCTGTGGGGCTTTAGGGAAAGTTTAGATAAAGGGTTACCCACTTAACGCGAGTTAAAAGATGATTCTGAGAAAAGTATGGTACAGCTGCAGGGTGCACTTCGGTAAGACCAGACTCCACATTCCAAGGGGTAGATAAAATAAATGAACGCGAGCTTCGAAAAGAACGAGTGTGCATACGTAACAGGGGTGTCTGTCAATATCTCCTTAACCAAGACTCGAATAACATTTTCGCTAACGAAAAATTGTTTCAAATCACCCCCCAAAACAATACATTCAAGGACATCCAACATTTTTGGGACACCCTGTATAGTTGCAAATGGGATTATCAGGAATACATGTGCAACTAAATGTGAAAGGATTGGTTGCGTTTGATAAATTTCTTGTCGAGCTACACCAGAGCATAGCAATTTTGCACCAACAATGGGTTTAAACAATGAAAGTGTCCATGAAATGTTGCAAATGGAAACATCACGAATTCATGTATCATGAAATGCGGAAGGCTTCATCGCAATCGGTTAATTCCTTGCCGAGTTACATCAAACAATAGGAATTTTTCAGTAACAATTGTTATAAACATTAAAAAATTCAAAAATTTGTCCAAATGGAAACACTACATGGAAATCAGTTGTCATTATATGTAGAAGGTTCCATCTCGATCGGTTAATTCCTTGCAGAGTTTCATCAAAGAATACGAATTTTGCAGTTACAATTTTTATTATAAACATTAAAAAATTCATAACTTTTCTAAATGGGAACATTATTAAATCATCTGCCGAGGCTTCCGTTTCCGTTGGTTTTAGCGAGTGAATGTAGAAAAGGTGTGGGCAGGGAAAAGTGAAGAAGTGGGGTGAAGGAAGTGAGAAAGGAGGTGCGATAGTGGGTGTAAGGGGAAAGAGTGTAGGGCGGATGGCGATTGTGTGAAGGGAGAGTAAAGGGAGTCGCAGGAAAGTGTTAGGTGGAGAAAGATAGTGTGAGAGAAAAGTGAGGTTAGGAAGATTTGAGGTACGATTTGAGATGGCAAGGGAGACAAAGGAATGACGCGAGAAGCAAGGGGAATAAAGGGAAAGAGAGGAAAAGGTGGAAGGAGTTAAAAGAAGAAAGGGCTGATAAAGGTGAAGAAGGGAAGTGGCCGGTACGGTCAGGATGAAGAGGTAGGGTGAGGGGAAGAGAGAGATTTAGGCGGGAAGACGACAGAGTAGGAAAGAGAGGTACGTAGCGGAAAGGACGGGAAGAAAAGAGTCGATAAGAAGGAGGAGATAGGAAGGAGCCGGTAAAGTAGGGCGCGGGAAGCAGGTGATAGAGAGCAGGCAAAAGGTTAGGAGCGGAGGAAGAAGTGAGGGATATGGAAGGAGAGAAAAAAGGGGGGCAGAGGGTTGGGGGTAGAGACAAGAAGTGCAAAGGGAGGAGGCGGGAGAAGGTAGTGAAAGGGGTAAGAGGAAGAGAAGGGAGCGAGGGAAGGAAGGACTTGGAGGACTTCTTCAAAGGGGGGAAAGGGAGTGGTAAAGAGGGGGAAGCATCGGGGGGAAGCGGAAGGGACATATTTCAAAAAAGTGGGTTGACTCCAAGGTCGCCAGGGAGGGAGGATGAAAAAGTGGATAAAATGGGAATAGAAAAGTTGATAAGGATCATGACGGAGTTGAGGGGGAAGATGAAAGAGATGGGGGAGAAATTGGAGGGAAGGATAGAGGAGACGAGGGAGGAGGTGCGACAGATGGGGGAGATTTTGGAGGGGACAACGAGGGGGCAGATGGGAGATATAAGAGAGCTAATAGAGGGATCGATTAGGGAAGTGAGGGAGGAGATAAGGAGGAGAGAGGAGGAGTGGAGGGCAGAGAAGGAGGAACTAAGGGAAAAAATAGAGGACCTGGAAGAGAGGGTAAGGGAGATAGGGGGTAGAGACAGAAGAGAGGGAAGGGGCGAGGGGGAGAGGGAGTGGAAGGAAAAGCTGAAAGGGCTAGAGAGAAGAGTGGAAATGGCAGACAGGGCGGAGAGGAGGAGAAATATAATAATTAGGGGGATAAGAACGGATAGGGGGAAAGAGAAAGAAGCGGTAAAGGAGGTGTTGAAGAGGATAGGGGTAGAACGGGAGGTGGAAAGCACAAGGCAGGTTGGGCAGATTGGGCAGAGTGGGAAGGGAATGGTAGTGTCAAGACTATAAAATGAAATGATGAAAAAGGAGGTTTTTAGGAAGAAGTTTGATTTAGGGAGAGGAGGGGAAAGAATATAGGAGGACCTTAAGCAGAAGGAGAGGAGTATTCAGTGGAAGTTGAGGGAGATTGCAGAGCAGTAAAGACGAGCGGGTGGAAGAGCGATAGTAGGATATGGGAAAATATGTATAGGGAACACATGGTGGACGTGGAGTGAGGAGGAGGAAAGGTTAAGGGAGTGGGGAGGGCATGAAAGAGAAGGCAGGGTGGTGGAAGGGGATAAGGGGAAGGGAAACGGGGAGGGGAGGGAGGAAGGGGAAGGGAGAGGATAATGGGTAAGGGTAGGAGGGAACGAAAAAAGGAAGGCGTGGAGGAGGGGAAAGGGGGGAGGGGGTGCAAAATCGCATTCTGAACGTGGCGGGATTGAGTAACAAGGACGAAGAATTTTGGGAGGGACTAGAGGAATGGGATATAATGGTGGGGATGGAAACTTGGACGGAGGAAAAATGTTGGGGGATGATAAGTAAGAGATTGCCGAGGGGTTGGTGGTGGAGACACCAGCCAGCGAGGAGGGTAAATAGGAAAGGGAGGGCGATTGGAGGGATGGTGTTGGGGATAAGGAAGGAGTTTAGGGGGAATAAGGGAGAGTGGTGGGAGTATATATAAATTAGGATATAGAAAGGAAGTTAGAAAGAATTAGAAAATGGATGGCGGAGAGCGGGGGGGAGGAAAGGATAATAATAGGAGGCGATATGAACGCGAGAGTAGGAGAGAGGGGAGGGGCAGCATGGGAGGATGAGGAGGAAAAGATAGGGGGAGGGAGAAGATCGAGGGATAAAAAGGTGAATGGGGTGGGTAGAAGATTGGTAGGGCTAGTTGAGAAATGTGGGTGGCGGAGATAAGAGAGGAGGAATTTATGACGGTGATAAGGGCGTTGAAGGATGACAAAGCAGCGGGAATTAATGGGTTGGGGAATGAAGTGTGGAAGTACGGGGGAAGAGGGCTAAAGAAGGGAGGGAGATATGTAATAGGGTGTGAGGGGGGAAGGTTAGGTGGAGAAATGGAAGGAGGGGGTGATGGTGCCAGCGCTGAAAAAGGGAGAGGGGTCGAGGGTGGAACACTTCAGGGGGGTATCGCTGATGCCAACGTTATATAAAATATATGCGGCAATCCTGACGAATAGAATAGAGAAGGAGGCAGAGAGGAAGGGGGTGTTTGAGGAATGGCAGGTAGGTTTTAGAAAAGGGAAGAGAACGATAGAGAACATATATGTGTTAAACTATGTGGTAGACACGGCATTGACGAGGGAGAGAGGAAAGGTAGTAGCGCTATTTCTAGACCTGATGGCGGCCTTCGACGCGGTGGATAGGGAGGTGTTGTGAAAAACGATGATGGACAGGGGAATGGGGGAGGGGTTGACGGAGAGGGAAGAGGAGATATATCGGGTGACGGCAAGTAAGGTAAGGGTGGGGGGGGAAGTTGGGTAGGGGATTCTGGACGGCAAGGGGGCTGATACAAGGGTGCCCGTTAAGCCCGATCTTATTCAATATCCTGTTATCGGATTTGGAGGATAAGATGAGGAGGATTGGTGCGGGACGGATCAGAGTGGGAGGAGAAAGGGTTAGGGTGCTGGCGTATGCAGATGACATAGTGGTGGTTACGGAGAAAGAAGAAAAGATGAGGGTGGCGATGGCAGAGTTGGAGGGGTATTTTGAGGGCAAGGGGCTAACAGCGAATGTGGGGAAGACGAAGATAATGAGGTTTAGAAAAGGAGGGGGGAGATTAAAGATGTTTAAGGGGGTAGACACGGCACGTGACCTCTCCGATTCGGCAGGTTGATATTACAGCAGCTACTCTCTGCATAGAAATGGTATTGTCATTAGATATGCGGCAGCGGAGGAAAACTAGATGGAGCTGCTCGTTATTGCCATACAGTATAGTTCCTTCTCAACAACATATACCGTATACTTCTTCCTTGAGTGATTCTGAATGCTCAGCGTAGGAAGTAGTAATATTCTGTTCCGCGCTGCGTATTACGTTTGTGTAGTGCGGTTACACTTCACCATCACGTGTGCATATACAAATAGGAGCTAGGTTGGGGGACCCTGGGCGCCGCTGCGGCGCGTCGTGAGTTGCTCCGCGCTATCGAGAATTTGGAAAACTTTAACAATTTTTTACGCGACAACAGTTCGTCTCCGGCATGTGGCTCCTTTGAAGCTTTTTACCTACTCCTCGAGTAGCATTTTTTAAAATTAAAAAAAAACTTTGCCCTTAAATTTTGAGGTCATAATGGATTTTTCGGACGGTTCTTTTTTTTGCAAATGTCCACTGATTCAGATGTGTACAATATCTCCTGAAAGTGGTGACCAATAATTTTTATACACTCTCTACACCCTGATTTCATTTGTAAAAATAAACAAGTTTAATACAGATTACTTGTTGAGTTGATACTAATTGAATATAAAAACTGATACCTACATATCCTGAAAAACCCATTAATGTTTCCTATTTCCCATAAATATTTTAACAGAAACGTTTAAAAAATATTCGGATAATGTGAAATTTATGTTTAAAAGATGCATACTGAAATTTAAAAAAAAATTAAATCATATTTTATATTGTGTTTCATTTATTCATAGATTTTACTTTATTTCTTGTGATTGGATTCCATTAACAAGTTATTTTAATTTTGTTTACCTCGGTGGGAATTTGAATATCAGATGAATATGTATTTTATATTCGAGAAAAAATATATTGTTGCGAATATTAAATAAATATGTATTTTATATTTGGGAAAAGATATTCCATTCTAAATATTGAATAGATATTCATTTTATACTTAAAAAAAAAGAATATTTTTGTCTAAATCTAGAATAAACATCATATGTATATTTAAATATTAAAATGAGATTCAATTTCTTTTATTGGATGAATCTGTATTCAATATTTTGTGCTACTAGGGTATGTGAACCTGACAGCCAACTGCCAAAAAATTAACTTTTTTTTTACGGAAAATGAAAGTCAGGTCCACGTTTACATAGCTTACAAGGAGACATTGCCTAGTGTCCCCCGAATTATTTAATCAATTTTTTTCATATCTAAAGAAGGGTATGCAGAACAATCTCTGCATGTGAGAAGGCGCGACTTTCTTTCGTTTTCGAGAAAAAAATTTTTAAAAATAGCTAAATTTCGATTGTCGAGTGTCAACCGTATAAGAGTCAAATATATTATAGAAGCAGTGTGGCACAGTCGATAGAGTGGCATGTTTCGAAGACGATCTTTTTGCGCTGGAAGCGGTTACGATCCCGGTAGGAGTCACTTATTTTTTTTATTACTTTGTCTTCCGTTTGTACCATGTTTTGTTATTGGAAACTACATTTTTATATATTAAGACTATTTTTATACAATATTGTGCAATTTTTATGTTTTTTATCGCATTGGAAAAGAAGTCAGAAAAAAGAAGGAAGAAAAAAAAAGAAAAGAAGAAAGAAAGAAAAGGATAAAAAAGAAAGAAGAAAGAAGTTGTGCAATGTTTGTTTAATATAATTAAATTATTATTTACAAACTATAAGGACGTAAGTTTTTATAAAAGCTCGTAGAAACTCCTGTTCACATCATGACTTCTTTTTCAAAGCGATTAAAAGCATAAAAATTGCACAATATTGTATAAAAATAATGTTAATATATAAAAAGGTAGTTTCCATAACAAAACATGATACAAACGGAAGAAAAAGTAAAAAAAAAATGAGTGATTCCTACTGGGATCGAAACGCGTTCAGCGCAAAGCTAGAGTTTCGAAGCGACGACGAAAGTAGAAGTAAACAGTTCGATGAAGAAGGAAGAAAGACAGAGAGTCGACGTTCGCAAATGTAAGGATACGGGATCGGGATGCTAAGCGGGATTTCGTGCTCCGTGAAATGGCAACAGTGTAGAGAGACGCTGTTGTGAGAACGGCAACATCGCAATTGTATCGATATCACGTTAGCAGTCGTCCTCAGTAAGCGCCATCTCCTATCGATTGTCTGAACTAAATTTGTGATTTGTGATGAATCAAAATTTGTGACGTAACTTGCTCTGCATTATCGTCAAAATGGCGGAACTCGTCTTTGGGAATGTTTTTACGATTTTTCGCTTTTTGTTCTTATATTAGCATATTTTGGGTTGAATGAGGGCTCATTCGAAAGAGGGAGGTCCAACGAAGGGTGCTCTGGTCATCATTCGAGTCACAAAATCCATTTATTAACCTAAAAATACTTCCATTCTACGAATGTTTTACTCGACTTTTGTTCAACTTTGGACGCTCACATTATTAAATATCAACACACTATCGTTCTATCATGACCAGAGCACCCTTCGTTGGACCTTTCTCTTTCGAATGAGCCCTCATTCAGTCCAAAATATGCTAATATAATGTCACCTCTTTGCATTACCCGTGTCTATCCCCTTAAATGGGGAAGGAAGGAGGTGGAAGAAGTGAAGGAGTTCAAGTATTTAGGATATATATTTAAAAGGAATGGAGGGCAGGAGGAGCAAGTCAGAGAAACGATTGCGAAGGCGGCGGGGGTGATGAAACAGGTGTGGGGGATAGGGCAGAGGGTATTCAGAGGGTAGTGGGAAACGAGGTTGTGGCTATTTGATAGGCTAGTCTGGACAGTTGTGAGTTACGGAGCGGAGATTTGGAGGTGGAAGGAGTGGAGGAAGCTGGAGGCGCTAAAGAAGAGGTATCTAAAGTAGGTAATGGGAGTGGAATGGAGGACACCGGGATATATGATTAGAAAGAAGTTAAAGAGGGACAAGATGAGGGCGAGGGCAGCAAAGAGAGGGTGGAATTATGAGAAGATGTTGAGAAGGGGAGGGGGCAATAAGTGGGCAAGATTATCTTGGGAGAAGTTGAGGAAGAGAAGGGGAAGAAGGGGGAGGTGGGAAGAGGAGAGGGAAAGGTTCTTTGTGAACAGAGGATGGACAGGGGAAGAGATGGAAAGGATTAGAGAGGAGGGAGGGATTGAGTACAAGGAAGTGGAAAGGGTAGATAAGGAAGAACAGAGCAGGGAGAGAGGCGAAAAGGCGGGGGAATCGAGGTATAACAGGTAGTATAGAGAGATCAGGGTGGAAGGGATCCCGGAGTATTTAAGGAAAGGGTGGGGAGAGGAGAGATGGAAAAGGGTCATGAGGTACAGGATGGGGGGGGGGAATGAGAGAGGCGAAGTATTGGATGGGGGAGGAGGAGACGTGGGAGCATGTGTTGGAGCGGTGCGGGAGAACAGGGGAGGAGGAAGAAGGGAGAGGGATAGGGGAAAGGATTAGGGGAATTTTGTGCGAGTCGGGGAGGGGTGAATGGTGGATGAAAGAGTTAGAGAGGATAAGAACGGATATGGGGAGTGGATGAGGAAAGGAGCATCGAGGAGGGTGGTGAATGCCCCGGAAGCGGGGGTGCAGTGCGGCTCTCTCTCTCTCTCTTTCTCTCTCTCTCTCGCGTTGTCTTGCGTCTTTTTTTTTTTTTAGAGATTAAGTGTAGGATAAGGATAGGTTAAGGATAGAGTACGTTACGAATAAGTAAGTTTATTGTAAGTAAGGAAATTGTAAATGGAAGGGGACCATGCGAACCCCTTGGGGATGCATTAAATATATACATACATATTAAATCATCTGCCATTATATGTGGAAGGTTCCATCGCGCTCGGTAATTTCCTCACTGAGTTACATCAAAGAATAGGAACTTTGCAATAACAATAGTAATAATAAAAAAAAACTGATTACAATTGAGAAACAATCTCCTTCCTTCGAAATCGGTTAAAAAATTCAGAAACGTTGGTTGCAAATGGGATCATCGCAAAAACCTGTCCGGTAGCAAAATGTAAGGGAGTTTCATCGATGTCAGGCCAAGCATACGTGAAATAGTACTTTTTTGCGATAAAAGTGATTTAAAAGGGTAAGAAATAAATCAAGGTCAAATGTTTTTTTATGGGCCAAGTGCCAGTGACACTCTACCAGATGCAAGAAGTATCAATTCGATTAGTCCATCCAAAAAAACGGGTAAAAAATGAGAAATCCCAAAATGTTTTGATAATGGGACCACCACGGAAACATGCTCTACAAGATGTTACAGGTTTCTTTCCGATTGGTCAAGTCATCTCGGCATAATCAGTGAACATACCTAAAAAAAAGAGAAAAAAAATACATGTAGAATTGAGTAACCGCATTGCGTATACCGAGATCGATAAACTTTTAGGAATTCGCTCGATGCGGAACGTTGCGGAACAATGCGAGCCGCGAGTCAGCAAACGGGCGTCAGCGATGTTAGGCCATTGCGAATCGGCTATCGAACTTGCGATTTGTTCCAGATTCGGAAATGTGGAAATTAAGATTTCGAAATCACGGATTGCGCCAGGCGAGGATTTGAGACTATATAAACCCGTGGTCACGACCACGGACAGCTCATTGTGTATTATTATTTTGGCAGTTATTATTCTGTAGTCGCGGACGGGTTAATCTCTCGCGTTAGTCTCATTTAGGTATCGTGTATTCGATCTCCAGCTAAATGAAAAGTTCGCGTAAGTGAGAACATACGCACTAAAGATAGAGTCACCGCGGAGTTACCTACGAAGGTCCGACGTTAATTATTCGTCAATTATTAGAGTCCCATGTCGCGAGTGTTACAACCATACCAGATCCTCGCCACAGCCGAGCCCGGGACAACCTGACAACGCCATCGTTAGCATAAGATGAACGATTGGTATTGTTTGTGACGTACCTCGCGTGGGTGGCCGAGAAAGCTGCTAATCAACACACTCGGTCACACATTTTCCACGGACGAATTTATTTGGAAGAATTGGGCGCCAGTGCCAAGTGCACGCGTCCGTTACTTTCGTCCTTCCGGCTGCTCTACGGAGAGCGAAACTCAGGGGAGGTCGAAAGGGGAAATAAACTTTGATCCGCGTACGTTTAATCGAATTTTTTTATTTAATTGAAATCGACGCGGGGGAATTCCGCGGTACACACACCGTGGAGGAAAAGGTGTGGCGACTACGCGCTAAAAGGGATACGCGGCGTGGAATTCCCGATACAAAAGAAAGTATTCGACAGGAAGAAAACGAATACGTTGCCGGCACGACTTAACTGTATAGGGGAGCCTCGCAAACAAATAGTCCGCCCTAGAATTAAATACAATCGAAAAGATCATACCGGGAATTAATGGTTTCGCGTTTCGAAGGGACCCTCTTCTTCAAAACGGCGCGTTCTCAAACCGCGCAAAGTCACGCGGGAGATTCGCGAAACGAACGGAGGGAAGTGTAACGGAGTTCTCTCCGGTGGTGGTCTTGTCGCGGACGAAAAGGGGTGCTCCGGAGCACGCTCGCGAACACCCACACACGATCTACGCTCATGCACACACGCACGCCACAGAAGGAAAACCCACCCAGTGGGCTCTACCTGAACTGGGTTGGCCTCGGGTCCCAAAATCGCGTTGGTCGTCCTCGTCGGCTTATGTGGAGGCTCACCCACATACTCGCGCGCGTGGAATTAACAAAAGAAACTCTCGGCTTTGCAGAACAATAGGGGCGGCTCGCTTGAGTGTCGCGTGTCCTGTCCTCGTTCGCGGTTAACCGTTAATTAGTCTCGATCCCTAATCGATCGCGCATCGATCGACGCGCTCTTCTCGCCGCCGGCACGCGGCTCTCCCCACTCAGAAGTTGTAGGGGCTCCTCACGGTGCGCCACCACCATGGCATCTTCAGTCTTCCCCTCGTGGCAGCGTCGAGGGCCGATGACAGCGGTATTCTTCCCGAGGATGGTCAGTCCTCTTGGTGGTGGCCACACCGCGGTCCTGGGGTGGAGGACATCGCGACCGGCGACTTGCCGCGCTCGAGCGAAGACGCGGCTCTATCGGCTAGGGGCGAGGGGGTGCGAAAAGGGGGGTCTCTAATGCCCGCGGTCCACTCATCCCTCCACTCTCGCGGACCACCTTCGGACTGGGGTGTCCGGCGAGGAGGGAGCGAGGTCCTTCCTGAGGTTAGGGTGTTTTCGTGACGGGCAGAAAAAGTCTGCTCTGTCACATGTTAAAATCCATTTTCAATTGTATAACTTATATTCTTGTTTGTATGTAATCCCAAATTCCGTTTTTGTTTAATAATTATATTTGATAATATTTAGAACTTAGTAACAGTCATTATAGAATCCCAGAATTCCTTCTTATCCGGGTAAATACACATAAGGTGAGCTTTAGCTCCTTAAATGAAAATAAGAATCCCTAAAAGAAAGTCCCAAACATAGTTGAGACGTAACAAAATTGGCGTCAGAAGTGGGATACATATTCCTTGCTACTGAAACAAATTTTCCTTAGAATGAAACTTATCTGTATTCATTTTCTAACTTGAGTTTTAGATTACAATATTATAAATAACTACCGTCATAATGTCGACCCCACAAAGAATCGTGCCTCCCCTACCTACCACCGCTCCGGCGGCAGGGCAATCCTCTACTAGGAGGTCGTTGGAATTTGAAACGTCCGCTATTGACGTTCTATGACAACGAGACGACGAGGATAGGGTATATCGTGCATTAGATACTATTCCGCCTTTTGACCCTCGAATCACAAGCCTGGAAGAATTTATGGGAGCCGTACAAAGTGTTGTATACCAAATCCCACCAGGATATGAGGAGAAATTTGTAACGGGGTTAAAATTTAAATTAGCAGACCCGGTAAGGGAGTACATTGAACGAAGGGAATGTAACGACGTAACGGACCTCCTGGTCCTTCTAAGGAAACGGTACGCTCCGTGTCGCGGCTATGGGGAGCTTACATTAGAAATCAGAAGACTTAGGATGCTACCACAGGAAAAAATAATTGATTTCGTTCATAGGGTTAGTCGGTTATGTCGGTACGCGAAAAGCTGTGTTGCCGAGATGTTCGAACAGACCTCTGTTCAGTACACAAGAGAGGTCGAACAGTTAGGCCGCACTGCGTTCATTTGAGGATTGCCGCAAAGAATGTCTGCGGAAATAAGCTTGATCAATCCAGAAACACTAGACGAGGCATTTGATCTGGCATTACAAGTCGAGAGACGCGAACGAATTTTCTCTACCGCGTTTCAGGATGAGACCTACGCGTATGGGCTCCCGGAGCGTGCCCCGACACCTTACGATTATCATAGGGAAAGGATGGAATGGCGCGAACCTCGTGACGAAACAGAATACGAGTATCCGAGAATGTCATTCCCCGCGTATATCAGACCGCGTTATACTGAGCCAAACCGTTCGCCGAGCAGAGAAAACGATATAGGTCAAGGCTATTACAGAGACAGTTATGATTATTACAAAGCCGGTGACCGATATCCACGTTCCCGTCCTGTGTCTCCTTACAACATCCGACGCCTATGATCGTAAGAGCCACCTCAACGACGGGAGCCATACGAACCGACGCGTCAGCAAAATCGTGCATACCAGAGACGGGCCTCGCCTGCAAGGAGATATGATCGAAATTTTTCTCCACCAAACGTAAGAGGAAATATGTCACGAAGCCAAACACCGCCGCGACCAACGCAATCAAATCGAGGAATGCAACGAGAAGGAACACCGTGTCGACAGTTTGAAGAGAATCAGAGCCAACCAAAGCATTTAAACTCCTACGGCGCTCGCTCAAACAGCAATGGAGCGGGCGCAGCCTAGTCGAAACCCCGGAGCGTGAGGTTCCAGGACGAAATCCAGCGGATTCCCTCCGCGAATTCGCGTCAAGGCGAAGGAATTGGGTTTCGGAGAGGGCGAATTCATAAGCGACACAGGAGCCGTATTAAACATATTAGCGTCAAATGCTATCCACCCTGATGCACCCGTCATTAGCCGCGAACGAATTGAAATTGAAGGCTTAAAGGGGAAAATTTTTTCTGAAGGCGTTACCTGCGTCAAAATTAACGGAAGCTGGGCATTATTTTATATTGTTAAAAATCCAAACTTGCCTCCTGGAATATCTGGTTTGATAGGTAGCTCATACCTTTTACAAGAACAAGCCTCTGTTTCTTATTTTCATCGTTCACTAGTGACGACAACTCGCCCGATCCATTCGTTACATTTTTCAAATTCAGCAAAAATGAACAACGCTTTACGATTGTGCGAAAAGGGACGAGAAACCCTTCGAGCCTATCTCCCAGAACATCCAGAATTGGAACAAGAAACCGAAGAAAATTTTGAACAAGATCCTCCACACGTCCTCTTACACCACTCTCCGAAGAACACCTCGCTGAACACGAAGCATATGATTTGGAAGAATATGAAATTAGCTACCCTTCTCATGACGAGCGATTAGATAATATCATGGACAAACTGAAATTAGATCATTTAGACAACGCAGCACGTAAATTGGTTATAAAGACAGTAGAGGAATATGCGGACAGATTCTTTGTTCCCGGCGACCCATTGAAAAAAAACTGAAACCGCAACACATTCGATTCCCACAACCGACGCTGCTCCTGTATTTACGCGACAATACTCATTCACACCGTTTCAAGAGGAAGAAATTAAAAAACAAATTAGCAATCTTGAAAATTTAAGAATAATCGTCCTTTCAAAATCTCCTTATAATTCTTCGCTTTGAGTAGTGCCAAAAAAGGCTAACTCAGAAGGAAATAAACGCTGGCGCATGGTAGTTGACTTTCGGAAACTGAACGCAAAAACAATAGAGGACAAATATCCCATTCCACGCATTTCTGATATATTGGATCGATTAGGAAAAGCTCGATAGTTATCGGTATTTGACTTGGCAAACGGATTTCACCAGATTCCAATGGCACCAGAAGATCAAGGAAAAACGGCATTTTCCATACCAGAAGGACACTATGAATATGTTTGCATGCCCTAGCAACATTCCAAAGGTTAATGAATCAATCATTACGAGGCTTAATTGGAAAAGAGTTATGTATGTATACATGTTTATTTGGATGACGTAGTAGTATACTCCGAAACCTTGGAAGAGCACAACCGCCAACAGTAGTATAACTAGGCAGGTTCTAACGCATGAGCCCCCCGGGGGGGGGGGGGGGGGGGGGGGGGGGGGGGGGGGCCCCCCGGGGGGGGGGGGGGGTTGGGCGGCGGGCATCGCCGGCGCGGGGCGGCGCCCCCCGCGCCGCCCCCCCCCGGCCGGGCGGCTAATTATTACATACGGTCGATAAGGTAGTATGTAATTATTACCTACGGCCGGTAAGGTAGACGGGACACTACCGGTCGGTAATTATCAGTGATCGGTAAAAAATAAAAACGCAAATTTAACATGTAACGAAATAAGCGCGTAAGGGTGGGGGAAAACGTGCTCTTCGCGCGCAGAAGTGGGAATGTTTTTTCGGGCCCCGCGGGTTCCCTCTCTCTCGCACCCGAGTATTTACTTCTTCGCACTCATACCCGGTTTCCCGTGCAACATGTAAGATTAGAAAAGATGAGGTAATTATCATAGGTAATTATCAGAGATCGGTAAAAAAGAAGAAGAAGAACATCAATTGTTCGACGTTTGGTAAGTATTATTATTGTTATCAGAAATCGGTAAGAAAGAAAAACCCAAATTTTACACGTAACGAAATAAGCGTGCACGCTGTAAGGGAAGGGAAACCGTTCTCTTCGCGCGCAGGAGTGGGGGCGTCGTTGCGGGCCCCGCGGGTTCCCTCTCTCTCTCTCTCGCGCTCAAGTATTTTCTTCCCCGCACTCATGCCCGTGCACACGCGCGATATATAATATTACATAACAATCTTTGACACATCTATCGGTAGGAACGTCTTGCGGTGATGGTCTCGAAAATACGCAAAGTTTGCAAATTACAATCCGGCAGCAAATATTTTATTTGCGCGATTTCTTTGTTAATATGTTGGTTGAACTCCTTGTTCGGAAGATTCTTTCGCGTTGCTCGAGCAATTTCAGCATTGGACCACATCGGTGATGTTTCAATATGAGGCAAAAGAACGATATTGCGAACAATGATTGAAAAAACGCGTTTAGACATTTTTATATAACACCTTCCACTCTTTGTCAGATGAAAAAAAATTGCTGAAACAGCAAATCTCTCTTCCCACACACATTTCCTTTCTTATCCACATTTATTTTTAGCATACACACCTTTGCGTAGCGCGCGCGCGATCTAACTTTTATACGTAGTATAAATTCTTAATAACAATAATCGCAAAATACGCCCGAGAACTAGGAGTAAATCAATACAAGGGCACGTGCGAAGAAAATATATCAGTCGAGGATGTGAGTGGTAGAATCCTGCAGAATCATCTGTTTGGGATGACACAATGAAGGAGCGACGTTTTACGTTCTGTCTATACTGGGTGGGGGTCAACGTTATAAAATATGAAGAGATTCGTAGCACAGCATAGAATCCCAAAGTGTCAAAAACGAAAATGTCGACTGTGCGTGTACCATCCCTCCAGGAAATTGCGTTCGCCAATATCTTCCAACGTGATATTAAACAGTTTTCCGAAGAAGAGGTGCAAATCATAGATCACCTGATGAGAAACGTTTTTCGGAAAAACATAAAGTGGGCAGTGTGTTGCTTAATCGAAGACCATCCAAAATCACCGTCAGTGTCATCAACCAATTCGGCATGGCGATCCGTGATACAGGAGGATGAGGATGAGGAACCTTGCGAAATATTGGCATGCGTGTACAAGCCTTATCGCCCTTGGAACGATTTCAAAAATGACGACATAAGAGTCAAAAAAGTCTTCAATATTCTGACACCAACGTCTACCAGTAGAGCTTTGGAGTCCGAATTTCGTTCGTTTTACCGGAATCGAGTCTGGCCAAGGATAACGATTAATACAAAGTCCTCATAATCGCGGAGTCGTTTTAATGAATTGATACATCAGTGGTGTAATTCTCAAAAATATATGGACGTTCGCAGAAAAACATACGATAACAGCGATACGAAATATGAGGGGGATTACGAAAATCTGCAGGCAGTGACATCATAGTAGGGGCATATTATGTGACAAAATCACGTGACCTAGACTATAAAAATTGTGCTGCAGATTGAACTGGATTCAAACCATTTTGTAATGGCCCCCAGCGAAGAAGTAAGTGCAACCATGGAAGAACTCTTGGAAATGGAAAGTCGATTGTGGGACCAGGCCGTTTGATTGACTTTGCAAGAAGAATACCTCGCATGGGAAGAACGATGCAACGAGTGCCTCGAGTCGCTGGAAGAACATAGACGAGCAAAACGTCCTCGATTATCGATCGGCGTTCAACAATCGTTGATCCCTCGTATCATGCGTCTCGATAGTCTAAAGTATTCGTTTCGCAGACGTTTCGTGTACGAAGGTGCCGGCCATTCAAGCACTGGACTCTTGTGGCGTGAAATAGACACTGCGTTCGAGAGCCGCGTATTAACCGGTGTTGTTTTAAATTCCCACTACATCGAACCGCGTAACTTTCTTCAGGATGCGAGAGACGTTGTGCTCGAGCATATACGGGGTGCATTGGTGAAACATAAGACACTAAAAGTGAATACCGCGTTTAATGGAGAGTTTGTAGCGGGTGATAAACGCTCGAGCAAGACTATCAGTACGAAGAACTGTGAAATCTTCGGCGCGATCAATCTCGAAGAGTGGTACGAGCAACGCGTCGTCGAACCCACCCTAGCATTGCTGGAAGAATTTCAAGAACGGGATAGCGAATGGGCGCCGTCGCGTATACTCAATTTAATTGATAACGTGAATAAATATATGCCGCTGCATGCTGGATGTACCATACAATTACTGCAAGAAATACAACTAAAGAGAGCTGCAATCAACGTATGCTCGAAGCACAATGCATGTTTCGCGTGGTCAGTAGATGCTGCTCTGCATCCAGCCGAAAGTCACGTATATCGGGCATCGGCATATTCTCATTATTCAATGGTGTTGAATACCCAGGATATCGAATTTCTAATGTCATTGAACCGAATTAAAAAGTTTGAACACGCCAACAGCATCTCCATCAACGTCTACACCACTGAAGAAAAGAAGATTCTGCCGATACGGCTCGCCACACAGAAGATGAAGAGACACGTCAATTTGCTGTATTTAGAAGGAGCAAACGGTGTGGGACATTTCGCGTAGATCAAAAACTTATCGCGCCTCGTGAGCTCACAATTGAGTAAAAATAATCATCGAAAATACTTTTGCGATAGGTATGTATAGAATTCTTTTTCTTTTTAAATATGTTATGTTTAAAAAAAATTTATGTCTTTTTATTGCAGATGCTTGCACTACTTTAGTTCGAGTGAAAAGCTGGAAGCTCACACCGTAGATTGCGAGAAGATGAACGAATGCATAATCGTATTACCAGATAATGAAAGCAAGTGACTCAGCTTCGACAACTACATCCGGAAAGAGTGACTTCCATTTGTGGTGTACGCCGACCTCGAGTGCATTCTGGAGAAAACTGATCGAGAAGCGCCAAGATACACATACCAGCATCATCAAGTATTTAGTATTGCATATTATGTTCAATGCGTATACGATTCGTCCTTGATTCGTCGAAAAACCGTTTGGAAAAAACGATACGTGTGTGCGCGATCATTGCCATCTAACCGGTCGGTACAGAAGTCCCGCGCACTCCAATTGTAATCTAAATTATAAAAACTCTCTTTGCATTCCCATAGTTTTTCATAATTTGTCTGGTTACGATTCACATTTTATTATCGAAGAAATAGTTATAGCCTTCGAGGGGGCCGTCAGTGTATTGCCGATAACAAAAGAAAAATACATCTCGTTCACAAAAAGTGTCAAAGATCCAAATGGACCGTCGCGAAATTGTATAAAATTGAGGTTCATCGATTCATACAAATTCTTGAGTACCAGTCTCGATAAATTAGCGTCTTTCTTAGATAAAAGCAAATTAAGAATTTTACGAACAGAGTTTCAAAATTTGTCTACCGAAGATTTCGAATTATTGACGCGAAAGAGTGTTTTTCCGTACGAGTACATTGGGTGTGCCGAAAAGTTGGAACAATCATGTTTGCCACAGTGTTGCCAGTTCCTAAACTGCGAAAGTCGCACCATTCATGACAATATTCCGCTACGCGCCGCTGCAGAGTGCGGAAGAGGTAAACTAGCGCCACCAACGGAGAGTAGGTGAACTACTAAATAGTGTTTCCCATTTTTCAGGCACAATAATGATAGGAGACAAGGAAAGACAGGGATCTATCTATCCTTGTCTGAGAGCTTCCTACTTTACCGCAACTGTCGCTGAAGTTCTAATTTAAGATTAAAAACTTAAAAATGAAAATATTAAATATTTAAGTTGGTGATTAATTATTAAAATGTATTTTATATATTCTTTATTCAGAATTTCAGTGTTTACCCCGAAATATACACCCACATTTTCGGTGTATTTTCCGTAAAGGTTTTTTAACAACTTGTAACGGTTTGTGCTCGTTGCGGTGCGGTAGAATCGTTGCGGGTCGGGGCGCCGACTCAGTCGATCGCCAGAGTACGCGTTTGAGCTTAGCCTGGACGCAGGCAGTTTACCCCCAGGAAGGTCGGGAAGGAAATGACGGTGCCCCAAAGGGGTTGAGCAGGTAGCGGTCGCACACCCACTCTTCCCGGGCTAGAGACCGCGACTCCGGGGTGTCCCGCGGTCGCAGGACACGGTACCGGCGGTCGGATGTCCTCCGTTTCGGCCAGAGGCCGGCGGCGTGAGGACGTTAGGCTGAATGGGTTTTGCGCGAACAGTAAGGTAGCGGTCGCACACCGTCCTGTTCGTACTCCGTTGGAGGGTTGGAAACAGAGTGAGAGAAAACGAGAGCGTTTGAGAAAATAGTGCTATATTTGCTAGTGGTGTTCTTACACTTATCGCTCGCCCAGGCGGTCTGCCTCTCTGGGCGGCGCGGCGTGGTATATATGCACGGCGCTCCCCACTTTCGGTAGTGAGAGAGCGCCGTGCGGGATCGCAGCGCTCGGTGACGGCCTAGCGGCGGTCGGTGGTACCGGCGTCGGAGAGGAGAGACCGGGCACGGCGGAGAATAACCCGAAGAGGAGAGGGTCGCGGCTATTATTCGCGTTACAAACTTTGTATACTTTTGTTACGTATACAGAACTCTCCGTTTTTAGAAGCTCGCGTTCATTAATCTTTTTATCTACCCTTCTGGAATTTGGAGCTCGGTCTCACTGGAGTGCATCCTGCAGCTGCATCCTCTTAATATTATCTTTGACTTTGCGTGGGATACTTTCTAATCTACCTTTTTCCCAGGGCACACAGCTGCCGACCTCAGAGCAACGAAAATCCTAACCGTCAAATTTCCTAATATGGAAATCACTGGCGGTTCCCCACCAACATTTAGGAGTATATAAACCCACGATTTTCGTTGCTCGGGGGCTAGTACGAAAGAGTTACTCGTTAGAGACACATTGATCGTCCGTAGAATAGTACTCTAGTGAGATCGGGCTTCAGTTCCTTTCGATCATCGTTACCATATAGATCCGCGAAGACGGTTTTAAAATCTATTACGGCCATAAAAGTACTCTCGACCCCCGCATCGCCAGTACGCCAACACCGCGCAACACTTAGGTAATTTTAATTTCATACACTAACCGCGACAACACGACACTGGACACTTGTAATTAGTATAGTTATTTTTGAATATATACTCTTTGTGTAAACTTAAAAGTCTGTAAGATCAATCATCAAACCTTTACTTTGAAATCACCAATCCTAGCCAGTAACGATCCTACAACATAATAACTTTACCGCTCGAGTTATTATTCTATTAAATTAACAAGTTGCGAGGCTTTATTAACGACGCGTGTTACATTTTAATGATACGATTTAGTCATTGTGTACTCAACCCGAACTCCTAAACTTAACCTATCCTGCGGTTACCTTTTACTGGGAGATACCGATTCCTGCTAGCTATCTGACTTTGCGCCAGTCACTGCACTTTTTCCAACAACCTCACAGTTCGAACCTTACCCTACGGTTACCCTTTACTGGGAGATACCAATTCCCAGCAGCTACCTGACTTCGCGTCAGAGGCGTCTGCGTTTGTCTCCAATAACCAAGTCAACCAAACACCTTAACCTACGGTTACCCTTCACTGGGAGATACCGATTTCTGCAACTATCTGACTTCGCGCCAGAGTCGTCTGCATTATCTACTCTATCCTCAAATCTTCGGCTCCATTAATACATACTAATTAATCGTATCGGTCCAATTCTCGAGTCCACCCCATTCGCAGGGCTCACACGCGCGTCGCTATCGCCCTGGCTAGTAAGACTTTATAAAAATTATAAAAGTTAATAGCATCATCAGTCTTCATCCGATGATACCGACATCATATCGACATTTGTATTAAACGCATACATTGAACTATTAAATCTTGCGATGTGTTGCTCGGTAATCGCATAATCGGTACATCATGTATGTTTATTTTTCACATCTAGCTTAATTCGTAACACATCGCTCAGAGTTTCTGCTGATAAACGATTTCTCTTTTTCGTTTTTATATCAGCCATCATGGAAAATACCCTTTCCACATCAGCATTCCCATGTGGTAAAGATGGAATCATTATGGCTAATTTTGCTATATTTTCGAAAATAAACTTATCATTGAAATTTTTTAATTTGTTTATTTTGTCCCTAAATTGAATATAACTTTCAGAATTTAAAAGTTTTTCTTTTTCCTCTTCTCAAAAGTATGTTTTCAGTAAATCATATTCCCTTAAAACCTTGTCTTTATTTAATCTGTTTTCAAATTTTACTAGTATCTAATTAATATTACAATTTTTTTTTCATATTTAATGCATTTTCAGGAACTATGAATGATACATTTTTATAAAAAGTGTCGTTAGCAGGAAATCTTTTAAAAGCATCATTAACTGCTTTTTGATAAAATTTTAAACATCTTAATTTAAATTGAATATTGTCAGTATTATTGCACTTTTTTAGTATCTCCATTGTATTTATACCTACACAGACTTCTTCAATTGGTAATAGTACACGAGGATCTAATACAGTTAAATTGTTTAATTGCGTATCATCGCAGCAACAATCAGGTTTGACCAAATTTGAACAAAGAATTGTAATGAATCTTCTACTTTCTGTATAAAGATTAGTTACCAAAACCTTTTCTGATTGAAACATGGCATTAAATTTATTAAATGTAGGTAATACGTGTTTAAAAAATAATAAATAGGCTTTCGTATATGGAGTTTTGAATTCTTCAAAAATTAGATTGCTGACAGGATTTTTGTCTTCGAAGGAAGCAACTCTGAATAATTCATAAAGTGCATCCCATTGTTATAATATTCTATTTACACAGTTAGACAAGGCTAACCATCTAGTTTGACTAGGACTAATCATTTTTAATTTTGATAACTGCATAAATCTTTGGAATTCTTCCAAAATGCTTTTCCTTTTGGGACTGCGAGAAAAATAACTTGAAACATTTTGTAGTAATCCCTCTATGTTGCGTGGTATTTCTTTCGAGGCAGATGCTGATATTAAATTGGCAGAATGACAAATGCAGCTATTCACAATAACGCTAGGGTTATCTTTTAAAAGATAAGTTTTAAAAGATTCTTTGTTACCCATCATAACACTAGCATTATCTGAACAATACCCAACAATATTATTTAAATTTAGTCCAAAATCAGTTATATACTTTTTAAATAAAGCATACAACTCTTTTGCTGTACCTTGATTAGCATCTATTTGTATTAAAGGTAATAGATGTGTTTTTAAATTTCCATCTTTTGCATAACGTACTAATATACAAAATAATCTAGTATTATTTGTATCTGTACTGTCATCTAAAAGTACTGAAAATACATCATTTTGTATGTCCATAGACAATGCCTCTTTAGTAGTTGAAGACAAAACATTTTTTATAATGCATGTACATTTGGTTCGTTTTTGTTTCACTTTTTTACTAATAGCTGAATCATTGAAATTAACTTTTGCCACTTCAACAATATGATCTATTGAATTACTCTTATCACTTTTAGGTTCTTTAAATATTTTTGAAATGTTCTTGGAATTATCTATTGCTTTAACCCGTTCGCGACGAGGCTGAAATTCACTGGACGCACCGTGGGGCGGGCTTATTTTTCGTGCTTGATCCCACCCGTTATAGCAATTGACACGTTTGCGTTGGGCCTATATTTAGTGGCTCTGACGTGGGATGGCTCTGCTTTTCAAGCTTTCTCCCATCTGACGACGCTGATTTGAAATATATCATATGCTACGTGTTTCAACATTGTATATCTTTTGAGAACATAGAACGATCGAAATAGAAAAACATATTTTTGTTTCTGTCGAAGCTACACCCAACCATTGTTGGTAGATCAAAAAGTATAACAAAATTTACATTCTGGTGTAATAACTTATATAATATTTTTGTATTATCATAACATAATCCAATGTCAGTATATGTATTCTAACCTAATTCCAAATCGAATTTCAGTCAAAAATATTATCCATAGGATGTCACGAAGGAAATCTGATGATTCTTCAGATGAATTTGATATACAATGTTATCGAAGAAAAAGGTTATGAGCTATTTGCTATACTTCAGATGACAATATATCAGAGCAAGGATGTAGTATCCACCACTCATGCGTTAGACTTTCTAATTTACATTTGTCTCCGAACACAACGCTCCAAGAAACAGAATGGCAAACAATTCCAACGACACAAGTGGAAAAAGAAGTGGCAGAACCAGATCGTGGATAAGACGCGGAACTTCTAATCGAAAATATTAATTGCAATGATCCGTTCGAAATATATGAACTATTCGTAACCGACAGCATAATCCTACTTATGGTCGAACAACAAACAAATATGCCATACAAATTGGCACTGATAATAAAACAAAAAAACATCAGAGCTCCTGGATACCTGTTTCAATAGACGAAATGAAGGCCTTTCTCGGTATACTATTAATTATGGGTGTTGTCCAAATGCCGAACATTAGGTTATATTGGTCTAGGAATAGTATGTACGGCAACGGTCATATAAAGCAAATCATGAAGTGTGATCGTTTCTTGTCCATTCTAAAGCATTTACATTTTGTCGATAATGAAACATGCAGACTTGAGGATCCCTTGTATAAAATTAGAGACTTTATGAAAGAGATTCTTTTAGCATTCAAGAGTACTGTCAAACCGGGGAAAACTGTTGTCATAGATGAGAATATGATTTTATGGCGTGGACGCTTGCGTTTCCGCTAATACATAAAAGGGAAATGCCATAAATATGGAATCAAACTATACAAGTTGTGTTTACCTAACGGTTATACGTGTGATTTAGATGTATATAGCGGAAAAAGCACAATAACTTCAACAAATGGACTATCATATGATGTTGTAGAAAATCTAATGAATGGCTTAAGTAGGTAAGGTATGCCGATTCTGGAACAGTAGGATCTCAGGGCGGCGCGGGACGGGGGAAGCGAAGGGCGGGACTTCGTGGGTGGGGGAGTGTGACGTCACTTCTGATTGACCACCCCCTTCAAGGCGCCATTTTGTTTTTTAATTGGCTGCCTTCCACCTCTTCGTGTTTTTTAATTGGCTGCCCCTCTTTGAGTTTTTTAATTAGTTAATAAGGCCTCACCTTCGCCCACTTTTGATTGAACACGTTTTCGAGGCGCCATTTAATCGACTGCCCACACCCCTTTAAAGTGCGCTAATGGATCTATTTCAAAGACACGTGCAAAGATTCGCGAAGTTTCGTGAGTCGAGGACAAATTTAAAAACTGCAAGCTAAACGTTCTGTTTTATCATCTTAATGTCATACGCGATGAAATGCATTCTTTGCAAATGTATTATTCGCGAAAGATTAGATCATCAAAGATCCATACCGACTCACGATCGAACCATGGATACAGGATACTCTATTAGAAGGGCATACGTGAAGGAATGGGCCTTTTCGCGGTGGAATATTCGAG
>NW_026534328.1:479830-501843 GCF_026225885.1 Hylaeus anthracinus | reverse complement strand
GAAAGTACGTCACCGAGAGCACGCTGCTTTTACCCGTCAAGGTAAACATTAGAGACATTCTCGTTTAGTAAAGATGAAATTAATAATGGGGCGCACCTATCAGAAATCACAAGTTTATATCGGGGTTTCCTAAAGAAACTTGAAACACAATTGACCGCATATGCTTTGATTGAAATTCTGGAACCGAGTATGATTGTATACAGTTTTTACATTCCGCCCAAAGTAATCAATCAGTTCCCGAGGTGGACGAAGATTCCCGAAACTGTCAAAGTATCGCACCTTATTACCGCGTTTCACGTATGCGACCCAATGTGTACCAGGCCCATCGTTGCTATTGAAGCTAACTATACCGCTTTCATTGACTCGTACCTTTGTCGGAAGAGTACCACGCATGTACACCCCGCGAAAGTACGGTATATTCTTCCGCTCAAGTTTCTTTAGTTGAATGTTTGTCATTGGTTTTTTCCCTAATTTTTTGTTTTTTTTTCTCGTAGATCGAAGTTTTTTTTTTTCTTTTTCAAACCTCCCCCCTGCTTGTACGGTGCGAAATGTGCTCCGCGACCTTCCATAGCACGATTATGACGTTGCAACTCCTTGGCATCGTTTACAGCCTTAGCTACACCTGCCGCTCCACTGGTCAGCGCTCCTATAGATGATAAGGCGGGAAGGAGAAACGGGAGGAAACCACCACGCTTTGCTACGGGTAACACTCGTTTCTTTTTCTTCTTCTTCTCGTTATCGCTCTTCTTTCCCTCAAGTCGCATACCGAGTTTTGCATACCGCCTTCATGGCCGTCCACACCGTCGTTGCTGCTGCTTTTTCACCAAGAGTCGCGCCCCTTGCTGCGATGCATTGTCGCGCTTGATCGGCTACAATTCGATCTGCCTCGTAACGGTCTTCCAAATCTTTACGTTCGAAATACGCGAGGTCATGTTCTCTGCAGGCTGCGTCCAGCGGATTGATACCACAATCACTGCGAGCTAAACGTTTTTGCAAATATGTACCCGACCCACAAAATTGATATCCTGGTATATGAAGTTCGAACGGTAACTTTGATCATGGGCGGTGGTCCGTCAATTTGCGTACACTGATCCGGCGGATTGTAAGGTAAGAAGCACTTGCGATAAGAGTGAACCTCAGGATTGACTCTGATATGTCTCGGTAGCTTGTCCCACATGTAATGTATGTCGCGAGCAAAACGATTCAAAAGTACAATATTTGGTATGTATTCCAGCTGCTCCGTAGTCAAATCAAACAGTGTATCACCATCGATCAGTACAAAAGTCATTGTCACACTAAGCGATACGTTTGTACGGCGCTTGTATAAATACCCGAGACATCATTTTAGCCTTTTTTATTGTTGCAACAACGTCAACAGCGGTACCAATATGCGTTTCGTAAGACAGTCCGTCGATATTCGAGTAATTTCGGACAGGAGGTTCGACGACACCGTTCAACGCTTCCAGAGACACGGACCGCTGTTACCCGACACTATACGTGGTACAGTCTGCGGTCCCTCGAATTGTGGAAAAACCAACGTTGTCATTAGCTTGCTGGAGAGTCGAACGGTGTGCGATTCGAAAATGTATACGTGTACTCAAAGTCGTTACAACAGCCAAAGTATCAACATTTGGAAACACTGCTCTCATCCGTGGAGAACATTAGATATTTGCCTTTCTCAAATAATAGCGATGTCGTTCCACCCAACGAAGCTTTACCGAATTCTATATTTATATTTGATGACGTGGCATGTGACAAGCAGGACGTAATAAGAGAGTATTTTTCCATGGGTAGACATTCGAATGTAGATTGTCCGTATCTTTGTCAAACGTACGCGAGAATACCGAAACACCTGATTCGCGACAATACCAATTTGCTGATCCTGTTCAAACAGGATAGTATGAATTTACGCCACGTTTATGATGATCATGTAAACACCGATTTAACGTTTCAAAAATTTAACGAATTTTGCGCGAAATGTTGGCAATGGAACTATGGATTTTTGGTTATAGACAAGGATATAGACAAGGTTATAGACAAAGAGTCCTACGCATCAAGGTCGTTATCGACGAGGTTTTAACGAGTTTTTCGTACAGTAGATGAGTCAGTTGTTTGGAAAACGTCTCCAATACCACTTTAAACCACTATCGAACCGCTTTGAATCCCTATCGAACCACTTTAAACCACTACGAAACACCTATCGAACCGCTACCGAACCACTACGAAACATGGAGGAGGATCAAAAACACGTTCAAAGAAAGGAAAGAACGAAGACAGAGGTTTTAACGAAGGAGATTGCTAAAACGAGCGAAGCTATACGAAAAAAGTATTTAGCTTTAAAGATTGGAAGGGTGGATACCGATGCATCGTTGGAAACCAGGTTTCGATCCTTCGTTGATCCTTTAAAGCAATTGGTTGAAAATACAAAGTAATCCTCCAACTCGATTCTTCAAATGAATTCTTCAAATGACGTCATCCTCACCGACACCATCACCACCGTTGCCACCTGAACCGCATTTATCGTTACAAGTACCTGTGCCGATCGTAACACCTAAACATCGTGGGAAGAAGAGATTGCATATGGAAACATCAACACCTACACAATCTACACCTTATGCCGTATCGCATTACCTAAAAGAGTTCGCACACATTCCGAAGTATCTCTCGAAGTAGCACGGGAAGAAGAAGAAGAAGAAGAGAGGCCTGGAACTTCCACGCAAGAAATTCCACAAGAGAACATTGTCGAAACATCGATGCGTGAAATCGTTGAGAATCCTGAAAGTCATAAGGATGTGAATGAGTTCTTAGCGGAAAATCTTGGACCACTATTACGAGAATACTTGAACTTTTTCTTCGTTGACAGTAAAAAACAAACAGACAACGTTTACGGTGTATACTTTGCTTGGTAACTCCAACTTTGATGTGGACAACAACGACAACATCATCATAAATGGTACGAGGTACAGAAGTAGTCGTGGTGTGTACGAATTAATATTTAAACGAATAAAGGATGATGCGTTGTACTCAAGTGCCGATCTACAGACGTACAAGAACACATTACTCGTTACGAACGCGTACAAGTGTGGTCACTTGGCGAGCAATCCTGTAATGGGTAACCGGGGATACAAGTATAAAAAAATTATTGCACCGCTATTTAACAAGCGTGAAGGAAGCGGTTTCAAACAATTGAAGCGTACATCTTCAGAGATCGTGCGACAACAGCTTGGGGTTGTTGCCTGATGATATGACGGTCACCGACAACGCAGTTGATGACGTGCATTCGGACGATCCGAACGAATTAGTAGATAGACTGAGATTGCTATCGTCATCACGAGCGGTCGGTCATATAGGTCATGACAACGAAATTATGTCAATTATAGAAGAGCTTCGCGAGGCTGGTTTGATTATAAATTAAATACTGTTTGAATTATATGCATCATTGCAATTCGAGATGTCGATCAACAAATTTTGTGTTGCTACGTAATGAGTCAAAGAAGAGTGGATTAATACCTTATTGAAATTATATCCATAATTTGACTCTTTGTCTCGACGATAAAGCCATCGACGCGCGAGAGCGAAAAATAAGACGTCTAGCAGAGCCGAAAGACGATACCGATGCTGTGAATAAGGCCTACTTAGACAACAGATAGACGCATATTTTAAAAATGATAAATCAGTTGGAGAAGGACAGATTAAAGATATATAAGGAGACCCGCAAGACAATTTCAAAAATGTCTAATGAAATGAGAGAGGCCATACAACGACAAGTCGAAATGCATGTTGAACATAATATTGCAGAGGAAATAAAACGATTCCAACGCATAGCTAAAAATTATGCCTCTGAAACAGAGACAAAATGCGAAGCCAGATGTTTAAAGATGCAGGAAGAAATCATGAACAATGTCCATAAATTGCAACAGTACGTTGAATTCAATGTGAAAGACACATAGATATTGCTATTTCAACATAATAAATATATTTGCATGCTGTAAACCACGTCAGTCTCTAACTAAGCTGTATCCAGAAGAGACCAGTAGGGGTAAACAATCGGATGAAACCGACGAATGCAACGTCAAGAGAACATTCATAGATCACATCCTACAATTATTTTCATACATTTTAAATTTCTTTTGTCCAGTTTCGAGTCCTCAATATGAGCAAAGAGAAGACGCGATTAGTGGAGGAACTGCACGCTCCCGCTAGACGGACTTTTCCGCGGCGACGAGTTATAGTACATGGTTTCGACGATTTATGGCAAGCCGATCTCGCCGAAATGCAACCTCACGCGCGTATAAATAGTGGTAACAAGTACATACTAACCATTATCGATGTGTTCTCCAAGTATGCGTGGGCTGTGCCGCTCAAGACTAAAAGTGGGGGTGAGGTAACTAAAGCGTTTGCAAAGATATTTCGAAATCGATGCCCAAAAAATTTGCAAACAGATCAAGGAAAAGAATTTTACAAGACTGAAATGCAAAAACTCATTACAAAACATGATATTAATCATTATTCGACGCACTCGGTGATGAAGGCTTCCGTCGTAGAACGGTTCAATCGTACGCTGAAGAGCAACATGTGGAAAATGTTTACTTTAAATGGCTCTTACCGATGGATCGACACCCTACCCAAACTTGTACGAGACTACAATCATCGAAAACATCGAACGATAGGAATGCGTCCGGTTGATGTGACTTTGAAGAATGTCAGTAACTTGTTATCTACGGTGTACTCTCTTCTTTTTACTAAAGAATATACACCAAATTGGACGACCGAAGTGTTTAAAATTAATAAAATTCAGCAAACAAATCCGGTGACGTACCTGTTAACAGATTCCCAAGAAAATCCTGTCGCAGGAGGATTTTACGAGTACGAGCTACATTCGGTTGCAGATCCAGACGTGTACCTGGTAGAAAAGGTAATACGTAGGAAAGGAAATAAAGTGTACGTGAAATGGTTGGGATTGGATTCGTTTCATAATTCACGGATCGATAAAAGTAATGTTTTGTAAGAAATAATTATTGAAAAAAGTAAGTAAGTATAAATATAATAATTATAATAAATATAATGAAAATAAATATTTACAATGTTTAAGTTTCGATAATTATTTACATCATTTCGACGTCATCATTATTTTCTTCCGCAATACAGTAGTGCCCCCACGGCAAGGTATTTACACCATTCGTCAACACACATCTTTTATCATCGTGTGGATTAAGAGCAATTTTTTGTTCGCTAATCGAATACACGTTATGTAATTTTGATCGAATGCATTTTTCAAAGACTGTATGTAGTCATCAAAAATTATTTTGTCTACTGTAATATTCTTTTTTATTCCCTTAATTTTTTTCACATCATCATTTTTCACATTGTCAAGCACACGAGTAGCGTACATCTTTGCTCTCAGTCCCACGAATTCTGTCATTATCACACCGTTATTCGCATCCTTCATCAGACCTGGCACTTTCTTGTTGGCGCGTGGCATACCGTACACGTGACCTTCGGCGTAATCGCTCGTATCGAATCTAGCTATATCGCGGTTCATAATAATATACATGTTTTCACACTCGAGCTCGTAAATTAAACTATCTGTGTCTGTATACAAAACTTTACATTTCTGACCAAAATTTGGAAGCACGTAACTATAGTTACGACTATAGACTAAGATAAGTTGAAACTATACAAACATGTTTTTGATATGTCCAAAATACACATACCTACGTACACGGGTTTTTCGAATTTAACACTCAATTTACGCAATTCTATTGCTACTAAATTTTCATCGAAAATGCTACAACTATGAAAATTCGGTTTGGAAATAAGGGCTTCCGCTCCGTATCGACCATCCCAACATGTAACTAATTGCACAGCTACATGATTACGTACATTTTCCATCGTTTTACCGAATACAGCGTTGTTCATTAATTTAAACAAATTCTTAGCAAACTCGTTTGTAGCTTGCGTTCGCAACATTGTATTCAGTTCGATGTAGCTGCGCAACCATGGAGACTGATCGAATCTTAGAACGCGATAAATTTTTTTCAAGCGGAGTCCGTGACGTAGGCATTGCTGCAGGTTCCAGTAATGTATGACGTAGCGCTCTTTATCACATACCGTGGCAAGCAATTTCTCGTCTCGTTTACCTGGCGCTTTCTCGCGCACGGGACACAACGGAAGATCGGCGTGCGAATCATGAAGTTCACGGGGATACTCTAAATCTACTTCAAGAATGTACCCCACGGGCCCGTCCGTGGGAATAGAATTTACATCGAACTCGGACGCCTCGTGTTCGTCGATCCATCGAAAGCCTCCGTAAGGTAAAGGTTGAGACATGGCCCAACCATACAAATTGTTTACGTCAAAATACATTAAATATTTCGAGGGTTTCGACAGATCGTATGATGGCATGTACTTGTTATTTGTTTTGGCGTACCGGTGCGAGCATTGACTCAGACTACCACGTATTCCACGCTTGAAAAATATTAACATATCCACGTCAGTTAATAATTCAAATTTGATATTTGTAAACTTTAACATTGCATCCCATGTAAAACCAGGAAGAGTATAGTAATATGCCGGATTTAATCTATAGCTCTGAATGCAATCGTCTCTGAAATTTTCAAACACATCAGCCAATAATAATACATCAATTTTTAAATATAAATCGCTGTATTCACCTAATGTTTTGATATTAAAATAATTCCAAACGTTTACTGTGTGCTCGTAATCGGATATGGATATGTTCTTATCATTCATTTGTTTGATTGTAAAAGTCTTGGTGAGCAGGCAACCGAGTTTCGTTTAGTTTATCATAACAAGTTACATAATTATACGGAAACACACCCTTGCGGGTAAGAAGATCAAAGTACGAGTCCAAAAGATGTTGAAATTCTTTCTTCACGATTCGCAGCCTTTCTTTTCCAAGGTACAATGACAACTTATCGAGGCTCGAGCTCAAAAATTTGCATGAATCGATGAAACAAAATTTTATGCCATTTTTCTTATCTCGCGCAGTATCCTTTACATGTTTCGTGAAAGATATGTACTTTTCCTTTGTCATCGGCAGCAAATTTATTTTACCCTCATGTGCGTTGGCCAATTGTTTAATTATAAAATGCGCATCGTAGCCAGATAAATTATGTAATATTACAGACACTATGAATGAATTTTGATAATTTAGATTGCAATTATTATGCGCCGCTGTACTTTCCCGTGAAATGGCAATGCTCACGAACCTTTGCATTGTCTGTGGTGAACGGTTTTTCACACACATGATAATGGTTAAACTCGTGAAAATTTACCGAATCTTGTTCCGTAAATTTCATCGGCTCCACGGTTCGGAACTTTGGTTCTAATTGATGCGCTAAATCATACAATTCTTTCACAAACCATTCTACGCAATCCGTTTCGGATCGATACGAGTGATATACGCTTAAAGAGGTGTTGTATGAACAGTGTAGATAATAACCTACGCTAAACGCCTGATGCCGCTGATATGGATAGCTGCGCTGATGTGCGTGGTCCTCCGGTGTCACGTCTGCGAGCAGGCACTCAAAGTCGGCGTACACGACGAAGGGCTCTCTCTTCTTGCGGCTGTAGTTCTTAAAGGACAGCCATTTGTCCTGTTCCGAAGGGAGAACGAAGGCGTAATCGTTTACCCGCCGGCAGTCTACAAGGTGCTTCTGGAGCTTTTCAATTGAGTAAAAATAATGAAGACACCTGAAATGTAAAGCATGAAATTAGTATATAAGAACTCGATGAAAATACCACGAATGTTTCAAGATGTAAAGAGAATGAAAAATTTCTTACCTGTCAGATATATGGACTTTATGGTGATGTTTGTTTAGCTGGGATGAAACAAGCCGAGAAAGGTTCCTCACGCAGGCAAAGTGATTAGTCCACGGCCCTCCCTTGCTCTGCACAAGCAACAGATTCGCATGTCTATCCCGCTTGTTGGAAGTCAAGTACAATGGCACGCATTTCTCATCTTCCCACCCGTAAACGTTCACGGAGATCTCGTTTTGCCATTTGAATTTCAGGATTTGGTTCAGAGTCATGGGAAGTTCTATGCCATCCGTGTTTACACTGTACCGTAGTGAGGGTACGAGGATTGTCTACTTGGCATACCATTTGCAGAATAAAGTCTGGCGATCACTGCCTAGAAGAAATACGCATTGTCGTCAGATTTCATGTTCACCACAGCTTTTTTGACCTGAATTTCTTGAGGTATAGGAACGTTGCAGCCGGCGCGCAAGGGATTGTAATTATTAATGTTTATCTGCAGGTTCAATATATGTGAAAGTGCACATCTGCTGTCACGCTCTTGGAACTCTTTCAACGATGCTAGAATGGGTTCCATCACGCCCTTCTCGTACCACTCGTGCAGATTCGACACCGTGTACAGTTCGCGATTCCGCGTCTGAAAACTCTTCACATTCACCTTGTCCTTCAATACGAATTCCACGTTAAACACAGTATTCACTTTAACGGAATTGTACTCGTTTATAAAGTCTGTCATCCGCTGGATCACCATAGGACATGCATGTTGCAAAAATTGACGCGGATCAATGTGTTCCACATTTACTACCATGCCAGTAAAAATGTGATTACTAAACGCGCTTTCAATTTCTTCCCATACGGGGGATAACGCATTCGGTCGACGTACTTTCAAAAGTCCAGCCCCGCTACGCGTAAATCGCGCTCGTGCTACATTTTCAGTCTTGATTTGCGCGATACACGATATCTGCCGTTTCTTCGCGCCTACCGACAAATTTTGATTTTGGGAATACTATGCGATCAATCGCAACCACTCGTCGCATTGTTCCGACCATGATTTGAATTCACTCGCGGTATGCGACAGAGAAAGCATTTCTCTCAATGTCTTCACCGCACGTACCAGCACCTCCATGATTGTTTGCTTTCTTGGTCACCGTAATGTTTCACTTTATGTACCTTAGCAAGGTGTATGCAACCAATGAGTCGTTCTATTGAGATGTATTCTATTATATCATTTTCCTTCCTCATGAAACACAGAACGTTTAGCTTGCAGTTGTTTGTCTTTGTGCTTGAGGCAACATATCAGCGTCGCGAAAATTCTACTGCGAATATTTGCACGTGACTGAAACCTAATCTTCCACGAATACATTGCTGGAGTTTGGTAAAACTTTACCGCTATTCTTGAGAATTAATCCAAAAAGGAGCTCTTTTTCTTATGTGAACGTTGTTTAAGAAGAGCGAGTACAAATTTATATTCATTCTTTCGAGTATAGTATGTACTGAGGTATAAAGATGGGTACTTTATGTTGTCCATGCGTCGGTAAACACGCAATTTACAAATAAACAGAGATTTTATCTTCTCTTCTTCCCGCGATGAAACATGCAATATCTTCAATAAAACTACTGTAATAAGATCGTAGAACAGATCGCGAGGTCTGTACACACAACCAGTTACGAAAGAAGAATTTTTTATAATTAAGTCTCTGTTTTTTTCGCGGATTATACAATACAGTAACACACTATCATCGTTGTAAACGCATTCAACGAGATGTCGTACTATCCTTTGACCTTTGTGTTCTAATTTCTCAACACCGTATAGAAACAGCTTTGACAATGCAATTTCTTGGAGGGATGGTACTTTGAATTCACGCGACATGATTCTTCGAACTAATGAGTCGCTTCATTGAGATGTATCCTATTATACCACTCTCTTTCTCTATGAGACAGAGATGAAACGTTTAGTTTTTGATACAGCTACAATTGAATATTATTTCTTTCTTCATAAGTGCGAATCACTGGCGGCAGATGCTGATAACACAGAACGTTTAGCTTGCAGTTTTTGACATTGTCCCTGAGACAATATATCGGTGTCTCGAATATTCCACCGCGAAAAGGCCCATTCCTTCACGTATGCCCTTGAAATAGAGTATCCTGTATCCATGGTTCGATCGTGAGTCGGTATGGATCTTTGATGATCTAATCTTTCGCGAATAATACATTTGCAAAGAATGCATTTCATCGCGTATGACATTAAGATGATAAAACAGAACGTTTAGCTTGCAGTTTTTAAATTTGTTCTCGACTCGCGAAACTTCGCGAATCTTTGCACGTGTCTTTGAAATAGATCCATTAGCGCACTTTAAAGGGGTGTGGGCAGTCGATTAAATGGCGCCTCGAAAACGTGTTCAATCAAAAGTGGGCGAAGGTGAGGCCTTATTAACTAATTAAAAAACTCAAAGAGGGGCAACCAATTAAAAAACACGAAGAGGTGGAAGGCAGCCAATTAAAAAACAAAATGGCGTCTTGAAGGGGGTGGTCAATCAGAAGTGACGTCACACTCCCCCACCCACGAAGCCCCGCCCCTCGCTTCCCCCACCCACAAGGCCCCGCCTCTCGCTTCCGGCGTCCCCGCGCCCCCCTGAGATCCCCCTGTTCCAGAACCGGCATACCTTACCTACTGGCTTATTATTTGAAGACCGAATTTTGCATAGCGATAGCTATTATACGACTGTTCCTTTAGCAAAATCACTTCTACAAAGACGAACGTACTTTTGCGGCACAGTGCAGTAAACATGAAAATTTTTGCCGGTAAAAGCAAAGAGAAAGCAAATACGTGGCGAAATTCTGATCATGGAAAATAGTTCCGGTATAAAATTCGTCAAATGGACCGATAAAAGAACTGTCTCCATGTTAACGACTTGTAAAAATCATAAATGTATACTAATCGAAGGAAAACCAGGAAAAATGAAACCAGATCTTGTTTTTGACTATATCAATGGAAAAAAGGGTGTCGATTTGTCATATCAAATGGCATCTTACTACAGTTGCTTAAGAAAAACAGTGAAATAGTATAGAAAGATCGCAATACAGCAATAGTAAATGCATATTACATACATAAAACATGGGGTAGTGGTCAAATGAGCATTCTCAAATTTAGGGAAAAAATTATTGATAAATTGTTAACAACTGAAGAAATGTCAGTAAGGCAAATAAAAGATAGCAACATTTATTTTATGAACAAATATCCGGGCATGGCAAGAAATGTTGGCAAGCGCTTCAGGGAATGTTATAGAAAATTGTCAGAACGCGTGGGCACCGTCATAGCCGCACAGAAAGCCAAGCGCGTTACAACATTTTGCCCTCTTTGTGACAATCAACCGGCTTTGTGTATACAATGTTTTGAAGAAATTCACAAAAAAAAGTAGTTCTCTTATGTTTATAAATATGTAAATAAATTTGTTAATTACAATAATCACCTTTTTATTAGATTGACACCGGCATGTACCACCGGTGGCTCATCCCGCCCGATGGGACAATTCTGTATGTACCACTGGTGGCTCATCCCGTCCCATAGGACAGACAAGAATGTACCACCGGTGGTACACCCCGCCGCGAACGTGTTAACCATTTTTTGGTGTCTCTGACTAGTAGAATGTTTTAACAAATTACTCCTTTTACCACCTAAAATGACGTTGCAAGATTTGCAAATTGCTTTTGACGGTTCACTCTTTACTGGTTGCAACCAATTCTTAAAAACGTCATCATGCAGCCAATTATTAGAAAATAATTGTTTCCTGCATGTTTTAATTTTGTTTACATTCATTAATGCTTTTGTTTTAGGAGAAGTAACAATGTTCTGTGGATTTATCGCTATCAACATACATCATTGAACAATCTAGAATAACATATTTATTAGTTTTCTAAAGCTAAATATGTACACTATTAATATTTAGGTCGTTTACTTTAAAAGACACTTAAGTTCATTTTTTCTTTAAGGGGTTAGTCGCAGTAAGGAAGATGAAAGAGGACATTTCTTTTGTGTTTTTTTTTTAGGTATTAAATAATAATTTTTATTAATAAAACTTAAATATATATCAAAGCATATCTTAAAGAACTATAAAAATTTGTTGCTTTAAAAAAAGGTTAATTTATTTCGTCATAACAGGCGATGGCGTGGTTGGCCACTTGATTCGCGGTGTTCAAGATTTCTTTAAACTGGTATACCTGAAAACAAAAATAAAGGTAGATTTCGAAAATATATTAGACTAACGGGTCCCTGATCGAAGGATTTTTAGTCTCTATTTCATCACTTAATTTTATAGTGAAAATTGAACGTTATCTTGTTCGAAATCTTGCTCACCGCAAACCAAGTGGCCACCCACGCCATCGCCTGTTATGACGAAATAAATTAACCTTTTTTTAAAACAAAAAAATTTGTTATAGTTCTTTAGAGATATGCTTTGATATATATTTAAGTTTTATTGATAAAAATTATTATTTAATACCTAAAAAAAACACAAAAAAATGTTTTTTTTCATCTTCCTGACTGCGAGCAAGATAATGCGCGAATTGCACGTGAATATCATGTAGGATAAATTTTCCCATGATATAAAGAAATATATTTCAAAAATGGACTTTGATCTCTTCCAAAATAAACGGCTTATTAAATGGTTACTACTGATATGATACGATCAACAGTAGGTTTACACAATACTAATTTTTTAATGTAGCCGTTACGTGTTAATTTTCCCTCGCTACAAATATTGAGGAACCCCTACACATTAGTCCAGAAATACTTATTGTAAATATTCCTAATAAAAATGTTCCCTATACAGGGTGTGGGTTCCGAAATTTACTAGAAATCAACAATGGGCAACACAAAAGTTATCCACTACCCTAACGAAGCCAGGCGGAGCATCAGCCAATCACAAATGCGCATCCAGTTCCAGATGTCTCATCGTGCACGCGTGATTCATCGACGCTCCGCTTGGCGTCGCCTGCGGAGTGCCATCGCGCGAATCATTTTACACTTCCTTGACGCGTGATACAGTATCGGAGAGCGAGTACACGCACGCCGAGAACGTGTAGACACGGTTTTCCATTCAAACGCTCGGCGAGTATAGCGATTTGTATTTGAAGACAGATGTCTTGTTGTTGGCCGATATTTTTGAAAATTGAAAATTTAAAGTTTTGATTAACCGACCGACAGAGCGAAGTAGTATAGCTAGGCGGGTTCTAAGCCATGGGGCTCCGAAGGGAAAGCGGGCAGGGGGGAACCGTTGGCGAGGGTAGGTAAGGGGAGGGGAAACCGATGGCGAGGGGGGCAAGGGGGATGGGGCACGAGTGGCGGGAGGTCGGTAATTATTACCTACGATCGGTAAGGCAGGATGCGATTATTACCTACGGTCGTTAAGGTAGATGGGGGACATCACCGGTCGGTAATTATCAGTGATCGGTAAGAAAGAAAAACGCAAATTTTACATGTAACAAAATAAGCGCATAAGGATGGGGGAAACCGTACCCTTCGCGCGCAGGAGTGGGGGCGTTGTTGCGGACCTCGCGGGTTCCCTCTCTCTCGCGTCCCAGTATTTTCTTTCTCGCACTCATGCCCCGTGCAACATATAATATTACATTACAATCTTTGACACAGCCATCGGTAGGAACGTCTCGCGACTATGGCCTTGAGCAGAAGATCCAAAGCAGCAAATCTTTTATTTGCGCGATACAAAAAATGAAATAAAAAACTATAATAAAATAAAATAAAATGAAATAAAATAATGAACCACTTTGCATTAAGACGGTGATAAACCCGTTGATATAATAAAAAATATGAAATAAAAAATGTGAAATAAAAATACAAATAAAATAAAATAAAATAAAAAAACTATACGATATCTACGGGTTGCCTCCGTCTTATTGCAAAGTGGCCCATCGGCGTAAATATGAAGTGGCGCGCGATGCAGATGAGGCACCGCACCGCAGGTGCACACGTGTAGAGTTGCCTTCTGCATCGCGCGCAATTTCGAAAATTGATGAAGCGGAGTCGCGGGATCGCCAGATGCGCCCCAGACGGTGGGTGGAGCACCCTCTCCTCCGGTGGGAGCTCCCACCAACACGAGGCGCAGATTCGGCGGCGGAAGGGATCATCCGCCTCCGGGATGACGAATGCCGCCTCCAGTCCTCGCATGCACCCCAGTGACAGGAGGTACCTATACGCCTCAGGGTGCTCCTCCGAGAGCACCCCATCGAAATCGAACTCCTTGACGTTTTCCGGAACCTCATTATATAGGCGCGGTGTGTCAATCGGCATTTCTATAAGAAAAAAGAAATGATATTTTTAATATTTCTTTTCACGAACGCTCATTTAGGAATATCCATTTCACTATCGAGTTCGTAGCGTTATCAATATGACACATTTGTTGGTGAAATGCTATATCTACATATTAATAATATAGTATTTTTAAAAAATTTCTGCAACACTTGCACACATCGATAACACCAGGAACTGGTCACTACTGTTTATGTATTTTTCACTTACTTTCGTTTTATAAATGCGACACTTCACGAATAACTTTCAAGCAATTGTCTTAACCACTGTCGGACTGCGAATGCCTTTGAAAACGTTATAGCGGAAGTTCCAATCCAGTGAGAAACAAAAACTGTTGAGTACTCATCAGCATTTGTCGGGGGAGGCTGATAAAATACTTCGCGAGTATCATGAAAGATTTGATACTGGATCCAAGAACCGATCTTCCAGCCAGAAACAAAAACTGATGAGTAGGCATTTGTCGGGAGGCTGACAAACATTACACCGGATCAGAATATGATATGGGGGAAATACGCTAGAAAGAAAGACACATATATCCAAGCTATTCTTTATTGATAAAGAAATAAATACATTTTTTATTTTTGGTATTTCAACCACCAGTTGTATAATTTAAATACATTTTGTAAAACGCAATTCGTTACATGGTTTATGCATCGCATGGTATTAGTAACATCAATATTTTTCGAACACGCGATATCTTTGTAATCAGCATCCATGGTTTCAATAGTTACATTCACATTTCTATCAAGGAGATTTTTCAACCAGTCACGTTTTTGGCTTCCCTTGACATATGCGATAGGCCATGCATCGTCGTCGTCGACTATCGCCGTTGTAATCAATTGTTTCGCCATACTGTATGGAACGAAACCATCTTCCCACGACAGTCCATGATGATTTGCCGTCACCCAAGAAGAACGAGATTTATCAGCTACCGATAGTGAATTCCATGGACACGGGTTTTTGAAAATGTAATGGGTAAGAACGGTTCCTTTTCTCAACACCGCTACTTCCTTTACGATAAACCTGGTTCTGTCGGTGAACCCTTGTATGTCAACAAACGTTGGTACCATCGTGACGATATCTTTGAAACTACGACACAATGCGAGGTGTCCATCTCTTACATATTACAAATATTGCTGATGCTGCAGTTTATGTGATTTTGCGTACAACGTTGGACAATGGACAGTATTCGATGACGCGATCACGCAAAATAAGATAGTCCGCGGTAGTATTTGCTGGCACGTTTTCTTTGCAATCAAATTCTATTCGCACATCTACGGTGGCGCTCTTGATTGATTCGTTCTATCGCGAGCAATCGATGGCTACAAACGGCCCATGCAACAAAAAGTTGTCCGTGTTGCAAAGCGTTTCGTAACAGTCGTATCCGTAACAAGCTTTACGAAAACGTGCATACATATCAAAAAGAATAGCATATCTGTTTCTATCAAAGTCAAGCTTCAAGACATCATATGGATAAAAGTCAGAGTTTAGATAAAGTTTCACGTTAGTCAATTTACATGCATCGAAGTTGCTCGCATCTTCAGACATGATATTCTTTCGACCAGTCTGCAGTGCAAAAATAACGTATCGTGGTTTCTCCAGCTGAGTCGCAGTTTTAACGGCCCACGAATGTTTTGTCGTACTTTGCAACAAAGGGTACTCGTACAGGTTCCACGAACAAAAACTCATGCTTAGGTATTGCTCGCTTTCCAAAATTCGCAACAACGATAGTTTATTCGTATCATTCAGTACAACGTAATGCATTTGCCATTGTATCTTTAATAATGCGACCACCGATTCCAGCGTGGAATCTCCAACGATGCAATTATTATCACTGCGCGCGCGTATAAGAATGAGTTCGTGACGAGCGTTGATTACTACACGCCTGTAAGCTTCGCAAAAACCCAACAGCATGTTGAGCGGTACACAAAAGTTAAAGTAACCTATCGGTATGTTTGACTGTGTGATCCACCCAGCATTCCGTAAAATTAGTGATTTGTCCAGTGTTAGGGACACAACATTTTTTATGGTGCTTGTTATTCCAACGTTTCTGTTGCGATCAATCTCCACACCATTGAGTTCATATCGAATTTCATCAAACATAAAGGCGACACAATTGTCTCCGGGGTGTACTTCCACCCCTTTCTTTGGTTTCTTTACTATGAATGTTCCTTCAACGTATAGAAAGCTCTCGCATGGTAACGTGTATAAATCCTGCTGTTGTATAGGTATTCGTATTTCATCGTTGTGCTCAAACGTTGTGTTGGCATATGGATTGTATGTGTGAGTCTCAATCTTGGCGATGCTGTCGTCAAAGATCGGTTCACCTTCAATATTTAAGATATCAGCCATTTCGTACAACGAAACCCAACGATTTCAGAAATTCAGCATTCGATGCAGTCAGCTTTGCAGGTGATCGAATTGTCTTCCCGCCCAATGGTTTTAGACCGTCAATATTCGATACAGTGAGTTTCGCTGGCGATCGAATTGTTTTCTTTTTGTTTTCGCGTGTCGTCTGCTCCGCTTTGTTCAATACAAGCATCTCCCACTACGGCTGTTGTCTCCGTACATGCAGTCGAACGGTGATCTGCTCCGCTCGAAAATCTAACAATTGACCGTCTTGATCTACGACGCGAATCGTCAAATCCGAAATGCTTCGTGCAGTGATCGGAAGGTAAATGATCTGTGTCGGTCTTTCCGATATCTTATATCCAGGTGGAACGGTAGGCGAAAACTCGTGTATCGTGTGCACGCTCTTGTTATTGGTGTAAGCACCAGCTGTCACGTTGCATTCAATGCGAATAATATTTACGTTCATTATATTGATTGGCGCATCCGATTCGTACCATTTTCGCGGTTGCAGCAACCGATTCGTCTAAAACCCCAGCAATGGGCAAATAGTATTGGGTTTGATAAAATTAATCCTGTAATCGCACTTGATTTCGCTCTTCATCGTATTGTTGTTAGCTCAAGTATCAAGGGGTTCCCATCATTACCTGGCGAAAGCGATCGTCGCAAATACATGTGAATGTCATCCAGCTTGTAAGATCCTTCCGGAATAATGATTTGCTTATCATCGTTATCGTAGTAAAATTTATTATTCGACAATTTTACATTCGGTATGGTGTAATAAGTCTCAAAGTCCGTAAGACCGAGCTCGTAATCACCATCGCTCAGATCGATAGCTGAAAAATAGCTTACTGCGAGAATGCTACTTTGGCCGGTGAGAGTTAACGTTAGGGACATGTTCAAATGAATACTGGAGTTAAAGTGTGCAATGACCGTTCTTAAATTGATTGTCAACCGTTTGCAGAAACTGCAAACATAGCTGTCCGCAATTGCTCTGATTATAGCGCTGATAAGGCCTGTGATTATATACGCTATTTTTGAAATACTGTATCAGTTCCCTCGGCGGTTGAAGATTGCCAAAACTATTGAAATATATAGTGCGAGTTCCCCGTTTTGCGTACGCAACCCAATGAGTACCAGGTCCCTCGAAAGTATCCAAATTTACGATTCCGCTCTCGTTCCTGTGTATCCCATCTGTTGGTAAAGTATTGCGCATAAAAATACCCCTGAAATATGAAATACGCATACGCTTTGCCAAATTCTGTAGTTGTACGTTGGTCGTTACACCTTCGGGCATTTTAATTTTGGCGTTTTTTTTTTCCTCTTTGAAACTCTTCGTCCGCGTTTGTACGGCGCGAGATGTACTCCGCGACCTTCCATAGCACGATTATGCCGTTGCATTGCCTCCAGCTGTTTTCGCGCAGACTTGGCGTCGTTCACGGCCTTAGTCACGCCAGCAGCACCACCGGTTAACGCTCCTATAGCTGATAAAGCAGGTAGTTATCCCTTGTTCTTCTTTAGCCCCATTCTAAGCTTCGTCTTAGCTTTCATCGCAGTCCAAACAGCTGCAGCAGTCGCTCTTTCGCCGAATGTAGCGTCCTTCGCAGTTATGCGCTGGCGTGCTCGATCAGCTAAAATTCGATCTGCCTCGTGGCGATTGGTCAAATCTTTGTTTCGAGAGTACGCAATATCGTGTTCTCTACAAGCTGCATACAACGGATTTATACCTCGATCGCCGCGTGCTAAACGTTTGTCCAGGCGTGTACCCGGTCCGCAAAATTGATACCCTTGTACGTGTAGCTCAAACGGTAATTTGTTTATTAGAGCATTTACAAGTCCTGCTCCTGTCCTTCTACGCATAGGTAACAATCTTTTTTCATAGGCGTTGGTCCGTCTATGTGCGTACGTTGATCTGGACGATTGTAATGCAAGAGACACCAACGATAAGACTGGACTTCAGAATCAGCTCTTATATGTTTCGGCAGTTTATCCCACGCGTAATGAATGTCGCTAGCGAACCGATTCAAGAGTACTATCTTTGGCACGAATTCCAATTGCTCCACAGTCAAGTCGAACAGTGTATCACCATCGATCAGTATGAAAGCCATTTCTACACTGGCTGATACGTCTGGGTCACGCTAGTATAAATACCCCCAGCATCGACACATACGTTTTCTTTCATTTTTTACTACAACTACGATGCGGTTCATGCGCCAATCACCTGCGGTTAGAGTGACTAATGTAGACAAAAAGGCACAGTCTGAGAAAGAAGTACGCAAAGATGGAAATATGCTACCGATCTCTATACGTGGTATCATCTGCGGCCCTTCGAATTGCGGCAAAACGAACGTGCTGATTAGTTTGTTAGAAAGTCTGCACGGTCTTCTCTTCGAAAACGTATACGTGTACTCGAAATCATTGCAACAACCGATACATCGATATCTAGAAAATATATTCTCGTCGATAGACGAAATTGGTTATTTTACATTTTCGAATAACAGCGACGTCGTTCCACCGAGCGAGGCACTTCCGAATTCGATTTTTATCTTTGACGACGTGGCATGCGATAAGCAAAACGCGTTAAGAGAATACTTTGCAATGGGTAGGCACTCGGACGTTGACTGTTTCTATCTTTGTCAGACATATGCGAAGATACCGAAACATCTGAAACGCGACAACGCGAACCTGCTGATCATGTTCAAACAAGATGGTACAAATCTGAAGCATGTATACAGCGATCATGTAAACATAGACATGTCTTTTGAGAATTTCTGCAAATTGTGTACCGCTTGCTGGCAAGAAAAATATGGATTTGTAGTGATTGACAAAGACAGTGCTTTATGGAATGGTCGCTATAGAAAAGGATTTAATGACTTTGCAATATCGTAACACGTCCACTTATCTCCGATACGTTGAGAAAGCAGTGTTCCAACATGAACAGTAACAGCGTTGAAGATCGTAAGAGGATAGCGAAACAGATTGCAACAACGAGCGATTTGATTCGCAGAAAGTATCGTGAATTGAAAACTGGTAAAATTGACGATGAGATTGCGTTGGAAAAACACTTTAAACCTGTTACAGAACCACTGGAGACAATTGTCAGCAACACGTTAAGAAATTATGATCTACACAATAATACAGATATCGGAAGCGAACCACTATCCACTCCGAATATCAAGAAATCGGATAAAATACAATCAAATTTGTTGTTAAATTTCTCGAAACCGCCAAATATAAAAAAATCAAGATTAAGCAGTTTACCCGATATGAACCTGATAGTCTCTACACCGACCTCTACACCGATTAAGACAGTACCAACAACAACAACAACAACAACAACAAAACGCTTAGCAAACGAAGATGTTTTTGAAAGTCCAAACAGCTATTTCTCGACATCTGTTCGAAGCCAATTGCAAACGCCGGAAGGCGAAGAAACGGTACGTAATCATTTAGGTCCACTGAGTCAAAAATACATCGCACCTGTATTACGCGGCGACGTAGACGTTGGTATGGATTACGTCTACGGTGTTTATCTCACCAATGATGGACTGATGCCCGGTAACAAACATGTTGACGTGGACAATGCGGATAACATAATTATCGATGGCATACGATATTCGGGGACACCCGGCCTTTATGAACTGATATTCAAGAAAACTCCGGATAACGACATTTACACTGAGGCTGATGAACGCAAATACAGGGACATGCTGACAACGAGTGCGCATAAGCACAAGCACAATTCGTATGGTCAAACATTAAGCAACAGAGGATACAAGTATAACCATGTAATCAAACCTTTATTGCAAGGTAAAAAAGTTGGAAAAGGCACACTGTGTTCCATGAGATTAACCAAAAACAACATTGATTATCTTCACTGGAACGATCCCAACGATCTCGTAGATCGGCTTCGATTGCTCGAGGCTTCGCGTCAAGCCGGTCACAATGCTCACGACAATGAGATGCTATCGATTATCGAGGAACTTCGCGAGGCAGAATTCATTATAAATTAAACTGCACCTTGGCGATACAGTCAATCGTCATTAAAATGTCAATCAACAAGTTTGGGTCATCGATTGGAAGAATGGAATCATACTATCATTGGAATGGAGTAGTCAGAAATTATGGCGCAAAGTCGCACAGGATTCGATGGGTAGCACCGGCTGTAGAAGATGGCGATGCTATCAACAAGCTGTACCTGCATGAAAACATTGCAGTTATAAAAAGTCGACAAGACATATTCGACAAAAAGATGATTATGTTTCAAAATTTTGTTCATAGCTCGAAAGATGAGCTGAATAAATTTGAGAGGGATATTACCGAATTTCGAAATCTAATTCAGACACATCAATAGCTGAACATTGAGACTATTTACCGACCGACATACCGATCAACAGACCGGTCAACCGACCGACATACCGGTCAATAGAACTGTCAACCAATCAACAGACCGGTGAACCGACCGACATACCGGTCAATAGACCGGTCAACCGACCGATCGACCAACCAACCGTTGCGTTGAGCACCGATTTGATGTTTGATAAAACATGTACGTCAAGTCTTTGCGTCATTGTCGAGTCATACATGGCTGCAAAGAAAACTCCCAGTACCGAGAAATGGCGTCTCGTGGAAGAACTGCATGCTCCGGTGAGAAGAAATTTTGCCCGAAGACGCGTCATAGTACATGGGTACGACGACTTATGGCAAGCGGACGTGGTCGTGATGCGACTCTACGCGCGGTATAACAGAGGTTCCCATTACATACTCACTGTTATCGATATGCTGAGTAAGCATCCATGGGCCATACCCCTTAAATCTAAGAGTGGAAATGAAGTTTCTACTGCGATCGGAAAGATAATCCGAAACAGTGGAAGGTATCCGAAAAATTTTCAAACCGACAAAGGATAGGAATTTTACAACGCAAATGTGCAAAAACTTTTGTCAAATTACAACATAAATCATTATTCAACGTATTCAGTGATGAAAGCGTCAGTCGTCGAGCGGTTAAATCGTTCGCTCAAAAACGACATGTGGAAACTGTTTACACTTAATGGAAGTTATAAATGGATCTACTCGCTGCAGCAACTCGTATCAAATTACAATGCGCGTAAGAATCGAACTATCGGCATGCGACCAATTGACGTTACACCAACAAACGCCTCGAAGCTCCTAACAACGGTATATAATCACGTAAAGATTGCCTTTCCCGCACGATTCAGAGTGGGAGATGCGGTACGTGTGAGCAAATTCAAAACAATTTTTGAAAAAGGTTACACACCTAATTGGAGTACTGAAATATTTACGATCGCCGAGGTTTAGAAAACTAATTCTGCAACGTATCTGCTGAAAGATGTTTATGGAAAACCAATTGCTGGAGGATTCGACGAACACGAGTTGCAACGCGTTGCCGACGCTGATGTGTACCTTGTGGAAAAAGTGTTACGTCGGAAAGGAAATAAGGTGTACGTGAAATGGTTAGGATTGAATAGTGCACACAATTCATGGATAAATAAAGGTAATGTATTGTAAAAAAATTAACATTTTTTTAAATGAAATATTCAGT
>NW_026534328.1:381540-414830 GCF_026225885.1 Hylaeus anthracinus | reverse complement strand
GCAGCAGCTTAGTAAAAAATATTCTATATCCTCCTCAACTTAGAAGTACTGCTGTTGCATGGGGTAAGGACAACGAAAAATTTGCACGACAAGAATTGAAGGAGCTATTGAGAATTCAAATCAATGATTGTAGGCTGTTCATTGATGCTGAATTCTCATACTTTGGCGCGACGCCTGATGCCACTGTTGGCGACGATATTATCGTTGAAATCAAATGCCATTACGCGGCGCGTAAAATGTCTCCTAACGAAGCAATTGATAAAAAAGTTGCAGGTCTTAACTGTATATTTGCTAAAAATGATGACAGTAATATGAATAAAAACCACGCGTACTATTTCCAAGTTCAAGGGCAACTGCATATTACATAAAGAAAGTATTGTATTTTTGCAATGTGGACGCCTGTTGGAATAAAGTACGTGATTGTTGAGCGCGATGATATATTTTGGAAAGACAAAATGTTACCATTTGCGGATGGTGGTGCTGATGCTGATGCTGATGTTGGTGCTGATGCTGATGCTCGTAACAGTTCGTTTTAAATCAGTCGCGGCTTCACTACGCGCCCGAGCGGAAACCTTCCAAATTGTACCGGTAGTTCGTAGTCGCGTAACAACCGCCGAATTTGTTCACGTCTGCCCGAACGGTACTTTAGCGTTGTTTCGGTGTTTTTCATCTACTGAGAGGGAAAAATTGAAATTTATATAAATTTTAATCGGGAATGAATCTCATGTCCCGCCAATCGTTAGCAAGTCCATGCAACCCTTTACGACCGCTGGTTTTGCGTCTATTCCTTTCAAAAGCCGGCTTCGACACCTCGACCCTGATCGGAATGTCCGCTCTGCCTTGGATCGGAAAGAAGCCGCGTTAATCAAATCTGTGGCTACTGTTCGGGAAAACCAGCTTCGACGCTTCGATCGTCCCTTACAGCAAGCACGAAAATAACTTTGGACCTGAGTAAGATGACAGAAAAGAAACCCACGGCCGAGCAATGTTTCTATCTTTAGGATTTCTAAATAACCGGCTCCAACGCCTCGATCATAAATCGAAAAGATAGTTGGTTTAACTATAATTTATTCCCTTTTCTCTCTCCCAACGCGTCGAATGATTTAAGGAAAAAATAATTGTAGCTTGTGAATTTGTTTAATTACGTAACTGTTTTATTAAGACCCGCGCATGGTCTTTTATTATAGCAAATACAATCAATTACAATTTCTGAATAAAATGTTCACTACCTTGACTTCGCAATAAAACTCGATAGTTGACTTTTAACGATTCCTGAACTTTGACTAACAAGGACTATCAACTCGGAGCAAAACTAGAACGAGGACTATGAACTCTGCGCAAAACTAGAACGAAGACTAACCCGAGCCCCTGAATTCCGGGCAAAGGAGCAAAAAATCATACCACGTGATTATTAAAAATTCATGGGTGGTGGTTGATTTCTTCCCATGGCGTTAGCAATAACATCTTGCCCGAAATCATTCCTAGGTGTTTAGTCTACGGCTTATTGGTTTTTGGTGACTGACACCAACGATAGCCACTGCCGACGGTTCCTTACACAGGGTCTCATTAGATCTGGGCACCCACCGGTGGATGGTAACGAGTACCGAGAATTGTACGAGACCTGTAGCTGCGACTTAACATCTAGGAAAACCGTTGTATTCTCGTGCGTCGCGATAAAGCAACCGAATCCGCGGTTCACGATAGTGAATAAGCCGCGGCCGTACCGTGGTCGTATTAGGGACACATGATGTGGCAAGAAGTAGATCGCTCGCTCCGCGCCCGTAGCTGTGATCGCTTAGGTTCTCTCTTACTTGCTAAACGCTTCTCAGTCTAAGATATAGGGTGACGTTCGAATATACAAATACTAAATCTGTCTTCAACTCATTACAAGGGAAAAATATGTCCGTGGTTTGGACGGTCGATATGCGAACGTCACAGGGGTGTGCGTAAAAAAAGGGGGGGGGGGGAAGGAACATTATAATAAAAACGAAAATTTTGTCTAGCAAGAAAAACCACAAACATTTAAAGGTAAATATTGTTTACTTTCCCCTGCATGAAACGGTACTCTCCAGGAGAAACTCTGTTTTTTCAGCTCAAGAGGCGTCCAGGTGTTGTTACCGAATTCTTAACGTCGGACAAGCGACAAGCGTCCAGGAACAAACCCCCGTACTCTCCTTTCTCCGAGCAGGCGTCTAACAATGAGAGAATTATAGATTATTAATTAACCGACTTCGAAAAGGAGGAGGTTAGTCAATTCGACATGTATATTTTTTTTCTTTTTTTTAAGTGTATGTTATACTTGTATTTAATTTTTACATTAAAATTATTTTGGAATATGGGGAATTGTTAATAGATAACACGCTAAAATACATATTGTTGTGTTTCGGCAAAATCAGTTAACAAGAACTTCAATAAATAACAACCAGCTTTACAATAGAAATGTGTACAGTAGGAATGCAATTAAATATAGCTTCGGAACGTCTACTCTCAATGGCGTCTTGCTCGAATCTGACAGCTTGACAGGCGACGATCCGATCGCCTTCTTCTCGCTGTCTTCTTGTTCCGGTCGCGAGCACCAGCAGGCCTTGGATCCATCCAAAGGGTGCTCGCAACACTGCTTCCCCCTCTGAAGAAGTGGGCGTCCCGACCGCCGCAACCCCGTTGTTCTTTGCAGCCGTACCCTGGTCCGGAAGAGTTGAAAATGCTGCGTGGCCCCTTCCGTCCGCCGCTTCGGCATTCGCCTTCACGCCCAAGGGAAAACCACTCAAAAACCTTGGACAAGGCGTGGGTACGTGGATCCTCCTTGTCTCCACCCTCCACTTGCGTCTTCGGACTTGAATACTTCTTTTTTGACTGGTCTTCGACTTCTGCGAAGACACTTCTTCTTCTTGGGTGGAGAGGAGCGGAGAACTTTAATCATCCTGCGATCGGGAAAATCCAATATTCTTGTCGACGTCCTGGTTGTCCAAAATCGAATCCATTCGTCCGATGATGATCTCTCGGATTTTTCTTGCAAAAATAAATTCCACATTAATTTCCTTCTTCTAATAAAAGGAAAATCGGTAGAGCCGGGCTGAACCGGGAAGACGAAAAGGCGAATCAAGCATGACAGCAGGGAACCACGCTTTGTGGGTATGCTATCGGCCCGTTCCCCAAACAATCTTCAGAACTCTAAACTCGTCTCTTCAACTTCTGATTCCTCTTGCTTCTTCTAGGCGAGTGGTGTCGTCCAAGGTACCATCTGTGCATCCCAGCAACGCCGATGTTCGTGATGTCCCCCCTGACCGACCCGAGCAACAGCGTCGCTGGTCCGACCAGTGAATGGAGATACCTATTTCCGAGTGCTGACCACCCCTTGCTTACGCTACCTGGAGATCCCCCGGAATCATTCCGTCGGAGTCGTGTCCTGCGGAACACGATCAGGATCACTACCAGAGGGGCTAGCAGGGCGGTTTCACGTATGTCCCTACCCTACTTGGACTGCCCCCTATAACGAATTCACACTGGGGAACTCAGAAACGCATCCAGGGACGCGGCGACAGTACCCCCGACACCAAAAAAAGAGGGCCGAGCTACGAAGACGATCTCCGTAACCCATACCACTGATTAGTTCTTAGCTTAATCTTCACTCTTCACGACGGTGTCCTTCGACATCCTCTTTCCTCTTGAAAACGTCCTTTATATTTCGCAAGGCGGCGCACATGGACCACCTTGCACTTCCTCTTGAGTGAACGTTGAATTCTGTAGATTATGTTATTTATTCGGTCCACCACCGTATAAGGACCTTCCCAGTCCGCTTGTAATTTCGGGCACTTTCCTTTCACTCTTCGTGGTTGGTACAACCACACTCGTTCTCCGGGCTGAAACTTCACTCCGTTCACACGATTATCGTACCAGGATTTCATTTCCGGACTCTAAATATCCAAACGGCGTCGAACGAATTCGTGGATCTTCTTCATTTTTCTTCGAATCCACTCCGAGAATCCTTGTTCGACATCCTCTTTCCTTTCCACTTCCGGAGGCAAGCCTCTCCAAAGTTGCAGAGGAAGACGAAGTTCCTGGCCATAGAGGATCATCGCTGGCGTTAGTTGAGTAGCCTCATGTCGTGCCGATCTATAAGCGAGGAGGAACATGGGAATCCACTCGCCCCAGTCGCGCTGATGTTCTGAAACAAACATTGCGAGATATTGTAGCAACGTCCTATTCAGACGTTCTACTAATTCGTCGGACTGAGGATGCAGAGGGGTTGCCCGTGTCTTCCTGACCCCGAGCAGCTTCAACAACTCCCTGAACACGAAGGATTCGAAATTTCTCCCTTGGTCCGTATGTATCTCCAAAGGTACACCATGACGACACACTACCTTCTGTAGAAGAGCTCTTGCCACTGTGGCAGCTCGCTGGTCCGGCATCGCGATGACTTCAGGCCACCGGGTGAAGTAATCCGCCACCACCAGCATAAACCTGTTCTCAGCATGGGACCTCGGGAGCGGACCCACAACGTCCAGGGCAAGCCTCTCGAATGGAGCTCCCACATTGTATATCTTAAGATCTCCCGCTCCCCTCTGCTGTGGTCCCTTCTACGCTGCACAGGTGTCACACCGCCGGCACCACTCTTCAACGTCTTGTCGACACGAAGACCAGAAGAACTGTTGACAAATCTTCGCCAAGGTCTTGTTCACTCCGAAATGTTCAGCTAGGGGAGTATCGTGAAATTCCTTCAGCACCTCCGTAACTCTTTCGCGTGGCACCACCAAAAGAAACGTGGTCGTTGCACCATCGTGGGACTCCCATTTCTTGAAAAGTAAACCTTCACGAACCTCCAGCGAATCCCAAATTGACCAGTAATACTTAAGTTGTGGAGAAAAACGAGCCACGTCTTGCCAGACGGGCTTCTCTCCTTCCCTCTTCTTTTCAAGGATGAAGCCGATTTCTTCAACCTTCCTCTGATTTTCTTTCCATCCCTCGGTGTCCTCTCCCACGGCGAAAAGTCGGTGTATTTTCTTCGTCGAATTTCCTTCCTCTTCTGCTTGTCTCTTCTCTAGTCAGTCGCAGTTCCCACAATCTTCTTCGACGCAGGGTCTCCTGGAAAGACCATCGGCGTTTCCATGTGCCTTTCCTGCCCAATGCCGAATCTCGAAATCGTACTCCTGTAATCGCTCGATCCAACGAGCGACCTGTCCTTCGGGCCTCTTGAAGGTTAGCACCCAGCGAAGCGCAGCATGGTCCGTCCTAATGAGAAATTTGCAACCGTAAAGAAAGTGATGAAAATGCTCAATAGATTTTATCACTGCTAGTAATTCTCTTCGGGTGACACAGTAGTTCCGCTCCGGCTTCCCTAAGGTTTTGGAAAAATAAGTCACGACCTTTACCTATCCTTCATGTTCCTGGGAGAGGATGCCTCCTATAGCGAAATTAGAAGCGTCCGTATCGAAAATAAAATCCTTTTCGACTGCTGGGTAGGCTAAGACCAGGGCCCCAGACAGTTTCCTCTTCAATTACTGGAAGGCTTCTTGGCAATCTTCGGTTCAGAGAAAATTCTGTTTGGCTTCGGTGAGGCGATGCAGGGGCTTGGCGATCCTGGAGAAATCCTTTACAAATTTTCTGTAATAAGTGCACAATCCTAAGAAACTTCTCAATTCCTTAACATTCTTCGGCTGTGTCCATTCCGAAATCGATTGCGCACAGTAGGATTGCGCACGGTCGCTTTGGACACCGATGTTTTGGAAACAGCACATTGCGCACAGGAAGAATTGGACACAGTTGGGTTGCGCACAACCAAAGTATCACAGAGTAAAATTGGACACAGTAATGATTGCGCACGCTATTAGTTGGACACAAAGGTACCTCCGCGCACGTGTTTCCCATCTTATACCTTGATTTTTTAATGCCGAGCGTGTTTCGTCTGAGATGTCTGAATTTTTATAAGTTTTTGTTCGTGACGACCATTTTTTTGTTTGTTAAAACTTATCAAATCTCGTAGTTTCTTACTTGAAAAGTCCGAAAATGCAAGTTAAAAGTTTAGGAAACCAATAGTTTAAAAGACACGATTACATAAAGATGTGTGTATTTGGCGTACTTAGGCAGGTTTATACGACGCCATATTGCCTCTACCCATCCTCTGATTGGTTCGCTCGGATAATTGTTCAATTCGCGCCACTGTTCAAGTCTTCATATCTTTCCTATTTCTTTGGAGTGTCTGAAATAGCGAAAAAATAGGTTCAGAAGTTTAGGAATAAGGATTAAGAATTAAGGATGCTATTTAAATTTTGTAAAAGGTTTTTTTTAAGTGAAATCACACGCCTTGAAAGTATACGCTAGCTGGGGAGCTTGGCAGTCCCCCAGACCCTCTGCCGAACGGGGCGCTGCGCCACCTCGACCCCCCGGAAGCAATAACACTATTCAACACGATTTTTTTTCTGCGATATCCACTAGGTGATTCTTATTGGGTTCCTCGTCCAAAATACGAATCTGAAAGTGAAATTGCTCCATCACCTTTAGTTTTCGAAAAATACGAGATTTTGTAAAAACGGTCGATTTTGAGAGAAAACGTAGTACTACTTGAAAACTACGAACGCTAGAAAGTTCTATTTAGTCTTAAAATATAGAGGAGTGTTTTCTGAATATGAAGACATATTTCTTTAGAATTATCTGTTCCTTTGAATGCCTGTACATGAACAGCGAATTTCAAAAAGGTGATAATGCGTGAATTTTTCACGAAATACTTTTTTATTTTAATGAAGAGTTATTCACCAAGGTCGATTTTACACTACGTTATTGGATTCTGCAAACATTTCTGAAGAGAAAACCACCCACGGCAAATGTTGGAACGGTTTCTAATCCATACGGTTTGACAAAACGTCAACTCGGAACGCATGAACGGTGTTTTGCCGCTGCACAGCCATTGCTCGCTATGTTTCGGTCAGTCAGGGCCGTCGCTACAGGATTCGCCTAATCGGTACCACGCGCTATCGGTTTTTGCATTATATTTACATGTTCCAGATAAGTAATTTTTCATTTTTAATATTTCATTTATACTGCAACTCAACAAATCGGAGACAATTTTCTACTGTTTAAATTTTGATCATTAATTTCCAGTTTTTGTATCTTCAATTATTCGACTTTTGCTAATTTGGTATTGAGCAAACTTTATTTAAATCTAAATTGAATTAGTTAACAATTAATTCAATCTATAATTGTACATTTTGTTGTTAATTTTTAATGAAAACTGCGACCTATAAAAAATCTCTCTTTAGAACAGAGTTTACCCCCCAAACACTAACTTAAATAACAAAAGATTAAAGTATCGAAAAGTAGAAACATTAAGCTTTAAAATGGTTTTCTATTCGTCAATGTGGGGCGAATTTTAACCAAGTTACGAGAATTTGATGGTTATTATTCAAGCACGTGGCGACGATTGTGCAGAACGCATGACAACGGCCCTGATTCACCGATATAAAGCGAGCGAAGCCTGCGCGCCGGCAAACAGAATTCGTGCGTTCTAAATTAATTTTTTCTGGATCTGTACGAACTAGAAACCGTTCCAACATTTGCCGTGGGTGGTTTTCTCTTCAGAAATGTTTGCAGAATCCAATAACGTAGTGTAAAATCGACCTAGGTGAATAACTCTTCATTAAAATAAAAAAGTATTTCGTGAAAAATTCACGCATCATCACCTTTTTGAAATTCGCTGTTCATGTACAGGCATTCAAAGGAACAGATAATTCTAAAGAAATATGTCTTCATATTCAGAAAACACTCCTCTATCTTTTAAGACTAAATAGAACTTTTTAGCGGTCGTAGTTTTCAAGTAGTACTACGTTTTCTCTCAAAATCGATAGTTTTTACAAAATCTCATTTTTCGAAAACTAAAGGTGATGGAACAATTTCACTTTCAGATTCGTATTTAGGTCGAGGAACCCTATAAGAATCACCTAGTGGATATCGCGGAGTGTAAAAAAAGTTTAAATTTGTTGGACAGTGTAATCAACCCCTCAGGCTAACCGTGTACACACCTGCGTGGTGTGCTGCAGTATGCGTTGACGGGGGCTTCGCCCCCAAACCCTCGACCCGGGGCAAGCTCCCGGACCCCCATTTTTTTTTTGTAATATAGTGATTACCGCTTCCATCCTGCCCCCCCCCCTTCCGGATAAGCGTATAGTTTCGAGGCGTATGCTGTCAGCTGAAAACAAAATAACAATTTATTTCAACACGTTACAATTTAAATATTCCACAACGATAAATAATTTCAACACAGTTGGCAGGCTCCTTATGCGAATCGATATGAAGAATAAATTACAAAATATCCAAACATCTCAGACGAAACACGCACGGCATTAAAAAATCAAGGTATAAGATGGGAAACACGTGCGCGGAGGTAGCTTTGTGTCCAATTAATAACGTGCACAATCACTACTGTGTCCAATTTTACTCTGTGATACTCTGCTTGTGCGCAATCCAACTGTGTCCAATTCTTTCTGTGGGCAATGTGCCGTTTCCAAAACATCGGTGTCCAATTCGACCGTGCGCAATCCTACTGTGTGCAATAGAGCCGTCCCCTCTTGACTCCACTCTCGCTGATGATGTGTCCCAGATACTTCACTTCCCAACAGAAGAAAAAGCATTTTTGGGGGCTCATTCATAGTCCGGCCTGACGTAGACGTGAGAACACTGTTCGAAGGCGTTCGAGCTCTTGCTCGAAATCAATCCCGTAGATAATAATGTCGTCTAAGTATACTAGACAAATCTTCCAAGTTAAATCTTGAAGTACGTCCTCCATCAGACATTGGAAAGATGCAGGGGCGTTACATAATCCAAAGAACATCACCTTGAACTACCACAATCCTGTTCCTACCGAAAAAGCAGTTTTCTCCCGATCCTTCTCGTCCATAGCGATCTGCCAGTATCCGCTCTGCAAGTCTACGGTAGAAAACCACAATGATCCAGCGAGGGTGTCCCTCGATGCGAGGAAGGGGGAACGAGTCCTTTTTCGTGATCTCGTTCATTCGTCGAAAATCTACGCAGAATCGCAAACTTCCATCCTTCTTCACAAGGACGATGGGAGAAGACCACGGGCTCCGTGATTCCTCGATTACGCCTTGGACGATCATTTTCTTGACCAACTCGTCCAATTCCGTTCGACGATGTATAGGCAATCTTCGTGGGGCCTGTTTTATGGGCGAGCAGTCTCCCGTGTTGATGGTGTGCTTCACCCTGTCGCAGTTTCCGAGCTGATTCGAATTCACCGCAAAAACATTCTGAAATTCACAAAGTATCTCCGGCTTGCCGGGAAGGCACAATACATTCTGAGACAGATCGATGTTGCAATGGTGTTTCCTCAAAAAGGATGTTCCTAGGATGCATTTCTCCACCATGTCGACGATGTAAAAGTCTTCTACGTCGACTTCCAAACTCTCCTTGCCGTAGACCTTAATTTTCTTGCCAGTAGTGGAACGAATGTCGAGTCTTGTCCGTATGATGTTCTTTGATGGACATAATTCTTTCTCCAAAAGATTAACGGGAGAACCCGTGTCTAAAATAATTCTACAGGGCTTTCCGCTAATTTTTCCACATACGTACGTCTCTTCCTTTGGAATTTCCAAACCTCCATTCACCTTCTGCATCGCCGTACTCTTGGCGACCGAGAGACTGCTGCTCCTGATCCGGCGTCTCCCCCTTACGCCGTCCTCTTCCCGTTTCCCTGAAACGGTTTCCTTGAAGCTGTTGTTCCTACCTGACCGTTCTTGGCCTTGTAGCATTCTTTTTGAAGGTATCCGGTCTTGCCACAGAGCCAGCAAGTGATCCTCGGCGCGTCGTTAATGCGTTCTTCAGGTCTGTCGGGCCTACTCCTTTTTTCCAGGAACCTTGTCAAATAATTAAAGGGTTTAGCCTTCCGTTTCTCTGGGAATCTTTCTCGTGACTCAACCGTCGAACTACGCGCCATTGCCTCGACGGCATTCGAGGGCTCTGGTGACGGTGGCTCTTAGAGATGTATACCCGCCGAGTCGCAGTTCCCGCTGCATAACGGAGCTCGACAACGCTGATACAAATTGAGAGGCGGCGAGTTTATCGCGGGTCTCTGCCGGGCAATCGGCGAACCCGGATTGAGCTAAATGTTCTATCTTCGTGGCGAGCGAGGAGATGCTCTCATCTCTCCTCTGTTTATGGCTTTGGAAAAGGACATAGTTCAAATTTGAGAGATTTTTCACTCCGTAACGAAATTCAAGCACCAAAACAAGATCTGCGAAATTTTCACACTGGGTAGCGGAGAGCGTCGTGAGGACGCTCCTCGCCGACCCTCTCAGAGTATAAATTAAATTATATACTCTTCTCACGAAACTTTTCCGTTAAAGATGGTCGGTTTTACTGCGTACCCCAAGTTAAGGGTGCGCAGGAGCCAGAGCCAAACTCCGAGTTGACTTCAGCGACAGTCACGGAAAAAGTAGGAAACCCCGGGACAAGGACAGAGAGGGCGATATAACAATTGCAGGAGAGACGAGGTCAGGGCGATTAGGCTAGCATGATTTTTTTCAAGGATATTGAAGCAATGAAGCAATATTTTCTAATAATTCTGGTTTTAATATATTCCTTACACTTTGGCGAATGTGACTCCAAGGCCTGATTTTGCAATTTGGCTTTAAAACTTTATAAACAATCAAAGTACGTTTGCTATCTTCATTTTGTTGTTTATAAAGTTTCACTCCTTTTCTCAGCTTTCTTCCCCTATTGACAATCTTCCATACCTCTCCTTCTGTTCTTATCCCTCCTATCTCCTTCTCTCACCTCTCTTTTTCTCTACTTTTCTTCTCTCTGCTCATTCTACCTAACTCGCTTCTTGCCTTCTTAAAGCTTTCCCCACTTCCTCTTACTCTTCTCCATTTTTTCAATTCCTCTTCCGCTACATTCTTTTTCTTCTTCCATTCCTCATTCCACGCATTTCTTCCTTTCTTCTTATTATTCTTCTTCTCCATCTTTTCTAACACCTGTAATACCTCCCTTTTTAATTCTCGCCATACCTCTTCTATCTCTTTTCGCCTTCCTTCTTTCCGTACAAACCGTTCTCCAAATTCCTTCCTTCTGTCTTCCACCCCTTTTTCCCTCTTCCCCCTTTTCTCCTCTTTCTTTTTTTTTCATCTTCCCCTTTTCTTCCTTCTATCCAGACTACAACTGGTTGGTGGTCCGAGTCCACTTTCTCCTCTACTACCAACCTTTCCGTTCTTTCCCTCGTTTCTTCATTCCTTATCACACAGGCTATCACCAACTCTCCATTCCCTGTATACGTGAATTCGCCCTCTTCATCCCCTTTCACATCTCCGTTCATTATCCCCTACCCTAGCTCTCTCAGAAATTGGCATAGTCTCCTTCTCTCACCATTTATCTTCTTGTCCTTCGACCTCCTTGCCTCTTCTTCATCTCCCCCCTCCTCTGAGCCCCATCTTCCTTGCGTTTCTGTCCTAGCATTTAAATCTCCACCAATTATTACCCTTACCCCCTTCTCCCTTTCTTCCATTCATTTCTTCATTCTTTCCAGCTTCTTCTGCAAGTCCTTATTAACGTATACTCCTATCATATTCCATACCTCCTCCCCTAACCATACTTTCCTAGCTATTATTCCCTCTTCCTCCTCCTCCTCCCTTTCCACTCTTATCATTTTAATTCCTTCCCTTGCCCCTATGAGCATTCCCCCCATAGCCCGTCTTTTCTTCTCTCTCCTTACCGCATAGTGTAATTCCCACACATATCCTTTCGTTGCTTTACTTCGTATTCCCCTCGACTCCCTTCTGCCCTCCCCTGGTTCACACATCACCACTACATCCTATTCTTTGATTTCCTCCCAAAAGTCCTCCTCTTTATTCTTCAATCCTACCACGTTCCAAAACGCCACCTTATATATTCTCCTTTCCTCTCCTGATCCTCCTTTTGCACTTCTTTCTACATATCTTTCGCCTTCTCTTCTCTGCCCTGAGCCCGCCTTTACTTGTTTCCCTGTTCCTCTATCCATTTTTCCTCCACTTCATCCCATCTTCTCAAATTATTATTAACCTATTGTATTACATATTGTTCTGCGCTTGCGTTTGTTCAGTCTATCAAACTTGTCATTTTATAAAATAAAAATAATAACAGGAAAGATTATATTTTACATATACTATTGTTATATTTGGTTATTTGTTACAACATAAATTTTCAAATTCGTAATAAATTGATATATTAAATATTAGTATTGTAGTATACGATACAAGATATGTATAAGAAAGTCGAATATGTAAAATCGGCAAGGAGCGACTCTCTTACGTTTCTGAAAAATAAATTTTTAAAAATATTTAAATTTCGATTGACGAGTGTCAATCGTACAAGTATTAGAGATGTCATAAAAGCAGCGTTATAAACTACAGATTACAGCTAAAATTATTGACTGGAAACTGGAACTTCAACATAAGCTTTTAATAACCAACAATGAAATAAATATATAAGAATTTTAATAAAAAAAAGATAATATTATATAAATAAATATACATTTGTATTAAAAAATATAATAATATAAAAAATAAATATTACTAAAGGTAAAGAAAAAAATAATGTGTAAAATATAAAATAATATCTCAATATTAATCGTATAATTTCTAATCCTCAATAAAAAATAATTATAAATGTTAAAATTAATCTTAGAGTAGAGTAGAGTATAGATTTTAGCCCATACCGAGCACTCAGTCTCTACGGACCATTGTACTCGGGCCCTTACGGGCGGGCGTTAAGGGGTTGAGGGGAGAGGCCGGCCTCCTGTGCAAAGCGCAGGAGTCCGCCGATTCCCCTCTCTGTCATCCTGAATGCTACTAGCAGCCAGTCACCTAGGATCCTTTCATTAGAGTCTTCAAGTGCCCTGCACCCAGCAATCGCGTGTAGCGGGGTTTCATCCGCTTTTCCGCATCTAGGACAGGTAGGGTTATCCCCCAGTCCCAGTCTAGCTAGATGCCTTCCGGTATGCCAGTGCCCCGTGACCAGCCCGACGATAAGCCTGAGCATATCGCGGTCCAGTCTTACCAGTGGACTACCCAGTCCACTGGAAGGTTGCTCTAGCATGGCCCTTGTGTGTCTCATCGCCGGTACATGCCTCCAGAGGTCCAGAAGGCGGCCCTCTGCCCACTGCCTATTCAGTGTTCTTACATGGTCGGCTGGGACACCCACAGAGCTTGTCCCTTGTCTGGCTAGATCGTGTGCTTTCTCATTCCCCCGGATGCCGGCGTGCTCCGGCACCCAGATGAGGTTCACCCTGTTGTCCCTGGCAAGCTGGGACAACAGGTCTACACAGCTTTTTGTTGTCGCTGAGGTCACACCTACTTTAGTTAGCGCCCTCAGCGCAACCATACCATCGCTGCATATAAAAATGTGCTTGCGTCTGTATCTCTTGTCCAGAATCGCTCTAGCGCAGGTCCAGATCGCAAACATTTCTGCTTGGGCTAGGGATGTAGACGGGCCGAGGTGGAACGATAGCTCCATCCTGGGCCTTCTGCACCCGCTCCTGTCCCCGATTTCGCCCCGTCAATGAACCAGACTAGCCCTCCCGGGGACAGTATTTCCGCTTCGCGCTCCTCCCATGCTTGTTTGCTGGGGTAGTGGACTAAAAACTGGTGATGAAATACGTGGGCCGTTGGGCAGCAATCATTCCCGAGGCTGAGTACCTCATGGAGGTCCTCATCCTGTTGAAGGATGCTCGCATGACCCTGATTGGCCATAAACCATCTTCCACTCACGTACAGTCTCCAAGCTGTACTTCTTGCCTCTGCCATCGCCATGACATGCGGTGGTGGCAGGTTTAGCAGGGCGCACATCGCCACTGTTGGGGTGGTCCTGAACGCACCTGTGATACCCAACAGTGACAATCTGAACACCCTGTCCAATATCTTCTTGTTCGTGCCTCGACTCAGCGTGGGCCACCAACAATTGAAGCGTAGCAAAGTTGGGGGACTAATATCGCTTTATGTAGCCATTTTACCATTTCTGGTTTTAGTCCCCAGCTTCGTCCAAACATCCTCCTGCAAGCCCAGAACGTAGCCGTTGCCTTCTGTGCCTGTCTGGTGCCTGTGGCTTTTCCACGTGTGTCTACTGTCCAGGGTAACTTCGAGATATCGGACCTCCCTGGAGAGTTTGAGCTCTACGCCGTATAATGTAGGAGGTCTCAGTGTGAGGTTCCTTCTTTTTGTAAACAGCACCAGCTCAGTCTTAGTGGGGTTAACCCTCAAATTCTGAGCAAGGCACCATCTTTCTACCTTGTCCAGAGCAGTCTGCATTCTGCTAGCGATCCTGCTCGGATGATTGCCGACAACAGCTATGCAGATGTCATCCGCAAAACCTGCCACTTTCATGTCCAGCTCTTCGAATTGTACGAGGAGCCCGTCGACCACCAGTAGCCACAGCAGGGAGGAAATTACGCCCTCTTGCGGGCAGCCCCTGCCGACCAGGGCTCTGATCTCGATCTCGTTGAGACTGGTCCTGATGGTCTTGGTGCTCAGCATGCGGCGAAGCCAGTCGACGATGGTGTCGTCCATTGGAAACGTCTTGCCGCTGAGCAGATTACATCGAAGGAGGTATTGTCGTAGGCTCCTTCAATGTCGAGAAAGGCGCACAGGGTGGACTCTTTCTTGTCGAAAGACCCCTCGATGGTCCTGACTAGGTCATGAAGGACCGTTTCGGTAGATCTCCCCGTCCGATACCCGTGCTGGTGGGTATTCAACGGATTTAGCGTCAGCACTCCGTCCCTGATATACCTGTCAACCAGTCGCTCCAGCGTCTTCAGCATAAGTTAGGCTGATAGGTCTAAATGCCTTGGCGGCGTCATAGCTGGTCTTCCCCGGTTTCGGTATGAATATCACTCTGACTTCCCTCCAGGCTTTAGGCCCGTATTTCAGTACAATACAGGATCTGTGGATCCTTAGCAGGTGCCTGACTAGCGCCTCCCCGCCCTCTTGCAAGAGGGCAGGGAAGATGCCATAAGTCCCTGGACTTTTGAATCTGTCGAACGATTGCAGGGCCCACTTGATCCTGTTAATTATGACGATGTTCAGGTGGAGACTTGTACGAAGCCGAAACCAGGTTGTGACACCTAGGAGTTCACCAAAGAGCACGAGTGTGAGCTATAGGTGTTCTCCGGTGACGGACACCTGATTCCAACAGTACGAAACCGATCGTGATTTCCGCGGAATCCTACTGTGACAACTTACCCGAAAACGCTCACCTCTCACCCGTTTCCTTCAGCAAAAGATACAGACTCCCTCTCGTTGCATACCTTCATGTATTTACTGCTTTTGACTACTACGTGGTCACGCCGGATTGGGCATCGTTACAAATCACAATGCTGCAGTGCCACGGCTCGGTTTGTGCTCGTGACTCCTCGGTTTGAAGCGCGTATGCAACGAGAGTAAGTTAGGCAGTTTGACTAAGTTAATTGATCGGTTTGATCACTCGATGGGTACCGGTTTTCGCTGACGGATTTGAACGTGCTGTCGCGGTCGCTTCCAAACGTAGAGTGTCGGTCCTAGTTCTCGCATTGAGCTCCTTCGATCCAGGATCGAGTGGGATCGATGCGCACGCATCCTCTTTTAGTAGAGTGCTTCTCCTAATTCCTCCTCGTAGGAGGGGTTCCCGGTTTCAGATAAGGGGTACCCCTTGACTAGCTCATAGTACGCGCGTCGATCTCCCTCGATCGTATATCGAGTGGGGATCGATGCACATGCGTGTCAAATGCCGCGACTATCCCGAATTCTCCTCTTCGCAAATACAAGGATACAATTCTTCCATGAGTGGGAATCGCCCCTTAATCGTTTATGTAGTTATATGTAATCAACACGGTTACACGACGGTCGTCCGATAGCGTGTCATCATCGTCCACTCGCCACTCCCTGATTCACTGTGCAACCGCTCGTGTTCCCAGTGTGAGATCGATCACCTCTTTCCTACTGGAGGTGACGAACGTAGGCTTAGATCCCTTATTTAGGATTTCCAAGTCCGTGGAGGAGATGTACTCTAAGAGGTCTCTCCCCTTTTGTTGATGTTAGAACTCCCCCATATTATGTGGTAGGAGTTAGCATCGCACCCAATCACTAGGTCCAGTCTTTTTCTTTAAAGTAGGTGATCAACTCTCTGAGTTTCCTGGTTGGTAGAGGTTCCTCAGAGTCATAGGGGAGGTAAGCTGAGCACACCACAATTGTGGTGTTGCTTCCCCCCTCGCATATGGCTGATTTTCGCCGCTGTTATGTCCTTACTGCAGTACTTATCCAGTCTTAGGGCGCCGAGACAGCGGTTTACGTAGATGCAGGCCCTGGGTCCTGATTCGATCCGCGAGGGGTGCTTATTAACACCCCATACTTGGTAGATATCCCTCTGATCAGCCCCTTGGACACCCAAGGTTCCTGGATGAGGGATATATCTGTTTGCTCCACTGCAATGCCCTGGCTTAACACTGCCGAGACGGCTTTGCAGTGTTGCAAGTTAATCTGCGAACATCTAAGGCCGTCCCCTACCACGTTGGTAGGGGCCGTGCCGATCCACGCTCGTGACGTATCGGGGGGTATAGGGGGTCACTGTTGCTGGCCATGTCCCTCCCGTTCCTCCCCGGCCCCGGCCTCCCACAACCTCCATAAAGAGGTCCGTAAGCCAGGGTTGGCATGCTTTAGTCTTCTCAGGATGACCTCGGTGCTCTCCACCATCATGGCGAAGACCGCTGTCATCTTGCAAAGACTTGGGAGTTGCTCCCCCTCCAGAACCTGGAGTGAGGCTCCCTCCCATGGCTTGAGATCCGGGACAGTCTTTTTAAGCCATCCCTTGGCCTCTTCGTTCGAGCAGGTGATCCATAGGAGCCCCTGGTCGAACTTTACCCCCTCAAAACGAGGGGTCTTCTCCTCTGCATCCGTGAGCCCAAGCTGCGCCTGCTTTGCCTTCCCCTCGGTAAGCATCGCCTCGGGGTAGCCGGAGAGCGCCACTGCTGTTCTCCTGCCGCCCTTCAGCGCCTCAGCGTAGCCCGTCAGGGAAGGCAACTTTGCTTTTTTTTTCAGAGGCTGAGGGGGGGTCTCTTCATTTGATGTAGGCCTTTTCAAGCCCTGATCCTGGACCCCTCCCGAGTTCCCTGCCGTTTCGCTCGAGCTAGCTGCCTCTGAAGCCGACAAACCCTCTACCAATTTGACTTTTCACGCCTTCCTCTTGGCGGGTCCACTCTTCTTCTTCCATATGCGGTTTTTATCTGTGTATTCAGTGGTCCCAGTCGATGTCGGCCCTCCGTCTCCACAGACGATTTAGGTGTGGCCATAAATTTTGTGCTTCCATAGAAGGTGCTACGAGAAGAAAGGAAATATGCTGTCCGCCTCTGCAGAGCCTGCTTGCGGGGGTAAAGCTAAAATACAATGGAGTTCCGCCTTTTTTTTTTTATTGTGGGGGAATTCGTTTCGCATACCTTGGTTTCCCGGGGGGAAAACCAAGGTTATACGGGACAACCATCGGGCAGGGGAGCGCCTGAGGCGCGCCCGTCTGCGATGGTTACCCGCTAAAACCCCACACCCGCCTGAGCTACGTAGGAAGCGCCTGGTACACGCGAGTACTCGCAGGACGAATGGGGTTTCGCCTGGTGCCCCAAGAGCATCGTTCACGACACCGTCACCCCGGCGCCATCTAGCCCTCACCACGATAGCTTACACCTTTGGCTTGGGGAGTTGGACCGCAGCGGGGCCTTGGTTCGCCTGGGCCGGGTTTTACGCCGGCTGGGTCCCGTATAGCCCTCACTGACCCTGCCACCTTGGCCTCCCCGACCGATCGAGGGTTGAGATCCGCACCTCGGTACGGGTCTGACCTCGGCATGCCTGGCCGTTCCCCTATCCGCCACCCGGGGACGCGTCCGGTAGACACTCAACTTCATCCTCTCCCCCCGTTCGGGGGTGGAACCGAGTAAAATTTATTCTTACTCCATAATAAAAAGAAAATTTATTAAATCTAAAGATACAAAAATAATAGAATATAAATATTGTCATATAAATATAGATATAGAAAAATATAGACATATTGCGTATTTTCCATTATTAAATTTATATTTATAGATGTAATATAGAATTAGGCAATTCCGGTAGTTCCCAAAGCATTTATTGTGTTTACAATTATTGTAAAGGTACATTTTATTACTAAACTTTAACCATTTATTCTCTTTCAATAAGACTTATATTTCATTACGCGTATGCTTTTGTTTATCTTATTACGTTAATACTAGCCATACCTACTTTTTTCATCATCGCAAAAGACAATTTTGTTCCATCTATTGTAATCAATCCAAGTTAGTTTACACGTGCGTAATGTTTTTACCAATTTCTATATATACATACCTACTTAAAAGAAAAATGCATGATCGCAGACGTTTTTTAATCTTACTACGATACTGAACCATGATGAAAAGCGTCTTTAAACTACTAGCGCAACAACCGCAGCAGAGATGACAGCAGTGCTGCAGTGGACAGCGTGATAGTGGAGCAACCATATTGCCATACAAATCATCAAGATTTCACAGCAACAAAGCTGATCAAGTTATTTGAAGCGGAGAAGCAATATTTTCTCACGATTCTTTTTCTAAAATATTCTTTACATCATTCCGCATTGTACTGCAAGGCCCGATTTTGCAATTTCACCTTTAAAATATGATAAAAATATGTTTTTAAGGAACAAATTTTTTTTTTAAATTTTAGAACAGACGCTTGATAGATCGATAGATTTACTTCCCCTGATTACGAAATGCATAATCACTATGTGTTTGTTTTCATTATTGTGCATAAAAAACGCTGAACTGTTTCGTAATTCATCTATTCTCCGTTGCTCTTCGTTGGTGGCGCTTGTTTAGCTTCTGCGCAGCCCACGGTGTAAGAAAAATAGGTGCAACTCTATCCCCACTCCTGTGATCTTAAAGAAAAAGTTACTTGTCCCTCCTGCAGAGGGTATTAGTGTAACATGTGAACAATATCGCGTATACTTCCTTATGTTTCTTTTACACCGTGCCCACGGTGTAAGGAAGTTATGGTACCATGACCGTGCCATAACCACGTCCTTAATACCAAGTGCGTTTCAAAATTTGTAATGACTTCATGCATCTCCAATAAAAAATTCTATAAAGATAAATATTTTAACTTTTCAAATTAATTGAACTGAGAAAATGAGAGTCGATTAACGACTAAACAAATATTTATTGTTATGTAAAATGCTTATTTTATGAAGATAAATTATACTTAATTAACAATGTTGTGCATTACTTCCGTTACACCGCTGTACAATATTGAATTTTGGCGCGTTAGCTAATTCAACAGAACTCCGCCGAGGGGAGCTACCAGGACACACACAAGTCACGCAACAGTATTAAGCACGTGCTTATAGCACGGTGTAAAAGAAACATACGGAAGTAAACGTGATATTGTTCACAGATTACACTAATACCCTCTGCAGGAGAGACAAGTAACTTTTTCTTTAAGATCACAGCAATTTTATGGTGGGGATAGCGTAGTCGGTCTACCTATCTTTCTTACAACGTGGCGCAACCTTAACTAGATATGAGCGACCGAGTCAATTACTCCCTGATCTTTGGCTGGCGGTGCGCATATTTCGGAGATACCCGTTATCAGGCAACCGTTACATTTCGAAAATGTTTGACGTGGCGACCCACCATGTCCTGTATGTAAACAGATCGGGATTGCATAACGCAAGACATTGCCCGAAACGAATAAACACGGTAACGTGTTTCAAGTGCGGGCTTACCGGATATATCTCGCGACAGTGCCCGACCGCGAGATTGTCAACAAATACTGTGTCGCGCAATACAAACGCGACAGCACACTCCAAAAGTAACGCAGTGTTACAGGTCGGTCCAGATACGCACCGAAAGTATTATAAGGATGCGATATTGAATGGACAGCCAATTCGGCTACGTAGACTTAGGCAGCAGCGTCGTAGCACTACGACAGGATGTGGTCGACGAGCTGAAATTGACGTACTACCAGACAGAGCTTCCTTCATTCGTCGGATACGGAGCAGGGCATGTACGACCTTTGGGAGTACTCACAGCTGATCTGTCCATTGATGGAGACCAGGCAAGAGTAAATGTTCATGTGGTACCGAGCGCAACCCAAGCGATACCACTACTGGTTGGACATCCGTATACCGAATATGCAAACGTGCTCATCCTAAGCAGACTCGGTGAACTTCGAATTTCTTCAACAGTGGAAGGCCTGGTCGAAGAAGTAATGTCATCGAACAAAACGGTCCTGTGGGCCAGTGCGGCCCAGGTAATTTCCGATCACTACTTAGGGCACATAACTGTTTGTGGGAAAGTTCCAGACAACAGCTTATGCATAGAGGGAGGCAGTGATGGACATTCGTGAGTTTTTCTTTCGAGGAATTCCTTTCTGCGCATGCGTAACCTCACGTCACAGCTACATATCGTCTGCTACCATACATGTATCCGAGCCGTCAGAGGAGGTGCATTTAAGGGGCCTGTGGAATTTTCCCGCGTTTTTAACGGACAAATTAAGTACAAGAGTGTTAGTGTCCGCGAGTGTAATATTAGGGAAAATTAAAAAAAAAATGGATAATGAACTGCAGCCGTCCGCGTCGGGAATCATCGAGGAAAAGAAGAGGACATTACATTCTGTTCTTTACTGGGATCCAATGGTACCCTAAATTCTAAGTAAATGTATACAGCAGTGAGAACTGCAACGCTCGCTCCAATGCGCATGATCAGGAAAAATCCCACAAATGTCCATTACTGGAGGGAGGTCTACGTTCCAAAGGACCAAGCATACCACAGTGTATAATGAACACTGACGCAGATGGCCGAACAATACTCCCAGTTCTAAATCTGCCAGGCCAGAAGATCAAACTGCAACCTGGAGAACCACTCGCGGCGAAGTGTGTGAAGAGGTGGATATGAGCAGCAATCCGACAGTCAGGCCCGCCTCAGACCAAAAGGCGTTCGCCGATCCAGTAGATCCAGCGGAGCTCGGCACCGACCTCGAGGGCGCCGAGAAAGAAAAATTGCTAAGTATTTTAAACAAATATCGCGATCTTATTGCGCGAAATATTTTTGAATTAGGGAAAACCGAAAAAGCCAGCATGCATATTAGCCTAATGGATAATAAACCTATTGTATATAAACCTTACAGGTTGTCTTACTTCGAGCGTCAACAGTTGAACGATCTTATCGACGAATTCAATCAGGCAGACGTAATCGAGGAGCGAGTCGCCGTATGCCAGACCCATGATTTTGGTGAGGAAGAGCAACGGTGAGGTCCGAATGTGCGTGGACTACCGTGCCCTCGACAAGGTCACCGTCAAAGACAAGTTCCCACTCCCCAGAATCGACGACCAGCTAGATAGTTTGCAAGGGTATATTTTCTTTACATTTGTAGATAAGTACTTTTAGTGCCTATTATCAAGTCCCCGTGGACAAGGAATCTAGAGACAAAACGACCTTGGTTACGCCGGACGGGCATTATCAATTCAAAAGAATGCCGTTCGGTCTATCGAATGCCCCAGCAGTTTCCCAGCGAATAGTAAATCCCCATAAAAAACATCAAAAAAGTAAAAAAATTACGCCAAGTACATGAAAAAGTGGAGGACTCAAGGAGTTATGATAAAAAATAAAAGATCCCCATAAAAAAGTACAAGAAAGTAGAAAAAGATGTGAAATCAAAATGAGCTGCCAGTACATGAAAGTCCTCTCCAATAAAGTACAAAGGCGACACTGTGTAACACAATGTAAAATTCGGTGGTTTTCAACTATGCGCAGCTAAAATGCTGTGTTCAACAGTGGGGACGTTCAGATCTTAATGACAATTCATGTAAAGTGACTGCTCCACACTTTAGCGGTGACATGAAGAAGCTAAACAGCGTATCATCCTCAAACTGAGGCTGTTTACAAATTTGCCTTGATGTCCGCGGCCTGGAAGTCAAATCGTTGGCGTGGCCAGGCGAAGTCGTGTCGATGACTAAGAATGATTTTAAAACTCAAAATAATGAAAGTGTACTTATATTGTCAGAGTTTTAAACTGACAAATTATCTGAAAACTTGTGAGAGGAAAGGTACCGGTGTCGATGAATGACCTTCGAAATAATTTAGAACGCAATACAATGGAAATGTACTTCTATCGTAAGAGTTTTAAATTGACAAATTATGTAAAAGCCTGCGAGAAAAAAAGTATGGGTCTTGATGATCTGAGAATGCCTTAGCTAGCTACGCCAACCATTTGACTTCCAGGCCGCGGATATCAAGAAAAATTGTTAAACAGCCTCAGTTTGTGGATGATACGCTGTTTAGCTTCTTCATGTCACCGCTAAAGTGTGGAACAGTCACTTTACATGAATTATCATTAGGATCTGAACGTCCCCACTGTTGAACACAGCATTTTAGCTGCGCATAGTTGGAAACCACCGAATTTTACATTGTGTTACACAGTGCCGCCTTTGCACTTTATTGGAGAGGACTTTCATGTACTGGCAGCTCATTTTGATTTCACATATTTTTCTACTTTCATGTACTTTTTTATGGGGATCTTTTATTTTTCTATCATAACTCCTTGAGTCCTCCACTTTTTCATGTACTTGGCGTAATTTTTTACTTTTTTGAAGTTTTTTATGGGGATCTCACTTCTTTTTACAAAGATAATTTGTATAATGAATGACTTAAAATAATAGAAAATGGAAGATCAGTTTGAATCCTTTGGGGTTTCAAAAGTACACGGAATGCATTGTAGTAAGTCTTATTGCAAGCAATTTATTTTAAAAAAATGTAATCAGTTTGTCAGTAACATTTAAATGCATCATGACTTTCTGTCATGTGTCGTCCATACTTTTGAGAACTTAAAGAACTAAGTCTGACCTTTCTTTTTCTATATTATTGTAATACAATAAATTATCTATTACAAATAGTGGATCTCAATTCCTTTTCTCATTTTCTCATTTTTTAAATTTGTTACAAGACTTTCTGCTATGCGTTCGGTGAACGTATGAACTGTATTCTAATATAATAAATTGTGCGTTAGAAATAGTCGATCTCTTTATTCATTTCTTGCTTCATCTTTAACATTTAAATGTCTTCCAGTGAGACATCCTGCCATGCGTTCTCTCTCCCTTTCTTTTTACAGTTCATACGTACACAGAACGTGTGACAGAAAGTCTTGTTGCAAGCAATTTAAATGTTTATCATGAAGTGAAAATAAAAAAAGTGGTCCACTATTTATAACACACAATTTATTGTATTCTTATTTGCACAAAATGAACATTTACTGAAATTCGTATTATGAACTGCACACTCAAACACCAAATTTATATATCTTTCCACAACGACAAGGTAGATATTTGATCACTTATAACCATATACTTCCCAATACAATATCAATACACGTAGCCTTTAAAATAATTATTCAATTTGCGGCGTCCAAATGTCACGAACACAAACTGATAGGTTATACAGGTTAGAAATGACAACTGTAACAAATACAAACTGATAGATTATGCAGGTTAGAAATGAACGAGCGGCGTGAGCGGCAGCCATATAACAATTCCGGTCGACGAGCCCTTCTTTTTGTGGAGAAATCCGTTGCGCATACGTCGGTTTCCCGAGGGGAAAACCGAGGTAATGTGGGACTACTATCGGGGAGGGCCTCCGGCGCTCCCCTCCCCGATGGCTACCCACTAAAACCCCATACCCGCCTAAGCTACATGGGAAGTGCCTGGTTCACGCGAATACTCAACAGGACACTTCCCAGCTTACATGAGTCCCGGGGGAGGAAGTTGCCTTCCCCAATCCTTATGCTATAAGACCCCGGGCGGCGGGACCCGCCCGGTGTCCCCATCCATGGAGCCGCCGTAATGGGCTTCCCAAGCCCCCGCACGGTTTACCCACGTCTCCTGGCGCCCTCGTGCCCCGTCCGGAACGGGTAACCCGAAGGCCCCGCATTGGGTAGCGCAAGAGAGCACCGTACGCGGTAAGGGAGGTTCGTCGGAGGTGTGATCCGGCACGTTCCGCCCCACCCCACCCCACCTCACCAACGTTCCCCGAGGTACTCCCTCGGGGACCGACCGGCACCTACAGACGTAAACCTCCATGAGGCGCCGACCCGCCCTGAGGGGAGCTTAACTCCCCTCTGGGGACCGGGGTTAGCTCACACCCCGGTCTCCGTCTTCAGCCTGCCGTCCTCTTGGCGGCACTTGCGGGAAGGCCTCCCACGCCCGGCCAACAGCAGTCGCCCGTCCACGCAAAGACGGGCCCCGACGCGAGGAGCGTCCCCGCGCTCAAACTCTCCTCGTAGAGCCCGGGTCCCTTTCCCGGGCTCGCTCGGCGGCCTCCTTCTTTGAGATAACCTCCTCGCAGAAGGAGACCACCGCCTTCAACGACCTGTCGCTCGCGGCCATGTGGTCGACCAGGGCCGTGAACGAGAGGTCCCACCCTTCCACAGCAGCTCTGAGGGCACGGCGCGGCACTGCCCACGCAGGGCACTCCTCAAGTGTGTGCCGCGCCGTGTCGACGTCTTCGCCGCAGTTGTGGCACTGCGCAGGCGGCTCCCGCCCCATCCTATGCAGGTACTCTCCAAAGCAACCATGTCCAGAGAGCACCTGCGTGAGGCGGAAAGTCAACCTAACCCGTCTCCTGCACCATGTTTCAAATATGGGCAAGAGAGCCCGGACTATCGGACGGCCCGAAGGAGCGGCTGACAATTGCAGCTCCCAAAGAGCCCACGTGTCCGCCCGGGCCTGACGCCTTCGCACCTCGGCCTCGTCCTCCTCCCCGACGGTCAGTTCCACCCCCGGCGGGCGGCGGATGGAACAGGCGACTTCATACAATGCCGTCCGCTCTGCCGCCACCTCAGTAGAGATGGAGCGATACCCCCGTATGGTCCGCAAGGCCAACCGCCGTCGCACCTTCTCCAGGAGCGCGACGCTACGCTGATTGGCCGCGAGCGAACGGAACCACACGGGGGCCCCATAAAGGGCAATTGACCGCACCACCTTCGTATACAGGGCCCTCCGATGGGCAAGACCAGGGCAGGGAGTTGAAGGCGTTAGATATGTCTAGCGACACCGCCAACAACACCCCGCCCCGAGTGACAGCCACTTCCCGGAGGGGACGCAGACGCTCTAACGCGTCTATTGTTGAGCGCCCCCTCCGGAACCCAAACTGGCTGTCGCTCAGACTGGGCCAGCCCCGCGACAGATGGGGCTACTGTTACTGCCGTGGCTACCGCCAGACCAACCCGCCACTCTGCCAGGCACTGGACAAGTAAGTCCTGCGCCCGGCGGCAGCGGTTTAGATTGACCTGGACCAATCAGACCTGGCCGTATCAGCCATTGCGGGCCCCCATCCCGTGGTTGTGGGGAGCGGGCGGTGGGGATATATCCCCCGAACCCTCCGCCACCTCCACCACGTCCATCGCATCTAATTCGGGGGGTTTAGTGAAGACTGTAGACGCCCTCTAGCCCCCCCCATTGCTTCACGGGGTGGGGTCGCACCTACCACTCCCGTAGAGCCCTTCTTTTTAGGCGCCGGGGAGCACGTCTTACTCCCTGCCTTATACTCTGCCGGCCTCCCCAGAGCGGCACACACCGCACACCGGGGAGACCGGACATGCCCGGACGTGCATGGGTGGAGCGACACTCTTAACCGGGAATCTCAATGGTGAGGCCCCCGGTAATGGCCTTCTTTCAATGGAGGGCCTCTATCCCTAGGGCCCGCAGGTCTATACTCTGGCGGGCCCTCCTTATAGCCTCCTCTTAGGAAGCCCCGCTACCCTCTGGCACGGTGATCTTCACCGCTGCTATCCGGAGCGGGACCGCCACACGAGGAGGAGTAGAGTTCTTCTTCACGACCACCGGCTTTTATACAAACTTGACAGGTGTATGTGCCCACGAAGGCCCACCTCTGTCCTCGCCCTCCGCTTTTCCTTCCACCCCAGAACCCTGAATCACTCCTCCCCAGCAACAGAAGGTACGGTGACAGGCCACGGCGAAAGCCGTGGACTGCTGACGAAGGAGGGGAGGTCAGAAGGAAGGTGCCGTGGCAGTGGCGGCCCGTCCCCCATTCTTTTTCTTATTTTTCTTCCGTTTCCTTCCAGCAGGGGTGATTCCCTCGTCAAAAGAAACACATCTCACCAAGGGGATGTGAGAAGAGCCACTGTCTACTGGCCTTTCGCCCCCCCTCCCAGCTAGCCTGACATGCCCCAACAATGTGGAGACCCGACGGTCCAGCCGTAGATCGCTCCTGAATGACGCCAGTTTGGCGTCAATCAGGGCCTCGATCTGAGTCAGCAGGGTGATATTGTGTCCGGCCGCTCCAGAGACATCAAGGGGGGGCTGAGGTCCAGCCAAACCCAACACCACAGGTGTCTTCCTTCCCCCTCGGGGAGCGCTGGCAACGAAGATGGAGCGTCCTGCCTCCTCTTCATCGCCAACAACTCCCCTCTCAAAGCGTCCAGGGACTCCCGTGTGCCCGCTAACTCCCTTTTCAGGGCGGAGTTTGCGGCCTACAGCTTCACAAATTCAACTGCCGGCGGATCCGGACAAGCCATTGTTCCCTGCGTGCGTGGGAGCGGGCCCAAAAGCTGCCTCCGTTCCATCTCTCGCATCGCCGCCTCGATATCCCGAGTCGCGTCCTTAAACTCTTTGACCGAAGTCATCTTAAGATTGCCTCTCTTTTTCGCGGTTGATTCCACCAGACGGCTGACTTCAACCACTAGAACGGTAATCTCGCCCGGGAGGAGAGACTTCATTAGTGCCTGCCTCTCACTCACTGACGAGGCCGTATCTCTAACCCGGGCTCGTTTTGGCTCCTTCTCGGTCACAGGCGGCGACAAGGACCGGTCCCCGTGCGTTTGGCGCTTGAACCCGGCAGCAGACGCCGAGGACATGGACGTCATGGAGACGGCATCGTCCTCGTTCACCCCCAGCCGGGACCTCGCCCCCGGATCGGGAGAAACAAGGCCAACGCCGGCCCGGCAACCTCTGGAGCTTGCTGTAGATGGATCAGCAGCCCCCAACCCGCGTGTAGACGAAGCCCTTGAACTGGGCCTCGAAGTCACACCTCCCTCCTCAACCGCTTCCGGGCAAGGTAACCGTGCCCCAGTGCAGCCGCCCCTGCTATCGCCGGACGACTCGTCTCCAGTGCTTCCAAGATTTATATTTTTCGACATACTAAGGTTTCACCAGCGCATCGTGCGCGGTGGGGCGGGCCGCAGGACGGAAACGGGTGTACCCTCGGGGGACCTGCCTAACGAAAGACAGGACCCCCTACCCCAGTTCCGCGGGGCCCGTCCTATACGTCCCCCCCCCCCGGAAATTCCGCACAGGGGGGACCCGTCCGTAGTAGGTGCAGGCTCTGACACCCGCACCTCACCGCGCACTACCTGGTCGGGGTCCCGAAGCGGCTGGCTCCTGATCCCGCGCGGCGCTACCACCTCGGCAGTGCGAACGCACATCAACCCCCACTTCCAGCCAGCAGAAGCAACGCCAGCACACAGGGGGGAACACTTCCAGTGGGCCACCGCGCGGGAACGACCCTCCTCACCTTGCCAACTTATCGCGTTCGCCCTCTGCATTCAGCAAATCGGTCCTCGCAAGCAAGTCTCAACTACTGAAGTGGAGGCCCAGCAGCACCACGTGGAGGAGCAATGAGTGGACTTGGTCCAGTTGGGCACTCAACTTCTTCGAAGTTCCCCTCACCGTCCGAGCAGCTCGAACGGATATTGGTGGAACATCAGATCCATCGGGGTTCTCGACCAGGCGATGCCCGGAAGAGTCCCTACCAGCCCTCATCCTCCCCGACGAGCCCTGCCGACTGATTCCAAGAGTCGATGAAAAATCGGCTGGAAAAGTATAAGACGGTAATATTTTTTGATGTATCGTGGCATGATATTACGATATCTCAGTTGTACGTGGAACGATTTTATTGATTTTGATTTTATTCGAAAGCTTATATGCGATTTACACAAGAAAAATGCGTTTAAATTTAGAAAATATTGCAGACGTGATGAGATATTAATGAAAGTAGTTTCCAGTTAGGTTAGAATGAACCATCTCTCCTGTAAAAGATATATGGCGTCGAGACGCTGCCGCGTCTCTAGATACTATTCTAAAAACTTTGGACTATAAAATAGCCATCGCATATTTGGACGACTTTCTCGTACCAAGCAATTCTGTGGAGGAGGGACTTAGGTGGCTGAAGCATGTCTTCAATTCGTTACGCGAGTTCGGCTTAAAGCTCAATCTTCGGAAATGTCATTTCTTTAAACGGCAAATCGATTATTTAGGATACGAAATTCGTCAGAGAGAAGTCAGACCAGGGCGAAAAAAGGCTGAGGCAATTCTGTCTTTTCCGGAACTGAAATGCATGCAGGACGTGCGTAGTTTTGTAGGACTAGCGAGTTATTTCCGCCGCTTCGCTCGAAATTTCGCGATTAAAGTAAACCCATTAACTGACTTATTGAGTAAAGACGTCTCCTTTCATTGGGAGATAGAACAGCGAACGGCGTTTGACGAAGTTTGTCTTCTGTTAGCGAATAGGCCGGTACTAGCGATATATGAACCTGAGGCAGAAACGGAAGTGCACAGGGATGCATGTTCGAGTGGGTTACGCGGAGTTTTATTACAAAAGGGTAAAGATAATAAATGGCATCCTATAGGATACTACAGTAGAAAAACGTCTAGAGAGGAAGCTAAGTACCATCCGTATGAGTTAGAAGCACTCGCTATTGCCTGTACTTTAGAGAAGTTTCGCGTATATTTGATCGGAATAGCTTTTAAAATAAAAACCAATTGTAAAAGTCTAAAAATGCTCGCTGAAAAGAAAGATTTGAATCCGCGTATTGGGCGGTGGTTCATTCGACTATCAGAATTCGATTACACTATTGAACATGTAACCGGACGCCAGAACCTACCGGCGGATGCCCTGAGTAGGTATCTAGTTGCAGAAGACGAGCCAGTAGAAACAGCGGATTTACCGATATTAGAGGTTAGAATGGCGACCGATTGGGTGGCGACCATACAACGGGGAGACCTAAAAATTTGGTCGCCAAATGTGCGAACGGTCCTGGGCAGGCTCGAACGCCTGGGTCCTACCTGATAAATTGCTACACTAGTAAACGGAAAACAAAATTAGAAAGAGGAGGCCTGGTAGTGACGAAGTCGCTACAGTACTCATCCGAAGCGAAACCCCAAGCACGGGGAAAAGTAGAAAATTAACGCTAAAATATAAAGGGTCATACGAAATTGAAGTCGCACTGTCCAATGCCCACTATAGCGTACGCGATATCGAGGGCAAACGGCAAAGCCAACTGGCTTATCAAGGTATTGTAAGTATAGATTGTATGAATAACGTTTCCACTGCGCGCGATTACACTAGTCTACAGGCAAAATGTACATTCAATGCCACAAGTTTTTCTTATATATTTTGCCCTACTAAACTCGAAAATCGCACTAAAAAAATTTTTATGGATAGGTTTTTTTTATACGAATTTTTGAATTTTTTTCGATTTTTTCTGAGATACCTTCACATTTTAGGCTATATTTCGAGTTAGAAACGTCCGATTGGGTCGCGCAAGTTGCCATATTAAAGGTAATCGAATTTCCAACAATTGCATTTCACATTGTTTTCTAATCGGTTTAATAGTTTAAGTGTTACGGGCTAACACATATGAGAAACCTTCAATTTTTTCGTCTAAATTAGAACACAAAAATTTCTTCCATCGCCATGGAAATAGAAATTGTCAAATTACGTCCAGTGTCTTATTGTTTACGTATAGATCGCACTTTTACGAAGAAAACAAGCTTTTGTTGAAGAAAATCTATGGATAAATACCGGAGTTAGGAACAATTGAGTAAAGGTACAAAAATCCCAATTTCACTCTGTGTTTGTATTTTTTTTCCTATTTATATAGGAAACATTTATTTAATTAATTTCGATTAGAAATAATTTCGGCCTTTACTTTGTCTTCTGTTATTCGTTGGGTTCGTTTCTCTTATGAGGAACCAAATGTAGTCTCCCAATTCTTTCATCCCAATATCCCTGATAACGCGGCTCATGAAGCTATAAAAGCTTGTTTTCTTCGTAAAAGTGCAATCCATACGTAAACAATAAGGAACTGGACATAAGTTGACAATTTCTATTTTTCCATCCTGCACCCAACGCGACAACCCGCGTCGTCACGAACGCATCCGACTTCGCTATTGGCGCAGCTCTGTAGCAATATTTAGACAATTCATGGAAACCGCTAGTCTTTTTCTCTAAAAAGCTAAGCTCCGCGCAATTAAATTATAGCGCGTACGACCGAGAGTTGACGGCGATGTACGAAGCGGTCAAGCACTTTAAACACTTTTTAGAAGGTAGAGAATTCAAGATCGCGACCGACCATAAATCTTTGACATATACTTTTCATCAGCGTGCGGACAAGGCATCCCCGCGACAGCGACGACAATGATCGTTTATCTCGCAAATTACTACTTGCGTTGAATATATACCAGGTTCCGAAAACGTAGAAGCTGATCCGTTATCCCGAATTGAGTCCGTTCGTTTACCGCTAGAATTTGATCTCGTGAAAGTGTCAGAACTTCAGAAAATCGATCCGGAATTAAAAACACTGATAGAATCGTCAGAACATTCACTAGTACTAAAAAGTATAGAATGGGAACCGGATCACCATCGCATATATTGTGATTTAACGGGAAAAATCTTACGTCCGTTCATTCCTGCGCCGCTTCGCAGACGAGTGTTTGATATTTTCCATTATCCTCCCCATGCTAGTGCCAGGGTAACGGACCAAGTAATCAGGAAGCGGTACGTGTGACTGAACATGGACCGTGAAATCACGAAATGGTGCAAAGAATATCTTGACTGCCAGCAGTTCAAAATTTCTCGGCTCGACAAAAATTATCCGGAACAATTTGTTCTGCCAGACGGACGATTTAAACACGTCTACATGGATTTGATTGGTCCCTTACCTAACTACGAGGATTTTCGATACTGTTTAATACTTATAGACAGATTTTCGCGATGGGCTGAGACAGTACCGCTAAAAGAAACTTCAACACAGACAGTCGCGCGTGCGTTTTTCGATGGTTGGATTTCGCGTTTTGGTGCACCAGAAACCTTAACCACGGATCACGGGGTCCAATTCGAGTCTCAACTATTTAACGCATTACTATCGCTAACGGGATGCAACCGTGTTAGAACTACGGGTTATCATCCATCCGCAAATGGATTAATAGAACGTTGGCACCGTACCCTAAAAACAGCATTAATGTGTTACTTGGACAAAAACTGGGTAAAACAATTATCGACAGTCTTAAAAATATCTGATTTTTGGGGGATCTATTAATAAAGCATTCGCGCGTCTGAATCCACGAACGGCGTTGACGTGGCGTTACTCGTTTACCCTGCAGATGGGCCTGAAGGTGGTAGCGAGTTTTTAAAAACATTTTCGAATTTTATTGCTCTTTATGCAGGAAAACGACATCAAATCTGTATCGCCCCGATGCCCTGGACTGCTGGACATGTAATCTACGCAACGCGATAGCGTTCCAACCCTTACACTTGGGGGTGGACCACCCCTACCTCTGCCCCCTCCCTTCAGCTCAGGGGCAGTTTTCGAAACGGGACCTTTTCGGTATTCATCCTTAACATATCGAGAACAAACATGGTGAATTTCATCGCCTTCCGATGTGTGAAAGTGCTCCCTAACGAAGGGGGTTGAAAATTTCCGAGCTGTTCCACCCCCCTCCCCCAAGGGTGCCTATGGAATGCACGGTATGGGTGATGGCATTTTCTGGATCAGGGGAGTCCAGAGAATACACTGAGTCCAAAATCGAGACCGTCGTCCAATAATTGTAGATTTTAGGGGAGAAGGGTTCTGGGGAATCAAGGAGAGTCGCCCTAATGGGCACCTTCAGAAGTGACATTTTTCGACGCGCCCCTCGTTAAAGGGGTGAATTAACCCCTTCACATCAATCCTCGCCAATGCAACTTTGCACAGTCCCAGAAAACACTTACAGACTATTCCTCACGAAGTTTCACCGAAATTGGTTGAAAACTCTCATAATTATGAGCATTTAAAAAAGTGTGCCGCTAATTTTGTCCAGTAGTTTACCATATCAGTTTTTTATTATTTACTTCTTTGAAATTATCGTAACAGACTATTCGGTACCAATCAACTGCAATGCAATATAAACAACCTTAACATATGCATGAGACTTCTTAACAATATATGTACATATGCAAAAGTAAAATATATAAGCTCGGACGCTTCATACTCTTAGTACGGTGCTGAACCATACTGAAAGGCATCTTTAGATTATCGGCACACCAGCAGCAGGACAGCAAGAGCTGCTCAAGCTATTGTGCAAGCGCGCCAGTCTTCTCGATTTCATAGCGACAACTTCATCTACATTTTATGAGGCGAGGAAGCGACCTTTCCGTCTGATTTTTTTTTAAACTGTTATTTATAAAATTCTGCTGTGGGCGATACTGCCAGATTTTGCAATTTCGCTTTTAAAACGTGCTAAAAATACGTTTAAAGGCAAGAATTTTTTTTCAATTTTCTCCAAAAAACATTTGATGAGACGATAGATATACTTCCCCTGATTACGAAATGCATAATTATTATATGTTTTTTTCATTATTTTGCCTGAAAAACGGGAAAAACTATCTAGTATTCTAGTATTCTAAACTATCTAGTAGTAGCGCACCCTTAAGGGTACGCAAGAGTCCAAGTCAAACTTTATCCTTTATTTATAGTGTAGTCCTGTATAGGACTGTTTTTTACTTTTCTTGTACAATAAAATATGGTCTCTTGACCCAAAAATATGTTTACGTATTCTTATAACCTAGATTACATTCAATGTCTTACACTAGTGTTTTTAACAATACATTTTTTAATTTAATCGATCCTATTGTCGATTTACCGCATTTTCGAGGTATTACAACTGTTCTCTTAAAACTAGTCTAATATATAATCTTGTTAAATACTATTGTACAGAATGAGGCTGCTTACACTTATGTTACATCCCTAGGACTTAACATATTTTATTTCTCCGAATAAAAACTACTATATACAATGTACGCCCTTATCTCATTTCTCTCTATCTTTAGAAATCTTCTGGTCTTTGCTTTTCATTTTCCTTACATCCTAACTGGTTCCTATTTCTTATACTTATCTCATTTTCTGTGATATATACAGGGTGTCCCAAACCCAAGGAGGAGCCGGAAATGGGGGGTAGCTGAGACGATTCTGAACAACAAT
>NW_026534328.1:328425-371540 GCF_026225885.1 Hylaeus anthracinus | reverse complement strand
AGTTTTAAGGCCAAAATTGCAAAATCAGGCCTTGGAGTCACATTCGCCAAAGTGTAAGGAATATATTAAAAACCAGAATTATTAGAAAATATTGCTTCTTTGCTTCAATATCCTTGAAAAAAATCATGCTAGCCTAATCGCCCTGTCCTCGTCTCTCCTGCAATTTTTGTATCGTCCTCTCTGTCCTTATCCCGGAGTTTCCTACTTTTTCCGCAACTGTCGCTGAAGTCAATTCGGAGTTTGGCTCTGGGTCCTGCGCACCCTTAACTATCCCTGCATGTGTGCAGAGATGTAAGTATCAGTATGTATATGCAATCCGTCACATCATGTTGCTGCAATGTGTGTTTTGTATCTAACCTATTAGGACTATTTTGTCGGATGAAAGTTAAACTCTAACTTAAAATAATCCTACATAATAATATCTTAAACAAGATACGATTAAGTATTAGTTGGTTATTTCTGTATTTTTTTAGTTACTTGACACATTTATTTGAATGTGAAAAATCCAACGACCTGTCACATTAAAAACGTCGGTGATACATTTCAAACTAAAGGTTGAATTTTATAATATCGCAAAGGTAACATTAAGAATCATTTATTATTATTACAGTATATTAGAACAATAATGAATTCAGTTATTTTTTCGTTTAATCTAAATAATCCTAAAATGAAAATAATGTTTAATATGTCTTATATAAATGTATTAAATTATTTTTATTGGAGAAATTAAACGTTAATTAATATTATACTTTAATCATTTACAGTACAATCATGATATTTAAATGCTACAAATTAAATTGCGTGAAAATTGTTTTCTCTTCATGAGAATATTGTTTCTTATTTTCATTAATATTAATTGGCTTTGACTGAGACAAAGTTTAACCATTAAATATATATTTTGTTTAAAGAAGCTATGTAAACTTGTTAATTTTACTAATTAAAATGAAATGATGACAGTTAAAGTATTATATTAAGTTCTTTTTCAGATGAATTTGTAATCAAAATTATTATAAAATATATTTATAGTCTTAAACTTTTTATTAACACTTTTCAGATGTCTGGAAGTAAATGTCGGAATTGTGGGTCTACTGACATCGAAACAGATCCAGCTAGAGGAGATGCAGTTTGTACAGAATGTGGTTTTGTATTGGAGGATCAACTTATTGTCAGCGAGACAGCATTCAAAGAGACCCCATCTGGAAATATGATGGTACTTGGTCAGTTTGTTGCTAATGATAGTACTGGTGGAGCTACAGGTTTTGGTGCAGGTATACAATTTTAAGTAACAATAAGTAATCATATAATACATTTAAGAAATGTCGCAATTAAGAAAGTTAATATAGAGCAATTTAGAATTTTAACTTATTCAATGGTAGATGCAATTACATATATTGAATATATCTAAATATGTTCTTTATTATGATGTCTTTGTTACTTACTTGTAAATGTTCCTCTTCTTTGCATAAACTACCTTCTAAAACAAAAATATTCTATAATTTTTGTTTATAGCATATCATGTCAGTGGAAAAGAATCAAGAGGAATAACTTTGCAAAATGCGAGAAAAGGAATAACTCATTTATGTATGCAGTTACGGTAAGTAATGATCATTACAATAATATACTTTAGCAATTTTTATTATTGAAATTTTTGTTCATAATACTATTTTAGAAATTTAATGCGTCTTATTTATTGCTAGTTTGAATCAACATTGCATTGATACATCCATGAATTTTTATAAAATGGCCTTAAATCGTCATTTAACTCGAGGAAGAAGACAAGCACACAACCATGCAGCTTGTGTGTACATTACTTGCCGTACAGAAGGCACTGCACGTATCCTTAATAATTTTTACAAAATATTTTTATGATTGCTTTTAACATATGGTTGAGATATAATTTTTAGCTATCATTTACGAAAAATATTAAAGTAAAAACTTAACTAAGAATATAGATATGCTTATTGACATCAGTGATGTTCTTCAAATTTGTGTTTATGAATTGGGACGCACATATTTACGGTTTACACAAGCTCTCTGCATCAATATACCTTCGGCAGGTAAGTATCTTGCATGTTTTAAATTTGCATGACATAAACTATGTATTTGATTTTTATTTGTTACTTTTATATACTACCTTCGTATATAATCTCATTAATGGTAAGTTTGCAGCAAAATTAATTAATTAAGCTCACTTGATCTTTAATTTATACATTCATAATTAGATGAAAAGTACATAAGTACAAACACAATTCAAAACAATCTCAGGAAATGATAAAACTCCTGCACATCTAATACTAATTTTTATTAAAATTGTATTTATTAAATATCAAATATAGCTATAATGATTTCATTTTTATGAAAGAGTAAAGGTATCTAATTTAAGAATATTCATAATCTCATATTTTATTCTTGAGAACAAAATTCTTATTTTACAAGTAATCATTTTCATCACAAATAATTATTGCTACAGTTGTTAATTTTTGATAAAAAGAAATATAAAAGAATTAATAATGCATGATATTATTGTATTAGACACTACTATAAATTCTTATGTCTTATCCATGTTACAATTTATGGAGGTATAATAATTACAATCTTAAAACAGAAAATATAAAAAGTGAAATGAATCGATTGTGCCTGAAATATTTATACTCCAAATGTTTCAAAATATTAAAAATAACATTTCGGCGTTCAATTTTCTAGTAATATTATTGTGCATAATTTTTAAATCTTACAATTCTGTCTTGACATTACATTATTAATATCATAATTAAGGTGTTCAAGGATCTTACCCTGATACATAAAAATATAATGTAGAATTACCATTTATAAATGAGTTTCTTATCTTTATATTTATTTATTGCTTGTATAGTAATCTTTAATCACATTTTTCATATTTTACATGCCACATAGTTGTAGATATTCTATCATGATGTCTATTATTTCAAATAATTTCTTGACTTTCTCACAAGGATAATGAATTCATAATGCAAGGGATAAAATTGACAATGAAATTAAAATTGTTCAATGTATATTTCAGAAGTTAAAACAATGATGTAAATTATTTCTTTTCTATTAGCAAAATGCCAATCTTAAACCAGTTGTAGAGATGCTTTCAAAATTTATTTGTCCTTTTCTTCTGTTTACACTGGCTGGACATATTAACAGTAGGAAGGCATTATTTTGTACATTTTATTATTATTGGTATCATAGTCCATTGTACTTTCTAAATCTTATTGCCTATTGTGCAATATAAACTTTGGCGCCAGATTCTGTGGCCTTACTGTAGATAATGTAATGCTGATTATCAAAAGAAAATATAATGGGTATACTTAATTCACTAATGTACGAGTACTTATCCTTGAAACTATACTATAGTATTTTTCCTACTTTTTACATGGACTGTAAACTATAAAATCATATAAATACAATAGAAATATCATAGAATATTCATACCAAGGATTGTTGTGATATTTATCATGTATAAAAAATTCTATTTTATCTAAAAATTTACGTTTAAAAGTTTAACATTTTTCCGGTTTTGCTAATTTAGTATTGTATTCTGCAATATATAATATAATGTAATATATAATATTATTACATATCGTATGAAATTAAAAATGTCGATGTTCATACTTAAAATAAAAAAAAAATCTAAAATATACTTCTCTTATAACAGTTTCACATTGAAATAATTCAAAAAATAAAAATGTGAATGTAACAAACGAATTTCGTTTTAAGTAGGCAGTTTCAATCATAATATCCTGAATAATAACCACATATGATGTTTAACTATGGCATCAAAGCAGTATTATTTGTGTTAGTAAAAACAATAAATCCTACTTGTTAAAATAACAACAATATACATTGTTCACTTAAATCTTTTTAAAAATATAAATTGAACAAACAGAGTCTTGAATTCATAATATTATCTGAAAAGAAATTTATTAATACTTGGTAATTGAGAACAAATAAGTTGTGATAAGGTATTCGTTAAAATTAATCGATCTTTACTTATCTTTATACTACTATTTAACAGTAATTTTAAAGATAGTAGTATTTCGAATAGCACTTATTAACTTTCTCAATTATTTTCTTCAAATTTAAAGAACATTTTTACATTTCTGTCTTCTTAAAGTTGATTAACAGATGTTTCTATATACTCTGCTTCTTGCATATTTACTATTGGATATTTATATTCAAATCAATTAGCTAACAGTGTCACTCGCAACCACACAACTTTGTACCTATACTTATACTTATCTTGTTTTGTTTTATTCATAATAAATACGCAGTGGAAAATTACTCTATTGTCTATTTATTTATTTGAATATAAATATCCAACATTTACAAATGATTATTCAAATATCCGAGTTATGTAAGAAAACTAGTTATGATTCAAACAAAATTAAATAAAGTTTTGAATGTACTGAAGATGATATTATAGATGCACTCTATTTGGAGACTATTACTTATTCACATAAGTTTCAGTTTAAATTAAATTACAGAAAACGATATTAATAACAGTGGATTGTTTATAAATATATGATAATCATCACTATGAAATTTATAGTTGACATATGATTGTGTCTTAAAATATAATAATGTAAGAAACAACTATTATTTTGTGTATTTACACAACCGCAAAATTTTGTACCAACAAAATTTATTTGCATATGGAAATATTTATTTAAGTATTAAAGCTGAAAATTTAGTATTATCCTGTGGATTAAAGTAAATCAATTGCACCATTATCTTTTTCTTATATCGAGAATTAAATATAAAAACAATCTTCTTGTTATTCTTTTCGTATAATTTACGTGTATGAAGTGAGTTAAACCACCAATAAAAATAGAAATCAATAAGATTATTAAATTTAAAAAAGTCATTAGTATTATTTTTTGTACACGTGTTATAATATTATGCAAAATTTAAAACTTAAACAACAAATTTTTAGAGTGCACCTATTATACAACTTTTGTTACCAATTCTACAATACTGCTTAAAACAACAATTGTATAAAACCTCAAATAATTTCAAGGTACATCTTTTTAGAAATTATTGGTTAAACCATTATCTCTGCGGTAAACTTCCGTCAGTCATCTACTGGCGGTCCGTAGAAAATTAATTCGGGTATTTGTCCCCCTTGCACACCCGTGCCATTCGTACTTTCAGAACTGCATTGAAATTGAAAATTAACATTACCAACCGTTATTTCTGACATGCCTTCTTGACCAAAGTAACTTAACTCGCCCCCGTCTAATATTACACTCGCTGTATAAAAGCATTCTGGTTCAATTTGAATTGGGTTTTCAAAGTACACGTGAAATGTACTACTTGAACCATCTGAGAAAAATTTCGTGCTATTTTCCGATAAAACACACCCCAATCTTTTTAGTTCAATTCTAACATTATAATCTGCAGCACCAGACGAGCTTCCGTAAAGTCCAAAACCAACAACAAAAATCCTTTTGTCGACGCTAAATTGAATTGAATCACACCTGCCTCTATACCGCCACTGATTTGATCTATATGCGCACGACTGAAACCTATGACACACCTGTAAAGAAAGTATTACAAATATTATTCTCATTTTACTACACACCAAATTTAAACATATTCATTAATCGTCAAGGCAAGTAATAATAAGATTACACAAATTTTCATATTAAAACTAAGTAAAAGTTTTTTGTTTATAAAATTTACCTGAGTTTTTAAGCCTTGCCGAGATTTAATAGGAAAGCAAAGTTGAGGTTTATTACTAGCGGTGAAATGAAGAAAGACATCGATCGTTTCTTGTTGCGTTAAAATCCCAGTTTGTGCAGCGCTATTGGCAAATTCTTCTAAATTCATGGCAGGAAGTCTAATTAAATACAAAGCAGATCCTAGAAAGAAAGGAACTAGTAATATTAGCTTTACATTAAAAAAGCCTATTGCAATACTTACCCAATAACCGTCTTTGATTTGCTGAAGATGGCTCAAGGTCTTGCCTGATGCATTCAGCGGTAGCCCATCGTAATGCAGCATCCCATATGTGTATTTCTTTACAGTTTAATGTTTCACGGGAAAGTACTGATTCAAGAGTATGAATATCAATATCCACAAAGCCATCTGACCTTAGTGCCATTTCTGCCTAAATAATGTTAAATTTATGTATAATTATATATAAATTTTCTAATGTTACATGCTTCCTCAATATTTATTATATATATATTTTCTTTTATAATATTATGACATTATATTTAATATCGTTACTAGTGAAAATATCTAGAGTGTTTATTCAATGGTATATGGTTTATTCTATTGACTATCCATACCTGTTAAGATATTATATTTTTTTATGTTATACTTAAGTAATTTATCTTCCTAGTTCTAGATGAAAGATGCAAAGACTTGTACAACAAGAAAGAGATGCTAAATTCTTTCCTTTATATTTGTTACATGTTAATTTTATATGTAGTACTATATTAAGATTTTTAATAATTTCTTTTTTAAATTTTAAATATCTAATATTTAAAAAATCTGATAAGTAAGCAATAACAAAAAATTATAGGCAAAACATAAAATTCAAATAATTCAATTAAAAGTCTTATTAATATAGACATCTGTTATATTTTCTACAGAAATGCTTTATTATTTGATACAGACATCGTTTAGAAATTGATTTTAAAGTTTCTAAGAAAAGTATTCAATTGCATTACAATTCATGTATCTTAAAGCTTATTACAAATCAAATTTGGGATCAATATAAATAGGTAATATGTATTCACGTATAAAATTGATTAAAATGATTGTGATTCAACACACAATTTTAAAAAAGAGATTTATGGTAAACTTTCTTATTTCTATTTTTTCAAAAATTCAATATTTGTTATGATATAATGCCTCTCTATTAGATTAAATTGTGTAGACTTAATATATAACGAAGTGTAACTAAGTGAAATATTTATGTCACAGGGAATGAGTTGTATGTAATATTAAATGTTTTCATGAAAAATATATCTTTAAAATTAAAATACTATATTTTTATAACTTTTACCGTTTCAGTCTTTTATATTTTTAGTGATTTTAATCTCAGAACAGATGAATGTACAATATCAGATGAACGTTTTTAATAATTTTCTACTTTTTACATAAATGATGTAAGAACCAACATTATTGCTAGATACAAAATTATTTTAAAGAACTAAATGAAGTTTATAAGAAATTTCGTGCGAAAGATTTTTAATGAACTATTTAACTAATAATTCGATTAACAGTATGCGTTATTCTTGGAAAGTTATTACAATCATGTTTATTATGTTCATATTCTTCTATGAAATTATCTTCGTAAGTTATATTTTGTGTCACTTCAATTTCTAATTTATTGTCTGCAAAATAAGGTTCGCTTCGTGTTCGGAACAAAGAAAACGATAATTGTTTGTTACCAAACGTGGAACAACAATTATTTTCAGATAGACTGAGACAATGTGGCACTATCGACAATTTATTCTTTATGTTTCCATAGTTACTGTCATTGGTCTTTACAGTTTTTTGAGTGAACTGATGTTGGAAATCCCTTAGTCTGTTGTTGAAACAAATATCTCCACAAGAATAGAAACTTATAGTATGATCAATGCCATCAGTGGATAAGCTTGATTTAGTCCTTAATGTCAAATCTAAATTATCGTTTAAAGTAAAAGACTTCAACATTTTTCGATTTAAACTTACTTGAGCATCTATTACTTCCCAGCAACGCTGCATAAGATCTGGTTCTTCGAATAATCGAGACTGGCTCAACAATAAACACGCATTCTTTGCTGTTAAACTTGTTTCCAAATAATTAACACATGCTCTTGCTAGATGAGGGACTATGTATTTTTTAGCAACATAAAGCGTTGCTAAAACTGTATCAGCTTCTAATTGTACTTCATCACAATACATGTATCTGTAAAAGAAGACAGTTGAATAAGTTTTAAACAATTTGAATTGACAATTCAATAAAGATGAATAATATTCACTTTAATAGAGCAAGAAAGGCAGCTGGCTCTACGTCTGGAACTTCTATGTCTCTCTTATTTTCTGCTAATCCACCATAAAACATAGCATAAAATACAGAACTACCAGTAGCTAGAACGTATTTGTGTGCTGGTATAGTCTGTGTGTGACCTATTAATAGGACAAGATGTTATTAAGTTTCAGTCATGTTATACACATAATAATACAATGTTAATATGAATCAATGATTAATTACCTGGACTGCCGACAATAAATATAATATCAGCCATTAGATGATTATTAAACATGGCAGCATTCCGTTCGCGTACTGTGGATTTTGTTGCTTGCCAATTAAGATCTTGTGTACAGTCTTCTGGTGATGATAAGTTTAACTGAGTTATGGGAGGTGACAAGGAAGACAAAGGTGATGCAGGTGCACTAAGGGGCTGGTTTATTGTTCCTTCGCGTTGTAGTACAATTGAAGAAGAAAGTGGGCTTATCGTTGGTGGTGAATCTGATACAATGATTGGTGATTCCGCTAAAACATATGCAACATCAAAACTCCATATTTCCTATATTACTTTTTGCATTTTCTTTGTAACTAGTATATTAGTTATTAAGTGTTTGTATTTCTATTGCTCACATTAATGACAATTACAAAAAAAAACAATCATATTTTTATATATCATTTTATGTACTATATATTTTTCAATAATCAATTTTTATAGTTGTAAATATACTTTTTCACACATAGTTTATATTTATTTTAAGTGACAAAAAGCAAATCTTTTATAAATTATTTTGTTACGTGTATTTGTTTTTATTATTACTTAAAGATTGAATAAAATAAGTGAAGTGCAACCACATATGTGGTTGTTAACATGGTTAATAATTGGAATAGAAATTCAATATATGTCCAAGTATAACAATAATCACGAAAATTACGTTCTGTATTAAATAGTTACAATTAAATGTACGTTTAACATTCATTTTTTCACACAGTAGTACTAATCATTTTTTAAATAAAGTAAAATATTGATGATTAAAAATTACCGACTATAGAGTTCCATCAAGAACAAATAACATTTCTTTTCGATAGTAATAAAGAGGTTATGCAAGACAATAACATGTAGTAATATTTGATTTAAAGAAATTGTTGGCAGAACTTTTTATTTTCTACAAGTAATCCGAGTTTATCCTCGTTGGAAGGCAATGTATAATTCATAATTTTTTGGCGATATTGCCAACGAAATAAACGCATACTATAAAATCATCAGAATTTTACCGTTAGTGTACATCATTCCACAGTTTTAACAATTGTTTTGAATAAAATTCTTTCGTTCTGTTATGACATAGTAATAGCTTGCTATCACTAAAGCTTCAGAGATGTAAATGGTAGTGTATATATGTATACATCTTAAGATCTTACAAATGTCTCATTTATGACAAGCTTTGCAATGATACTCTGTGTTCGGTTCGCTCCGGTTTCATTCGTGCGATTTCGGAGGCGTTTCGCATGCACGTGATGCATATGTCAAATATATGTACGTATATGTTGCACGCATATTGCACACAACATTTAGGGTTAACGTATTTTTTCTTAGCTTTTCAAACTTTATATTAACATTGAAGAAATATTATTTTGTATGCAAATGTTTGCTACTTTATTGTAGAATAAAAGGTTGCCGCATTATACAAATGCAATATCAAAATTTTATTTTATTCTATAGTTAAATATAAAGAAACACTCTACAGTGTTTCTCAAACTTCACTTTCTGAAGGCCCTCCCCCTCCCCAATCTATAATAGAATTACATTTATTCTTTTATGTATAAATATATTTTAAAAACTCTTTATAACAAAAATGTACTTATGTTTTGAACATTACGTATAATTTATATTCTTGACAATTTTTGTTCCATTTCATAGTTTTATATTTCTTAATTTGCTTTATTTAGTAGCTGTGTAATAATAAATTCAATTTTTTGTTAAATAGCATTAAAAAAATCAGCTGTCCCAAACATTTAGGCTTTCTATTTTCCAATTTCCTTGTTACTTTGTATTAAGCCCGTCAAGAAATATTTAATAAAACTAAAATACTGTAGAAAATTAGAAATACTTCGATAAGATAAAAACCGCGGGTAATAGTTTCAGAAACACTCTTATTTGTGTTTTATGTTTATCTTAATGTTTTATTTAATTTAAAAAATGATTAATTCGATGTATTTTTCTTCCTAAATATAATGGTAAATAATACGCTTAACAAAAGTTGATTAGTTTAACTTGTTTTAATATTAATTTGCAAGATACAGATTTTAAATCACGAAATAAAATATTGGGATAAAACGGGCTTTTATACTTTTACAATATTAATACAAATCAATTAACAATTAAAGTATTAAATAGTATCTGACGCATGCGAGATAAAAATTTTAAATAAAAATATTCCGCGTTACGAACAAAAATCATACATTTGTTGACACACAACACTCTGAATAAATTACTTTAATTTTATAAGGAAATCGTGAACTTTAGATGAAAATTGAATACAAAACAAATAACAAATAATTTTCTCGAGACTGTTTACAAGTCTCAATAATACCAATAGTCCCAACAAAGATTTAGAATAAGTGAATTTAAAAATAAAATGTAAATATACACATGAAATAAGTATATTGTAAAACTAAATCAAATCCCTTCCATGTTATTCATGAACATTTAATTTTCGTTGCACGAATCAAAGTAAACAAATGTTTACTTCTCTGCCCTAATCGGTTTTCCTCGATAATTCACACAGATGAATACACGAATAACGTTAATTCAATTATGTTTACTCGTATCTGTAATAAATGTATGTCTTACCGTTTAACCATGGATTAGTCTGCTTGACTGCGACGTTCTCCTGGAAGCGTTTCATTGGTTTCGTTGATATTTTCGAGTAAAGATTTGACATCGCCATTATCACTGTTAAAACTTAATATCTGTTATTTCTTCAATTGCAAACACGGGCCAATTTTGGATTTCAGTTACATGGGCGCCATGTCAGACGGGCGCTGGTTAGATAGTTCCGCACATCGGTCGATAGACGACAACTTAGGGCACGCGCGTTCATATATCGGGTGTTCCTGAAAAACGCAGGCCTCGATCTGCGCAGTATAATTCTATGGCAGTAACGAGTCTAGACATACTGGAGCCTGAAGTTCAGGGCCGGCGTTGGGGGGGGGCAACCACCCGGGGCGCCAGATTTTTGGGGAGGTCGCAGTCCAGTGTCCCTAGTATACGAATATACCCATATACAGGGTGTCCCAAAAATGTTGTAATACCTTGAAAGGGGTGGTTTGGGAGGTGATTTGAAACAACTTTTTCCTTAGCGAAAATGTTGTCCGAGACTTCGTTAACACGTTAAGCGCCACACCGAATTCTTGTCCGTTCAGGCCACAGTTAACCGTCAGGCGGGCTCTGCTGGGTCCATGCGGACCGGCGAGGCCTGAACGGAAAGTTTTGCGCCGGTCCCTAGGGACCGGCGTGGCGCTTAACGTGTTAAGGAGATATTAACGGAAAACACTGACCAATCAGAGCGCGCGTATATCGTTGGAGCGGCCGCGATAGCGTATGAGCGCGGCCGCCTACCGCGTAGCCTACGATCCACCGGCATACTCGTGCTCTGATTGGTCGAGGTTTTCTGTTAATAACTCCGTAACGAAGCCTCGGACAACATTTTCGGTAAGGAAAAAGTTGTTTTAAATCCCCTCCCGAATCACCCCTTTCAAGGTGTTACAACATTTTTTGGACACCCTGTATTTGCAATTTTATTATACAAAATTAAGAAGAACCCAGGGCTTCCCCTAATGCATACGTCGTTGGCGGACTATTAGTTACTAACTTCAAACAGTGATCAAAATCGACAGTGACGCGGACACACATGAACTAAAATATGTACGTCACTTAAGTATCAACAATAAACGCAAATAGTGGAATACTGTGTTTTATTGTGATATTTATAATTTTAAAAAAAGTAAAAATAACGATAAGGCGATTTTGTTTTGTGGAAGAGTATAAATCTAATTTTATATTTGAATTATCCGCCGTTTGGGATTTTGAGGGGGAGCCTTGAGCGATTATAAGATATCCACGCGTGGGAAATATTGAACATTCGAATCTTCCTATTAGTATAAAAAGAATTACATGTAAAAAATATATACGTTTGAAATTCACACAGTATACAGTATGTACTTTTAAAATTCACGTGGACAATGTATGATTTATTATTTATTGCAGATCCATGTCTATATATCATGAGATTTGCGAATAAACTGGAATTCGGGGATAAAAGTCACGAAGTATCAATGACAGCATTACGAGTCGTTCAAAGAATGAAGAGGGATAGCATACACAGTGGACGTAAACCATCGGGCCTATGTGGAGCTGGTATAAAAACAATATTATTTGCCTTATTCGATTCTATTTTTTCTTTTACTATTTATATAATACATGTAATGTTTTATTATCTAGCAGTTGATACGAATATTTAGAACTCGATGAAAGAATTTTACAACTTTCATGTATTACGTTTAAAAATATCGTTTTTATTCTTACAATAATAAATTAGTTAAATTTAAATAAACTCTTTTCCCTTACAAAACAGCGTTGCTGATGGCCGCTCGGTTACATGAGTTTAACAGATCGCCCGCAGATATCATAAAAATTGTGAAGGTGCACGAAACCACGTTACGCAAACGGTGAAACACTTTCCAGTAAATTTATTTACTGACGTTCAATCTTGTGATTCATAATGATTGATATTTATTGAAACTTGCAGACTTATAGAATTCGGCGATACACCATCGAGCGCATTAACGCTCGAAGAGTTTATGACGGTCGACTTGGAAGAGGAACAGGACCCGCCAGCTTTCAAAGCTGCGCGGAAAAAGGATCGAGAACGATTGCAAAGGGTACAAATTTTTTACATATAAAACATCTTAAAAATTATAGAAGAGAAAGACAAATCAATTTGTCAATATAAGTGATTTCCTACTGTAATAAATGTTATAGAAAATTGCATCTAAAGCATTGTTAATAACTGAGAAATTGTTTAAAAAGTTTGATAAATATTAATCAAATTGATTTTCTCGGTACATAGTTTTAATAGTAATAAGCTTTCTGATTGTATACATTTTTCAGTCTTTAATAACTATACCTGCTATAAATTTTATATTTAATTTTACAGTTGGAAAATATAGATACTGAAATAAATGAATTGCAAGCTGAGATTGATAAACATTTGGAAGATCGCAAAGCAGGAAAACCAAAGAAACGGAAAGGTGGTAATTGGAAAAGGACGTTTAAACACATATATTCAGAAGTAGTTAATAAAAGCTAATTTACTACGATAATTATGCCAAATCTGGTGTACTTTTAAAATGTCTAAACATTGCATTTATTAGTAAATTGTTAATGTGTATAAATTAAGCGTTTTCTATAAATTAATTGATACGAATTGATGAATTATTTCATTGATTATAATTATTTATTTTTAGATGATTGCATAGAAAACGAAGACACGGAAAGATTTGTTAGAGAAAGTAATTTAGATGTAATTAAAAATTACGTTGAAAACGATATAGATGATTCCGATAGTGATATTCACGATTCCAAGTCGAAAAATGCCAAAAATCATTTGATCACTGGACTTGGTAAGAGATAACACAATTCCGTCTCAAATATTAATATTAAATTACGATTGTTATTCAGTAAAAATTGTAATACACATAACTATTTAAAGGACCAAACATTGCTTCCATGGGATTAATATCAACGACCGATAGAGAGAATGACTTAAAAGATCAAGAAACCACAGCATTTGAAACCGTGAGTACAATTAATTAATTTCACAATTCCTTACAAGTTGTTTGATATTGTATTGTCTCCATTACTTATAAATGTTTGCTCTTTAGAATTCTGGGGAGATCGATATCACAGATTTGGACGATGACGAATTAGACAGTTACATTATGTCGGATAAAGAAGCGCAGTTTAAACATAATTTATGGAATAAAGTGAATGCTGAGTATCTCACTCAACAGAAAGAAAAAGAGGAGAAGCGCCAAAAAGAAAAAGAAGAGGGTAAGCCAGAGAAGAAACGGCGTCGAACTACTAAACGTAATAAAAACCAAGTACCAGCAAATTCTGCAGGTAATAATGTTAATCTTAATTTTATTACATGCATCAATGTTATAATTTTTCATTGTTAACCCTTTGATAATTTGCTAATTTTAATAGGAGAAGCAATTGAGAAAATGTTGCAAGAAAAGAAAATCTCATCTAAAATTAATTATGAAGTGCTGAAAAGTTTAAACGTTACTATAAATACATCAAATAAAGAGCAACAAAAAACTGAAGACTTTGTTCAGCCAACCAAGTTGGAAACAGATACTTTAACTTGCAATGAAACGTTTGTATTATATATGCAGGGTGTTCTACGTAACACTTTTCACGATTTTTCAAATACTTGCGATATTAAAATATTTTAAACAAATGTTGGCCAGTTTTCGATTAGCTATACATTGCAATGAAAAATGTTCGAAAATTTTTGTTGACTTACTAATATTATAGTCCTTGTCAAGACGACTTTAACGACCTAGTATTGTGTAACTTGAGATGGGCTTGAAGGCAAATCAATGAAAATTTCAACAAAAAATGACAATCTACTTGAAGGGTGATAATATTTTAGGTTGTGTGTATTATTAAGACTCGAAGTTACATTCAATTCAGGGACCTTAATTAAATGTTGTATTACTAGAAACTTATCTACGAACTGTTGAATTCACAAGAAAGAAAAGAATGTCAACATATATGGCTTAGCTATTAAGGTAGTTGGTGACTAGAACTTAAGATAGTTCTTCTGATAATTCTTGACTTGTCACGAGAGCAAATCGTAGTATTAACTCGTAGAAAATGTATTCCAACAGTGAAAAAGTTGATATATTGCTAATACTTGGCGAATGTAAAAGAAATGCACGTGAAGCAGCAGATCTGTGTACTGCAAAGTAGACTGAAAGGCATCATCCATTTGCACAAACATTCTACAATATTGAACAAAATTTACGAAGTTATGGAGAATTTAAAAAGAAAAAGAGAAGTACACTATTTAAGATTACAACAGAAGGCAATGCTGGTACTGTTTTGGTACATGTAGAAGAAACTCCGTAGACTTTCATTCATGCAATGAGTGTTGACACCGGTTTATCCAAGAGTTCAGTTCATAGGAGCAGAAAAAAGAATAATTTCGTTTTTGTTGAAATTTTCATTTCTTTGCCTTCAAGTTCATCCTAAGGTCATGATACACTATAGGTCGTTGAATTTTTCTTGACATGAACTATAATACTGTTAAGTCAAAAATATACCGTGCCATTTAAAAAAATGAATAATAATTTTGACAGTACAAAAAAAAACTTTTTGGAACTTTTTTTAATGCAAGGTATAGCCAATCGAAAAGTGACCAACGTTTGTTTACAATACTTTTTTGTCAGATTATCGCAAGTACTTGAAAAATCGTGTAAAGTATTACGTGGAACACCCTGTATAGTGTCGATAGTTATAACTTTAAAATATTCTTTATTTATCATTATTAAGTATATTTATTTCTTAAAAAATGAAGTAATTAATAACGTGTGCTTGCAGGTCTAATGTGTTTGATGCACCGAAATTACAAGATAAACCAATTGTAACAGCAATAAGAAAATCTCGTTTAGTTAAGCCCCATATACAAAAAGTGAAGAAAGAAGAAGTACATCGGGCCGTTGAAGTAAAAGATAACGTAGCTGAAGTTACAACCTCAAAAGTAGATGCCTGTGATATGGGTAAAGTCTCAACTTTTACATATTACAAATTTGATGTTATGGTAAGAAATACAAAATTGTATTAATAATTATAATACTTGTATGCAATAGATGAAACTGATGATTATATTGACGAGGATGTTGAAGCTGACCCTACAGAAATGACTGTTGGACAAATGCTCGGACGTCATGCATCAGAAAATGAAAATGATTTTGGCTATGGATATGATGAAGAAGATTATTAATTATTTATAATTCTGTATATAATTATTTATTTTAACTGTAATACCACTAGGAATCAGTAAAAAAGACTGCATTTATCTATGTACAAAGTAAAGCATTTAAGAATTACTGTAATCCTTAATTTAATTTCGGATTTGCTGTAATACTTCCGATTGTATTTTATTTTATAATACAATAAGTAAAATGTACTTGTTAATCAATTTGTTATATAGCAAATAAATTGTGTACTTCAAAATATTACTTGTCTTATACTTTGCAAACGAATACTTGTATCATTATCGATATATTCTAATTAAATTAAATTACGTCTTCTTTAAAATTATTCGTACTCTAAAGAGAGTGCATGAGTAAATTTTATCCGGTGTTCTCTCGGGCGAATGGCTCAGCGGCCGTGTCCACAGTCACACTGGCTTAAGCAAGGAGCTTTGGGCCGGCGGAAACGCATTTCCTCGGTCAAGATTCTCTATCCCCCGCGTTTCGAGCCGTCCTCGTTTTCTTTTGACCCGGGCCTATACTTACGAGGATACACGTTACTCCGCTGGGGGCGGTCCATCATTGGGCAGGGCCACGCTGCCTATTCCTCGCCGAATGCCGAAGCGGAGTTGAACGTCGGGCAATCCGCATCCCTCAGGATCAGCAGTACCAGCTTGCATGTTCTCCCCTTTGCACCATGTATCAAGGTTGAGAGTCCTATCCAACCCCTGTCATTCTATCTGAGATCGTTATACGATCCTCCTTCCCAGTCAGAGTATCCGTATTTCTGCCTGGATTGGTTCCCTTTTAGTGTTACCACCCCCCTCCCCCCTTCCCTTTTAGTCCCTAACACTCCCCCCGTCCCTCTTGCCCCTACCCACCTCCTTTGGAGGTTCTGGCTAACTAGACGCAGGTTTGCCAAGATCCATCCCCCCCCCCCCTCTTATGTAACTATCCCTCTCGGGTCCTGATCCGAATGAAGGCTCGCCACCGTTCATCCGTGCCAGGGTTACCGGCTTATACATGCTTCTACCTATCCCCTTTTTTGTCGTTCCTATTCCTAGTTCTACAATATCTGTTGTTTTAAGTGCGGCATGGAGGAGCGTTCGGGTGAAGGGTCCCCACAGCGTGTCTGAAGATCAGACGCGACTTCCGTGGATGGGCCCCAGCCATCAGGCTTGCCACCTGTCCTCGCTGCCACTCTTTCCGATTCGGCGAGCCTACTACTGGTGTTAGTCTGAATTGTTCTTATATTTCCCTTGACTCTCAACCCCGAAAACATGGCGAATTTCTTGTGTTGCTCGCGGTCACCACCCGCTCCAGGGGGTCCATCTTGGATTCCCTCCTTTTCCTGATGGAGAGTTGTTTCCACTGTTTGGAAGCCACGCACCTGTTTGGCTGTCCAAATAGAAGGGAAGGTGAATCCCTACGTGGCGCGTCGCCAGGTTGCGGATAGGGGAAGCTCCCCGTCGGGAAATACCGTCTAGGACGGAATACCCTTAGCCGGAGAGGTCGGGGCTAGGCTCCCGCGGACAAAACACCTAAGGAAGTGATACGGCATGTTGGCAGCAATGCTGACGTGGCCACAGTAAGTATTATTCAGTATTATTTCTTAAAATTCGTTTGCCGTACTGAGGAGTCTGATCGGGACGCGAGCGGGGGAACTCAGACGTCGTCAGCCATAGGTAGGGTGGCCTAGGGTGAGTAAAGTACTGGATATTCCCGCTTTCAGCTCTTGTTGTGGGACTTTGGCCTGTCCCGTGCTCTACTCTCTCTTACTCTTCCTTTGGAGTAGTATAGCTAGGCGCGTTCTAACGCAGGAGCCCCGAGGGGTGAGCGGGGGAGCGGGGAACTGAGGGCGACGGGGCACGAGTGGGGGGGGGGGTCGGTAATTACTACATACGGTCGGTAAGGTAGGATATAATTATTACCTATGGTCGTTAAGGTAGATAGGGACACCACCGGACGGTAATTATCAGTGATCGGTAAAAAAGAAAAATGCAAATTTTACATGTAACGAAATAAGCGCGTAAGGGTGAAGGAAACCGTCCTCTTCGCGCCCAGGAGTGGGGATGTTTTTTCGGGCCACGCGGGTTCTCTCTCTCGCGCCCGAGCATTTTCTTCCTCGCACTCATGCCCTTTTACCCGTGCAACATGTAAGATTAGAAAAGATGAGGTAATTATCAGAGACCGCTAAAAAAGAAGAAAGAGAACATGAATTGTTCGACGTTTGGTAAGCATTATTATCGTTATCAGAGATCGGTAAGAAAGAAAAACGCAAATGTTACATGTAACGAAATAAGCGCGCACGCTGTAAGGGAGGGGGAAACCATGCTCATCTTCTTCGCGGGAGGTAAGCGCGCACGCCGTAAGGGAAGGGAAACCATCCTTTTCACGTGCAGGAGTGGAGCGGTCGTCGCGGGCCTAGCGGGTTTTCTCTCTCTCGCGCCCGAGTATTTTCTTCCTCCCACTCATGCCCCGGTTACCCGTGCAACATATAATATTACAGTACAATCTTTGACACAGTCATCAGTAGGAACGTTTCGCGATGATGGCCTCGAACAGAAGATCCAAAAACGCAAAGTTTGCAAATTACAATCCGGCAGCAAATCTTTTATTTGCGCGATACAATTTGTCAAGGTCTAGATATTAAAGAAATGGTAGAGATGACATCATTCGTTGGCGATGAGAATACTGGAGATAAGGAAGGTGGACATTGATTTTCACAAACATATGTTCACCAATATTTTTTTTTGTTAGATAAAAATAGGGAAATGAAATGAAATGAAATGAAATGAAAACTATATAGTATCAACGGTTTCCCCCCACCTTAATGCCAAGTGGTCCATCAGCGTAAATACAAAGTGTCGCTCTATACATGCGAGGCACCGCGCCGCAGGCGCACACGTGTACAATTGACACCGGCATCGCGCACAATTCCTAAAGTTTATGAACCGCAGCCGTGGAATCGCCAGATGCGCCTCAGACAGTAGATGGAGCACCCTCTCCTCCAGCGGGAGCTCCAGTCAACAAAATAGTTTTCAAACAAGTTTTCCGGAACGTCGTTAAATAATCGTGGGGTGTATACCGGCATTTCTATAAGAAAAAAGAAATGATATTTTTAATATTTTCTATAACATATGTTACTGATCACTGCTGTATATGTATTTTTCACTTACTTTCGTTTTATAAATTGACACACTCACGAATAACTTTAAACTTGCTTGTGATAGATCCAATCCAATCCAATCCAGTGAGAAACAAAAACTGTTGAGTATGCATCAGCATTTGTCAGGGGAAGCTGATAAAATCTTTCGCGCGTATTATGATAAAGATTTGATACTGGATCCAAGAACGGATCTTCCAGTGAGAAACAAAAACTGTTGAGTAGGCATCAGCATTTGTCAGGGAGGGTGACAAACATTACACCGGATGAGAATATGATATGGGGGGAAATGCGCTAGAAAGAAAGACACATATATCCAAGCTATTTTTTTATTGATAACTGTATTCCATCTAAACCTAATGCTAACAATTCAGAGTCAATTTCCAAAAAAATAGATACATTTTTTTTTATTTCTGGTATTTCAGCCATTAGTTGTATAATTTAAATACATTTTGTAAAGCGCAATTCGTTACATGGTTTATACATCCCATGGTATTAGTAACATCAAGATTTTTCAAACACGTGATATCTTTGTAATCAGCATCCATGGTCTCAATTGTTATATTCGCATTTCTATCAAGTAGATTTTTCAACCAGTCACGTTTTTGGCTTTCCTTGACATATGCGATAGGCCATGCATCGTTATCGACTATTGCCATTGTAATCAATCGTTTCGCCATGCTGTATGGAACGAAGCCATCTTCCCACGACAGTCCATGATGATTTGCCGTCACCCAAGAAGCACGAGATTTATCGGCTGCAGAGAGTAAATTCCATGGATACGGGTTTTTGAAAATGTAATAGGTGAGAACGGTTCCTTTTCTCAACCACCGCCACTTCCTTTACGATAAACCTGGTTCTGTCGGTGAACCCTTGTATGTCAACAAACGTTGGTACCATCGCGACGATATCTTTGAAACTACGCCACAATGCGAGGTGTTCATCTCTCTTACATATTACAAATATTGCAAATGCTGCAGTATTGAACGAAGCGGAGCGGACGACACGTGAAAACAAAGAGAAAACAATTCAATCGCTTGCGAAACTCACTATATCGAATATTGGCTGTCTAAAACCTTTGGGCGAGAAGACAATTCGATCACCTGCAAAGCTGACTGCATCGAATGTTAAATTTCTGAAATCGTTGGGTTTCGTTGTATGAAATGGCTAATATCTGAAACATTGGAGGCGACCCGATCTTTGATGACAGCTCGGAAAAAATTGTGTTGCCTTTATGTTTGATGAAATTCGATATGAACTCAATGGTGTGGAGATTGATCGCAACAGAAACGTTGGAATATCAAGCACCGTAAAAAATTTTGTGTCCCTAACATTTGACAAATCGCTAATTTTACGGAATGTTGGATGGACCACACAGTCAAACATACCGATAGGTTACTTTAACTTTTGTGTACCGCTCAACATGCTGTTGGGTTTTTGCGAAGATTACAGGCGTATAGTAATCAATGCTCGTCACGAACTCATTCTTATACGCGCGCGCAGTGATAATAATTGCATCGTTGGAGATTCCACGCTGGAACCGGTGGTCGCATTATTAAAGATACAATGGCGAATGCATCACGTTGTACTGAATGATACGAATAAACTATCGTTGTTGCGAATTTTGGAAAGCGAGCAATACCTAAGCATGAGTTTTCGTTCGTGGAACCTGTACGAGTACCCTTTGTTGCAAAGTACGACAATACATTCGTGGGCCGTTAAAACTGTGACTCAGCTGGAGAAACCGCGATACGTCATTTTTGCATTGCAGACTGGTCAAAAGAATATCATGTCAGAAGATGCGAACAACTTCGATGTATGTAAATTGACCAACGTGAAACTTTGTCTAAACTCTGACTTTTATCCATACGATGACTTGAATCTTGACTTTGATAGAAACAGATGTGCTATTCTTTTTGATATGTATGCACGTTTTCGTAAAGCTTATTACGGATACGACTGTTATGAAACGCTTTGCAACACGGACAACTTTTTGTTGTATGGGCCGTTTGTTGTCATCGATTGCTCGCGACAGAACGAATCAATCAAGAGCGACACTGTAGACGTGCGAATAGAATCTGATTGCAAAAAAAAAAACGTGCCAGCAAATACTACCGCGTACTGTCTTATTTTGCATGATCGCGTCATCGAATACTGTCCATTGTCCAACGTTGTGCGCAAAGTCACATAAACTGCAGCATCTGCAATATTTGTAATATGTAAGAGAGATGAACACCTCGCATTGTGGCGTAGTTTCAAAGATATCGTCGCGATGGTACCAACGTTTGTTGACATATAAGGGTTCACCGACAGAACCAGGTTTATCGTAAAGAAAGTGGCGGTGGTTGAGAAAAGGAACCGTTCTCACCTATTACATTTTCAAAAACCCGTATCCATGGAATTTACTCTCTGCAGCCGATAAATCTCGTGCTTCTTGGGTGACGGCAAATCATCATGGACTGTCGTGGGAAGATGGCTTCGTTCCATACAGTAATAGTCGATAACGATGCATGGCCTATCGCATATGTCAAGGGAAGCCAAAAACGTGACTGGTTGGAAAATCTACTTGATAGAAATGCGAATATAACAATTGAGACCATGGATGCTGATTACAAAGATATCACGTGTTTGAAAAATCTTGATGTTACTAATACCCTGGGATGCATAAACCATGTAACGAATTGCGCTTTACAAAATGTATTTAAATTATACAATTGGTGGCTGAAATACCAGAAATAAAAAGAAAATGTATGTATTCTTTGGAAATAAAATTACATCATTTAAAAAGACGTCTGATTTTCCTTCATCTCCTTCGTAGAAATTTTATAAAATTAGGAATTTTTTTTTTAGAATACATCTTAACGTTAAGCTTAAGCTTTGAAAAAATTGTAACTTTACATTTATATGTATATTTCTTTTTAACTATGTTTTCATGTAAACTAATACATAAAACTAAGAATGGTTAGTAAAAACAAAAGAAAGAATGAGTTCGTGATTGCGTATATATAAAATAAAGTTAACATCTGTTACGTATGCACACCCGTTCTTTTCGAAGCTCGCTTTCATTTATTTTATCTACCCCTTGGAATGTGGAGTCTGGTCTTACCGAAGTGCACCCTGCAGCTGTAACATACTTTTCTCAGAATTATCTTTTAACCCGCGTTGCGTGGGTAACCCTTTATCTAAACTTTCCCTAAAGCCCCACAGATGTTCACCTCTGAGTAACGAAAATCTCAACCGCCAAATTTCCATATATTGGAATCACTGACGTATCCCTACCAATATCTAGGGGTATACAAACCCATGATTTTCGTTACTCGCGGGATTAGTACGAAAGATTTACTTGGTAAAGTCACGTCGATCATCTTCAGAATTGCGCTTCAGTGAGATCGGGCTTCAGATACCTTTCAATCAACATTAACCATATAGATCCACGAGGACGGTACAAAATCTATTACCGCATAGAAGCATTCTCGACCCCCACATCGCCAGTGCGTTAACACCGTACAATTAGATAATTAAATTCATACACTAACCCCGACAACACGACACTGTACAATTGTAATTAGTATAGTTATTTTTGAATATATAATCTTTGTGTAAACTTAAAAGTCTCTAAGATCAATCATCAAACCTTTACTTTGAAATCACCAATCCTAGCCAGGGTAACGATCCCACAACATAATAACTTTACCGCTCGAGTTATTATTCTATTAAATTAACGTTGCGAGGCTTTATCCACGCGTATTATATTCCAACGATACGATTCAATCCTTACCTAACCTTCCCAACGGTTACCCTTTACCAGGAGATACCAATTCCCAGCAGCTATCTGACTTTGCGTCAGAGTCGTCTGCGATTTCTACTCCATCCTCAATCTTTGGATCCATTGAAATAAACAGGACTAATCGTATCTTCTTCGATTCTTGAATTCAACCCACTCGCAGGGCTCACACGCGCGTCGCTATCGCCCTGGCTCGTAACACATAAAATACAATAAAATGGGAAGGGAGGCACTGATCATAGACATATATTTATAAGAATTTTTTTACTATTTATTTTTACTAATACGTATAAGTGATTAATATAATGATCAATATAATGATTAAATATATATATATAAGATATGATGAACAAAAAAAAAAAACAATGAAGAATATTAATATATAAATGTATATAAAATAAGATTAATGTCTATCATGGCATTCAATTATTCGCCGCACCGCAAGTTTGATACTTGGCGTCCTTAGGAGTGCTCTAATGCATCTCCAACATTCTTCCGCACTCCAGCGACTTAACAGATAGCCTTCGCATATTTGGCATTTGGCCGCTGCATGTGACCTTGCCCCCTCCATAACCAGCATGTGCGCTGGGGCGTCAATAAATTTTGTGGCCTCGTCCCGCGGAAGGTTCATCTGATACATCTGGCATATTCGCTTTCCATAGCCATCCCTCAAGCAATGTCCCTCGATGCACTCTCGCCTGCGCAATTCGTGTAGCAAATTTGTCGGCAGCAACTCCTCCGCTAGCGTATTTACCACGCCAATATCATTAAATTTTGGGTATTCTGCAGTGGAAGAGAATGATGATATTAAAATAGTGTTTTTGAGAGTATTAAAAAGCGGTGATAGGTATTATTGATGAAAATAAGTATTTCTCTTTACATATCTTGGTTCCACTGGTCCACCATTGTTAATGTTTTTTATAACTTTTCAAGGAGTAAATCTCAATGTTTTTCTACAATAAATGGTAAGGGCTGGTGGTACGATGGTTTATATAGTAAATTAATTGTGCGGGGATTCAGTCTTAGTAGGAATGGAAGTGGCACTCGCAGCTGTCTAATTGGGCAGTTCATACCTCCTACTGATGTTAGTAGAATTGAGATGATTCCGCAGAATTCTACCATTGTTACATACACAACTGGTATAATATTTCTTTCGCACGTTCCCTTGTATTGATTTACTTCTAGTTCTCGAGCGTGCGTTTTTGGATCTTCTGCTCGAGGCCATCACCGCGAAACATTCCTATCGATGCTGTGTCAAAGATTGTAATTTAATCGTACATTTTGCATGGTAAAAAATATTGGATCATGCGCTAAAGATTCGAGAACGTGCTTTGAAATAGATCTTCCAGCGTTAAACAGAATGAGTATGCATCGACATCTGAGAAATTGTTGCAGATATTCGCACCTGAGATTGTAATGTAATGTAATATTATATGTCGCGCGTGTACACGGGCATGAGTGCGAGGAAGAAAATACTCAGGCACGACAGAGAGGGAACCCGTGGGGTCCGCAACGACGTCCCCACTCCTGCGCGCGAAGAGAACGGTTTCCCCCACCCTTACGCGCTTATTTCGTTATGTAAAATTTGCATTTTTCTTTTTTACCGATCACTGATAATTACCGACCGATGGTGTCCCTATCTACCTTAACGACCGTAGGTAATAATTATATCCTAACTTACCGACCGTATGTAATAATTACCGACCTTCCACCACTCGTGCCCCCCCCCCCTCGCTCCTCCCGCCAGCGATTCCCCCTCTCCAAACCCCCTCGCCCTCGGTTTCCTCCTCCCCCGCTCCCCCCTCGGAGCCCCATAGCTTAGAATCGGCCTAGCTATACTACTCTTGGGTTCTGCACCCTACGGACAGGGGGGGGGGGGGAGGGTCTATGCAGTGTCGTTTGTATACGATTATCTGCACGACGCCCCTTGTTCAGTCTGGTGCTCGTCTTACTGTTTCCTGGTTCTGTGGCAAAGGGCACCACCCCTTCCGTAGGGTCGGTGTATCCATTTACACAGTTCCGTGACCCCTTTTCGTACGATGGTGGATGTACTTAGCTATGGCCCCGCCGACATTTCTATCAACGTGGCATAATCCTTCCTGTGGCCACGTCAGCATTGCTGCCAACAAGCCTTATCACTTCCTTAGGTGTTTTGTCCGCGGAGAACTAGCCCCGACTCCCCGGCTGAGGGTATTCCGTCCTAGACGTTCCTTCCTGCCGGGGAACTTCCCATATCCGCAAACTGGGGACGCACCACGTAGGGGTTCATCTCCCCTCCCATTTGGACAGCCAAACGGATGCGTGGATGAAGTCGTATAATTTGAATATAACACCTAATGTTCCGATTTTACATTTGCTTTTTCTTTCTATTTATTTAACTCTTCCGTTGGATCCTCGTGCGAGGATAGGGGTTCTAGTGGATTTCACTGACGTGGGTAAAGTGCCGTGAAGCGTTGAACCTCTCTGCTCGGCGGGGCGCGCGATATAAAAACTCAAAGTACTTCTAAAAAACTGTAATGTCATTTATTCAGTCGATTCGTTTGGTTTAGCTCTTTACGTATTTCGTAACCTTTTTTTTTTTTTACTCTGAAGAAATGCGTTACGCATACCTGGGTTTTTCCCCCGGGAAATGTGGGACTACCATCGGGGAGGGGAACGCCGGGGGCGCGTCCGTCCGCGATGGCTAACCACTAAAACCCCACACCCGCCTGAGCTACGTGGGAAGCACTACCTACTCTATAAGACCCCGGGCGGAGGGACCCGCCCGGTGTCCCCATCCCTGGAGCCGCCATAATGGGCTTTCTTCGTAGGTGGCCCGCCACCTCTGTGGAGACGGTGCGGTACCCCCCTATGATTCATAAGGCCACCCGGCGTCGCACTCTCTTCAGGAGTGCGACACTTCACCGGTTGGCCTCCAGCGCGCGGAACCACACAGGGGCCCCATAAAGGGCAATGGACCACACCACCTACGTATAGAGGCGGCGGATACGTATCTCGGGCCCCCCGATATTTAGCAACAGCCGCCGTAATGCAGCAGCTGTCCTCTCAATTCGGGGGGCCATGAGGCCGAAATGCTGGTCAAAGCGCCCACGGCTGTCGATGATCAGGCCCAAATATTTTATTGTGGGCCTGACCTCGACGTAGGTATCGACAACACGAATCCAAAGGTTATCCCCCAATGGGCGGCCTCCGACACCAAGGTGATCCGTACAATCAGATTGCCTCGGTCTTGTCGGCAGCCACTACCAGCCCCAATCTCCGTATTCGTCCAACCACGCAGTCGAGGGCGGACTCGGCAAGATGTCTGGCCCCCCTCCACTCCTCCCCCTCGGCATACAGCAGGTTGTCATTCGCATAGCAGATGACACCCGTAGGCGGGGGGAGTGCGGCCCACAGCACCGCATCATACGTCAGGTTCCACAGGAGCGGTCCGAGGACCGAACCCTGCGAAACCTCGTGGTGCGTTTCCCTTACCTGCAAGTTACCGCACCGGCTTATGTATACCACCTCTCTGACGCAGAGATAGTCCCTAATCACCTCACGGAGGTAGGTGGGCACTCGGAAGAATTCCAAAGCCCCTACCACCTCCGACCTGGGCAAGGAGTTGAAGGCGTTAGATATGTCTAGCGACACTGCCATCAACACCCCGCCCCGAGCGACAGCCGCCTCCCGGAGGAGACGCAGACGCTCTAAAGCGTCTATCGTTGAGCGCCCCCTCCGGAACCCAAACTGGTTGTTGCTCATAGGTTCACCTCCCCTCCCGACTGGACAACCAACCAGGTCCGTGGGAAGATTCTCGATCCTCCCTTCGGGTCGTCATAGTTCAATCAGAGATTGTGCCCTACTCCGTCTATCGGTGATCTTCATCGATTTTGGATCCATCCCCAAGTCGGGTGCAGTGATGGCAGCCGGGACGCGTTTCTTCGTGCATGCGTGGCTTGAGTGACAGTTAACAGTGTCGTGTCCACGGTAACAAGAGAGGTGCTACGACTATAGCTGTGGTTATGAGCGTAAAATCATGAATATATTTGTCTTTATTATTTATATATTGTCTATACTTTTATATTACCCTATCTTTAGATAGGATTGATGCTATGTTCGCCGCGCATGCGCGAAAAAACGCGTCCCAGCTGGCATCACTGGTTGGGTGGAAATGGAAGTCGTGCGGCCATGTTAGTACAGTGTGTAAAAGAATTAATGGTCACCACTTTCAGGGGTTACTGTACACATCTGAATAGGTGGTCATTTGCAAAAGAAACCGTCTGCAAAATCCATTACGACGTTGAAATTTAATATTAAAGATTTTTTGATTTTAAAAAATTCTACTCGAGGTGTAGGCAAAAAGCTGCATAGGAGCCACATACCGGAGACATACCGCGAACCGTGTTCGCGTAAAAAATTGTTAAAGTTTTCGGAAATTCTCGATAGTGCGGAGCAACTCACCGGGTCATTTCGGCGGCGCTCATATTCCACTCCGCCTTAGCTCATATTCGTATACGTGTGATGGTAAAGTGTGACTTTGACTTAAAATCAGAGAGAGAGAGAGAGAGACATTTTACCATTCTTCAACCGCTACATCGCACTCCAGAACCACTTTTGGGTACATTCCTATTTAAATTCCGTCAATAGTGCCATTACAATTGATTCCTCCATACATTAATTTTCATTAAGTTGCCCACCGAAGTCCTGTAGAGGACGAAGTACGAACCTCGTGCCCTTACCACTTACATCCTTCGAACTACTTCAATATTGCTCGGCAGCGGGAGGAACAGCCTCATCGACCTCATCCTTATCCTATCTCTCGATCATTGCTCGAGATAGTTCAGCAGGCGTGAGAATCCTGCCTTTAAAATCATCAAATTCCTTACAAATTCTTCTCATTCTTGTAAACACTTCCACCGCGGTAAACGCGACACGCACTACGATCAACATCTGGTACGTAACACTAGAACAGATCATAAATAGAAGATTTACTCTATCGGCTGAGGAGAACAACGTAATGGACCAAGACCAAAATGGCTTTAGAAAAGGCAGATCGACACTAGACAACCTAATAATATTAACCATGGATGAAGAGGCGACAATTGGTAGCAACAACAATATGATCATTGCACTAATAGATATCAAATCTGCATACGATTATGTAGGTCGTAATATAATGATAATATATTGTTGTATTACAAACATAATTTGACTTCAAGAAAAATGAATCTAGTGTTGAGAGGCACTGCCCTTTTCTGTGTAAGTTCAGAGTATCGGACTGGCACCACCAGGTCTGACGACCGTTGACTGTTTGTCGTCGAAGGTCAGGGTAATAAACAAAGCGCAGGCAGACTTTTCTTTCTTTAAGTGGACGCTAGATTTCTCTTCCTCGTAGGCCTGAATTTTCAGTTTGGTTCTCGGCCGTTCCTCGAACAGTAAACGTGTCCTTCCGAGCCGTTGGAATAAACGAAGAATTCAAATTAAATAAAGAGACTCGTTTATCATTTATTTCACGGTTTATTATTCAAATAAAAAGTGACACTTTTAAGTGGTTTAGTTATAATAGTTTAGTAATAGTTAGTGATAATACTTAGTAGCTATAAATTAATAGTTAAATAGTGTTTAAGTGCTACTTTAGTGAACTGAAAACAATAACATTATTACTAAATTTAGTTACATTCTTTTTTGAATAAGTTAGTGTAATTAAAAAAAAAACTATGGAAAATTTAAAAACAAAACGAAACATTGTACCTTTCAACGGCGAACGGTACAGCGTCTGGAAGCTTAGAGTGCGCGGTTTAATGAATGAATTAGACGTGATACAAGTTATAGACAATGAAGCTCCAGATATGTTAAGTATTGAGTGGATCAAAACCGAAAAGATCGCGAAAAACGTAATCATAGAACATTTGTCAGATTCCTTTCTAGGTTTTGTCAAACCTGGTAGCACGGCAAAAGACATTTTTAAAGAATTGGACTGCATATATGAAAGAAAGAGTGTAGCCACCCAGCTGGTTCTAAGAAAAAAATTATTATCTTTAAAATTACAAGGTGATACACCGTTAGTGAAACATTTTGCAGTGTTTGACGACCTCATTACTGAATTGTCAGCGGCTGGAGCAACATAAAAGTGTCTCACTTGCTCCTAACCCTCCCAAATGCTTACGATGGCATAATAACGGCTATAGAGACATTATCGGAAGATAATTTAACAATTGCTTTCGTGAAAACTCGATTATTGGACCACGAGGTTAAATTAAAAATTGGAAGTGCGGGTACTAGTGCGAAAGTGCTTTAAGTGCATAATAATAAATGAAACTTTAAAACATATCCTAAAACCTCAACTCCATAGAAAAATAAAAATTTTAAAACGCAAAAACAATCATTTAAATCCGGAAAGAAAGTGTACGAGTTGAAGTGTCATCACTGCGGAAGAAAAGGACACAAAATAAAAGATTGCTACTATTATAAAAAAAAATCTTCACCACAACTAAGAAAGTAGAACCATTCAGACGGTGCAAACGCAAGAAGAATCGTCAAAGACACCGGGCACATCGAGTTTTGTATTTATGACAGGGGACTACCAATTAGAGGCCACAAATAGCCTCACTTTTCTTTTAGATTCAGGAGCCTCCGATCATATCATTAAAAGTGATAAATTCTTTTTAGATTATCAGGAGTTGCAACCACTATTGCAGATTTCAGTACCAAAGAATGGTGAATATATATATTCTACGAAAAGAGGCAACATAAACGCCATCAGTGACAAAGGCATCGCAGGAGTTTTAGAAGATGTTTTATATTGCGAGGATGTCCCATACACTTTATTATCTGTGAGAAAGATGCAACAGGCTGGGATGAGCATCACGTTTGACAAAAATGGCGTGAAAGTAACGAAAAACGGTATAATCATCATGACTGGTAAGCTCTTGAATAATTTAATTGCTGTCGATTTTAAGTTCAATATGAAAAGATTAAGCAATTCACAAATAAACAATACCATAGTCAATAATTATGAATTATGGCATAGACGTTTGGGCCACATGGGAAGATCTAAATTCATAGAATTAAAGAACAAACAAATGGTCGATGATATAGAATTAATACATAAAGTTATTCCGAATGATGACATATGCGAAGCTTGTATAAACGGTAAACAAGCATGGTTACCATTTAATAATGCTAAAGATAAGAGCTACATATAAAGGCCATTATTTATTGTTCATTCTGATGTGTGTGGTCCTATTACTCCTTCAACGATAAATAATAAAAATTATTTTATGTTGTTTGTCGATGAGTTTACTCACTATTGGCAACATACTTAACGTGATGTATATGGAAACAGGGGTAATGGAACTAGGAACAAGAGTGGAACTACTAACGTACAGATATATGTACAAATTAAAGGAAAGAGGAAATATGAGAATATGGGAAACAATAAAAAAACGCCATAAAATATAAGTACTCGAACAAAAGGACAGTTCAAAGATTTGAAATAGCCTACAAAACTATAGAAAAAGAAGATCAATATTTCTATAAATGGATAGACGAAGTAGGAAATAATACCAGTATAAGAAACAGTTATAACCAACTAACAGAAAATAGAATATCTTGGAGAGCTGGTTTGTCAAGAAGAGATATACATACCCCAGAGGAAGACCTCAAAAATGAAATGAAAAAAATATAATATGGATATATACTGATGGATCCAAGAAAGAAGGAGCTAGAGCCAACGGCATTGGAGTAGTAATTAACATAGACAATACATGGGAGAACTACTCCTATAGTATTTCGAATAAAGCAACAATATACACGACAGAAGCTATAGCTATGTCTAGTCGAACAAGAAAACATTGGAGGAACGTACACACCATGGAGCGGATTAGGCAGCGAAAAAAGGACTAAATGGTAACCCGAAAGAAGAAACCAAAATAGCAATAAGAGACTTTAGGGTTAACAGAGAAATTTCACTATGGAAAAGGAATGACAGGAATCTAGAAACACAGGGACAATTTAAAAGGAAAAAAATATATGGACAGGCCAGAGAGAAATAATGGAAGGAAAAAGGTTTGGTTTTGGGGTATGGTTGACTGGAATAAGAAAAAACACTAATGGAGAACAGGTAAATTGGTTGCAAATATGTTGGATGAGGTTTCTTAGAAGTGCACTATTTTATATAAAACATCGATGAAGGTCAAAGAATTTAAAACTATAAATATATTACCTACACGTCCTCGAAGTTCGCTAAAATTTGAAAAAATCGCCCTGGGGCCTTTGAACCATGATGCCAGTTACTTATGAAAAATATAAATACATCAAGCAGTTACTTATATACCTTACTTATATAGCAGTTACCTTATATACCTCCGGTGCATCATGCATATTTCGAAACACTGCCACATGCAGAGCATAAGTAAATACCATCAATATCCTGTAATTTTAACAATGTAATTGTCGTCTAAAATTAAAAGTACTAATTTTATTTTATGTCGTATCATTTTTGGTAAACAAAATTGGATTAATATGAAGTATATTTTAAGTGATATTCGATTTTTCAAAATTGAAATTAAACGATTTTTACAATTGTCTAATTTTGAAAGTGATGTAAGTCCATTTGCAGTCCGTAAGTATACATCAGTTTAGTAAAATACGCCTAAAACAAATTTATATAACCAAATTACATATTAATAAAACAGTAGAAACATAGCCAGACTTCATATAATTTGTCTAAATTTTTTAATTAACAGATATGTTAACCTTTAATTTTCTCGGAACAAGAGAAAATAGACTTACAACACTTTCAAAATAAACGGTCCATATATAGAAGGTTCCATCTCGATCGGTTAACTACTTGCCGAATTTCATATAAAAAATAGGAATTTTACAATAACAATAGTTACAAACAATAAAAAAATTCGTAAATTTTTGCAAATGTATCATCGCGAAAACCTGTCCTACAGCAAAATGTAAGGGGTTTCTTCAATTTCAGGTTTAACATACGTGAAATAGTACTATTTTTGAAATAAAAAGTTTTTTTATGTTTTTTTATGGGATCAAGTACCAGCGATGCCCTACTAGATGCAAGAAGTTTCAATCTGAACATAAAAAATATATATATATATACATATATACATGCTAAATTGAATAATCTCCACCTTTTCGAAGTCTATTAATTATAGGAAACTTTTTTAGATTAATAAGTAGCATTTTTTAGATACTGTACAGCTAGTAAATAGAAAATTTCACAAAAAAATTTCTTTTTCCATTTGAAATTTTAGTATCTTTTGTAATATCATTAGATGTCAATAATTTTTTTATTTTTTAAAAATTTAATTTTTTTAAGACGTGTCATAAAATATATACTTCATAATTTGTGTATATTTATATAATGTACATCAACACATATATATACACATATTTACACATCACCAGTATTACTTCCACAACTGTAATTTTCTTCAAGAAAGTAGTTAAGTGTATCTTCATTTGTTACAAATAAAAGTATGTATAATCAACAATATTGACAGATATGCTTAAAATTTCCATAAATTTTGTGGTTTAATTAATCGACTTTTTTGCTTCCTCGTGTTTTCCAAGCTACTAAAAGATTCCAAGAGAAGTACAAGGAGAATATATGAACCTGTGATGCCAAGAGAATAAACGCATACCACAGTAAGCCGTATGGTAGACCCTAAAATGTTCAATTCTCATAAATTTTATAAATATTTCATCCAGATGTATTACTTCTCGTTTTAAGAAATCATACCTGCCAAAAATGGATCTCCTCTGATTTGCCGACCGTAAGGTATTTCCATACATCCTTGAAGTAATATACAACTGCATAAAACAGTGGACCATATCCTAATAAAATAATTCCCACCATATACTGTTGTAGTGTTTTAATTCTATTTCTTTTAATGGCAGATAATGCAAGGAAACTCAACATCAAACTACTGCACCATATATATTCCCACCAAAGAGGCTACAATGAAAAATCACATTAACTTGTTAATTATTCTCTAATTTAAAAAAAATGTATGTGTATACATATATAAATATCTATCAATTTACCTGGGGTACTTGTAACTCCTCGATTTCCAAAATAAATATGTCCAGATGATCTAAGATATCAGCCGATAATTTGGCAAGCATAACGAAGAAAAGAAGATAGTGAAAAAATATGCAATATTTCAGTCTTGATTTATTTGTTGCGCTAAAAGGGAGACATGTTTAATACTAATAATAAACAAACAACAGATGTGCAGCGATTTATTTTTAATTCCTAATACATATAATAGAAATTTTCAATCTCAAAATATTATTATAGATGGTGTCCAATGATTTATATTTAAAAAAAAGTTGAAATTAAATGTTCGTTTTATTGTGCTTTAATTACCTGATTTGATACTGACTAGCGATTTTTTGTCTGTGATTAAAATCACTTCCATCTGTACCCAGAGCCTGGGACAGTGTAACTTTTGAAGCCATATTTCGAAATTATCGTGAATGAGATGCACAAACCACTTTTGTATTTTAACAGTAGAAAATGGTGTACAAACAATTTCGTAGTTGTAATGCTAGATAAACTATTTGGTACTTCATTACCAACTATTTAACTATTTTTAAACCTTCGTAAACCCTGTTAGTGGCCTCATGGGTCACGGCTCTCTCAGGCTCTCTGCAAATGTGTCACTTTTCATTCAGTCACGTTTCCAATTAAGTATATTAAAAATTTACTTTCATTATTGTCAATTTTCATTTCTAAATTTTCAAATTTAAATACCTGTAATTGTATCATTGATGTTGCTACACATTTTTGCATATAAAATGTATGTCATTCGAAATGTTCTATAAACATTTCTTTTATTCAACATGTCAACGAATTGAATTAAATAAAAATGGATATCTAAATATTGCTTTTCTAGTATTTGGTTTGTATTACTAAGTTTACCAGTTGAAATTGTAAAACATTCAAGAAGTATAAATTTGGAATTTAATTCTGTTTCTGATATTTTATTATTACGTGTTGCGGAACGCGTCGTGCGGTGATAGGGAATTTTCTGACGTGGGTATGGTGCCCGTGGAGCGCTGAACCGCTCTGCCCGGAGAGGCGCGTGAAATAAAAATTCGAAATACTTTTAGGAAAAAGCAAAGACGTTTATTCAGTCGACTCGTTCGGTTTAAATCGTTTCGTAGTTCGTTACCAGAGGTTCGATTAAGATTGATCTCTCTGGAAAAATCCTCGCTCGATCTGCTGCTTCTCTCCCTTCTCCGGAAGATTCCCGATCCTCCCTTCGGGTTGTCCTGGTCCAATCGGGGTTGCGCCCTATTCCTTCTATCGGTGATCTTCATCAATCTTGGATCCACCCCCAAGTCGGGTGGAGGTGGGAGTCGCGTGGCCATGTTTGTGCAGGACTACATGTGAAAAGGGAAAACGCGGAGGTCTAGAGAGAGAGAAAACGTGCCAGCGAGATACAGCAACCCTTAAGGAAATTTAGTACCTCTTGAAGAAGTCGCCGGAAACGCGAACCGAGGTACAGTGCGAATCTGTTATTTTCAAGGATCTTACGAGCTGGAACAAAAGCTAACTCGACTCGAATTATAAAGAAATGTATTCCAACGGAAACGGCGATTCGACACGGCCTATAATGAATCTATCAAGTATTTTCAGCGAACGTTCCCTTTTCTCTCCTGACTTTCGACTTTCCCACGCTTGATCACCCACGTTAAATGTTTTAACAATGTACGTGGCGGTTCGTTAATTCAATGCGTTAAGGGTGCGCAGGAGACCCAGCAAAACTCTGAGTTGACTTCACTGACAGTTGCGGAGAAAGTAGGAAGCTCTGGGACAAGGATAGATAGATCCTTGTCTCTCTAATGATGCTGTGACAGAGAGGGAGATACATCAATCGGAGGAGAGACAAAGACAGAATGATGTCAAACGTTTGCAATTTTCCAAACAGTTATTGTAATTTTATGAGGCGAGGAAGCGATCTTTCCGGCTGATTCTTTTTTTAAACTGTTCCTTATAAAATACCGTTGCGGGGGACAGTTACACATTTTGCAATTCGCTTTTGAAACGTTCTTAAATTACGTTTAAAGACAAGACATTTTTTGTGGGTCTTTTTCCAAAAATCTGTAACTGTCCTCCGCAACAGCATTTTACAAGGAACAGTTTGAACAAAAAATCAGCCAAAAAGGTTGCTTCCTCGCCTCATAAAATTACATTGGTTGTGTCGCTACGATTGAGACGATTCATATGCCAACATGGCTGTCTCAATATCGTGCTTTCCACCGCAGCGCTGTCGTCGTCTTCCTTTCTGTTACCGTGTCGACCATCTAAACACGCTTTTCGACTTGGTTCGCAGGTATCGTATCGAGCCGGGTTTTTTCGCGCACGCGCAGCGAACATAGCATCAATGAAGTATACGCACGACTAAAAAGGTGTATCTTCATTAACCCTGCATAATTTTACAAATATATTCATGATTTATGGACAAATGTAGGACAATATATAAAGACAATATATAATTATAGACAATATATAAATAATAAGGACAAATATATTCATGATTTCGCGCTCATAGCCACAATAGCCATAGTATCCCACACCTGTTACCCTGGATACGACACTGTTGACGGTCATTCTGGCAGTACATGGGCGAAAAAACTTGGCCTGGCTGGTATCACTGATCGTAGTATCGTACATAAGATATCGCTAGTTCGATCCCAAGCTGCTGTGTATTTTTTTTATTCTTATTTTATACTTTGTTCGGTTGCCGAACATTTTGTATAATTTATAAAAAAAAAATTTTGATATAAGAGGTAATATGAAATATAAAATACAAACAAATAGCCGAATACTTTCCTGTTTCTCTGTATGTATATCGTGTTTGGTCTCATTGTAATCATAAAAATCTTATAAATACATTGGAAAAAGTTTGATTTAAAAAAATTAATAAATAAAAAAGTTTTATTGTTACATTAGTATTGTCTCGCGCCCGCCGATATGTTTTGGTTCCTAGCTTCGTGCCTTGGATCTCTCTCTCTCTCTCTCTCTCTCTCTCTCTCTCTCTCTCTCCTCTCTCTCCTCTCTCTGTCTCTTTCTATGTTCGCGCTCGGCTGGAGCCGCATGTAAACTTAGCTGGTTATTATACCTACATACATCGTATGTGTAACCAAATGTTTCGATCAGCTTCGAATCCGTCCAAAGTTCGAAGGCGTCGACGAAATAGAAAGAGACAGTTTGATGAAGAAGAAAGAGAGACTGACAAGGGACGGGCCCAGATATGACGCTAATTTTTTGATGAGCCTTTGCACAGTGGAAAACTGAAGCGAATGATATTCAGTTTTGGGGATAAACGATTTATAGTTTACGTCGTAAACTTTACGAGATATTCAACATTGAAGTTATTTTTGCTGCTTACTTGGTGAATTATAAGCGACTCTGTGAATTCGACATAGTCAGTAACACATCAACATAATAATTCCTCTGTCGCGAGTTCGAGTCCCGTTGAAACATTCTTACACTATTCTTTTTTTTTCACTTTTTTTTAAAAATACATTCGTTAAATATGACTTATTTATAACTAATGTTCGGATATATTTTTTAAAACAAACAATTTCCATTATGATGTAGATGAACTTGGGTGATAATTTTCGAAAAAGCAGTGGAAACAAAATTTTTAATCACCATATACATCGAATGAATGTTTTATGTACTCGATTTTTTGATAGCCATGATGCGTATCAAACATATCTATGTAGAATAGAGATAAATATATGTATTGAAATTCATTATACAAATAGAAACAAGTACAGCAATGTCTCGAAATAAGTAACTCGATCGGGACTGGCGAGTTTCGAAACAGTTATGGTATATTCGGCTTGACCGTTCTCGAGTGTGACGAGGAGGAACCCGTAGACAAAACAGGGGGTTCGGTGTAGCGGCAAACTATAAAGTGATCGCTCGAGCACGGGTGTTATACTTTGGAGAATGATAGAAGATAACATGCTTTTTCATTTTAACACTAGTAAAATCGAACGAATGGAACATATACATGTACAACTAACAGTAGTATTCCGGAGAATACACACGCCAGAGAAAGAGAAAACATTACACACATTCTGTCCTCTTTACGCTTGGATTCTCTGCTATCGATAACTATTTCTTCAAAACAGCTTGCACGCAAAGAATCACTATCCATTTTCAAACTTTCAAACCTTCCTTCATGTGACTGTCACGATAAAACGAAATAAACTAACGACCAAACATAAAAATCGTTGTAAAGACTTACTCACCTACAGCAAGTAGGTATTCCGGCATGATATGTTACGTTAAAAAATTAATTTTAACCTTAAAATATGCGTAAGGTAATATATAATATGCAGTATATAGTACATGATATCTAAAAAGTATATTTCTGATAGAAAATTGAAATTAAAAGAAAATACATCAATCGGGATTCGTACCCGGGGTCAAGCAGCGTTACAACCTAATACTCTATCAATATATTCAACGAACCTTGCTAGATGCTTTTATTGTACATCGAAAACAAACACCCATTCTGAAAAAAGCCAAAATGGTTTTGCAGTACTACATGCGTACTACGACGCCCATAGGGTCACAGGGCTGCCGCAGGGGGGACTGGTCTCCCCCCGTAAACCCTCACCTCCTCCTGGCAGTCTGCCGCGTAGGGCGGCCCTGCACACGTAGCCGGCGAGCTCAAGCTTTGGGCTCGCCGACTGCCAGCAGGGACGCCGGACATGGAGGGGGGGGTTCGTCACCCGACGCCCCCCTACTTCTTTGGAACATGCCCGGCGCTTGCGCCGCGGGGGGCCGTTGGCCCCATAGCGGCATATTTCCCTGTGGGTCGGGGAACAGAATACGCCTACAGTAATCCCTGCTTGTCGTAAGAGGCGACTAAAAGGGACAGGCGAGACCGGGGGCTGTGGCACCCGCGGTCAGGTGAGGAGGTATTCACTCCCCACCGGAGATGGCACTCCTCTCTTCGTTGGGGGGGAGCGGCGCGGGGGGGGAGGGGGGGCACCGGTAGCGTTCGTAAGAGATCCCGGTGCCCCTCCCCAATGCGCCGTGGCCGGCCACCGTGAGGTTGTAGTGGGTATTCCCCTTGATATCAAATCAAGGGGCGAGTCTCACACTACCCCCTCCTTATGAGGGGGCGTGCGTAAACGCATTTCCTCACGTACAAAAAAAAAAAAAAAACGGTTACCCTTTACTGGGAGATACCAATTCCTGCAACTATCTGACTTAACGTCGGAGGCGTCTGCATTGTCTAATCTATCCTCAGCCTTCGGCACCATTGATACACAATAATTAATCGTATTGGTTCAATTCTCAAATCTATCCCACTCGCTGGGCTCACACGCGCGTCGCTATTGCCCTGGCTCGTAACATGTCTGTGACTAAAAATATAATACATAATCTTATATCGTACATTCGATGTAGAGGAATGCATGTTAAGAAAATCACGTGCTGCGTCAGGATCGTGTTGGTTAGGGGTTTCTTTTCCAAATAGATTCGAATGCAATAGAATTTGTGCTCATTACTATTTATTCACATAATATTTTCGTTACTTTTAAAGATATGTAATTAATTTAATATTAATACTATAACAATACGAAGCAAATCACCATACAAGCTGATTACATTTACAACCTATTGCAGCCTATTGGTTTATATTTATTCATCCTTACTTTAAACAGGCAATAAGTGTTTATTATTTAATGACTGGGTTATGAACACATGTCTGGAAGTATGACCACAAATTGTGACGTAATTGTGAATGAACAATATTGATATTTATTATAATGTAGTAGACGAGCGAAGTTCGATCGCAATTATATGAGGATCCTCGTTCGAAGAGATTACAATGTAGTTCCCCCCCGTGCCCGCTAGATGCCACAACCTTCAGTTCGAGTTCAATTTTCTTTATTTGAGGTGCGTCCGATTATCTCTAGACAAATGCACCAATCTTTCTACATTTTTGTTACAACTTGTAATCCTTTTCCATAAATAAAACATGATGTTTTTCTTACATTTTGTGCTTTTTTATAAATTTCTTATATAAAAAAAAATATATATATGCGCATATCTGCTTACAAGTTACAATTTGTAATCTTTTAACAAGAGTAAAATATCTACAGCTTATGTGTTACGTATTGATACTTTCTTATTAAACTATATATGTACGCCCAACGACCTGTAATACTGTTAGACTCTGAATTCGTAATGTTAATAAACGCTTATCATTATGTTTAAAAAAAAAAAGAAAATGTACTTTTAGTATCACAGGTGTATTACACCCCACATAGCACAGGGACGTCTTATGTACGTCCATAAAACATCCGGTACTGGACGTTTGGGACGCCCTATGGACGTCCAGATAACGTCCAAACGTCCCCTACACAACCTGTAAACGTCCTGTGAACGTCCCTGGAACGTCCCAGTTACATCGCAGGACGTCCCTGGGACGTCCGATGTGGACATTCCCAGAACGTTCTCTGTAAAATTGAGATTTAAAAAAAAATTAAATTTTAATTTTATATATTTTCTTTTATTTGTTGGTAGATTTTAGTTAACTGTATATATTTCTTGTAACTGGATTCCATGAAAAACCACGAACAACAAAATCTTTTAATTTTTATTTACCTCCGGCGGGATTCGAACTCACATTTTCGAACTACAACCGCAACTTGCTTCCTCACTTAGTCATGAACGGCTTTGCTAAACCGACTCATATTTTAGGCTTATATAGTGACTCGCATTAATATTCGGATACTTTTTCAAATACAATTCCTTCTTTTGAAATTGGTCTAAATGACTTGAACTTTTTTTTGAAAAGTTAGAAGAATTAATTTACTAGGTAATTCTGAATAGTTCCAAATATTATATACATATCACATCTCATATGTACAAAAAATATTGTATTCCTAATATTGAATAAACATCTTGTTTTACATGTTCAAACATATATTCTGTTGCGAATATTAGATAAATATGTTTTATCTACGGAAAAAAATATTCTGTTGCGAATATTAAATAATGATTGTATACCCAGATAGCACAGGAACAGGAACGTCTTATGTACGTCCATTGTACGTCCGGTGCTGGACATTCCCAGAACGTTTTCTGTACGTTCTCTGTACGTCCATGGGACGTCCGGTGCTATCTGGGATAATAATATTAATTAATTTACAATTGTAAATAGTGTATTTTATATTCGGAAAAAAAATATTCTGTTCTACATATTGAATAAATATTATATTATAAAGAATATTAATAATATTTATTTTGTTTAAAAAAAAGTATTTTTCCCTAAATCTAGAAAGTTCAGAGCGGACATCCCTGGGACGTACAAAATTTAGGTTCCATGGACGTCCTAAGGACGTCCGACAACGGACGTTGGACGTTTGGACGTAAACTGGACATAAAATGGACGTCCATGGGACGTCCGGTGCTATCTGGGACGTTATTGTCTCGTATGTTGTGTATATAGATGACTTGAAATACGTTACATCATTAGCAAGCTCGCTTTATTTATTTGGAATTGTTTTCTTTTGAATTATTCTGAGCTACCGCGAATTTCAACGCTGTTTTTCTGTTATGCTTAACTAAAGCTATTTCTTACTATGTATTATTCTTTTATGTATTTTCTGTTTTGTACAATAAAGGCTTTTTGACACTTTACTTGCTAATTCTTATTCTAGTCTAAGTGTGTACAATGACTTTCACCTTATTCTCTGCCTTGTTTATATACTATCTATCGAAATTTTATCATTTGGAACTTGTGTACGTTGTACCTGGTTTTCTAAGTATAAGTTAGGAACTGCTTTTTTGTATTACAATTATCTAATATAACGTATTTTATGTCTACTAAAGTCAGTCTGTTACTTATCAGTCTGTACTGTCCTACGGCAATTCTCCCTCCTCTTTTTTTTTGTTTTTCTGATATATATTCTTGTTTATTCTTTTCAAGAATTCTACCAATACCTTGTATATTTTGATTTTGTTCATTCTTATTAGTCCGTACATTGATTCTCCAACCTTTAGTATTTCCTTCCTGAGATTCTGATGTATGTAGTCCCTTTCCCAGTTATATAGGGTGCATTCGAATATAACGTGGTCTATATCCTCGACCCCTTGTCCACAGTCGCATTCGGGATCCCTTATGATGCCTTTTCTTGCTAGAGACTCTTTCAAATTGTAATGGTTACTTCTTATTCGTGAGATAACCCTTACAGTTTCCCTGTCCAGGTTGTGCCTAAATTTATAGAACCACGGTTTGTAAAATTTTCTATTCATTTCCGTACCTATTTGTTCGAAAAATTTCCTACCTTTTATCTCTCCTATATCTTCCATTTTCTCTTTGAATTTATTCCAAAATTTTTGTTTAATTTCTACCATAATTTCTTTAGCTGGAATCTTTAATTTTCTGTTGGATTGATTGTAAGTTTGTTCTTTAGCTTGTTCGTCGGCCAGTTCGTTGCCTATTATGCCCCTATGACTGGGAATCCATCCTATGATCGTTTTTACGTTGTCCATGTATCTTAATTTTTTCCACGTGTCTCGAACCTAAGGGTTATCTGTTGTATTTTTGGTATTTTCCATCTGGTTTTCGATAACTGTTATGGAAGACATCGAGTCAGTTATTATAAAAAGGTTCCCTTTGTTATTTTCTTCGTTGAACCAGTCAATGGCTTTATTGATACCAATCATTTCAGTGGTAAATATGGTAAACTTACCATTTATGGATATTCCTTTCCTCAGTATTTCGTTGTCTTTTTTCATAATCATACCGACTCCGTTGGATTCCTTGTTAGGGATCTTGCTACACCACCGGTATATATGAAAGTTGGGTAATTTTCAACAACCTTGTACTTTTCCTTGAATACGTCTTCGATCCTGTTCAAAGGTATTCTCTCTTCTTCTGCCAGTCTGCCTATCTTGGTGTCGAAGATTATTTTTTCCTTCAGATTTTTTGTATTGTAGTTCTCTCTTAAGCCCTGGTTTTTCTGAACGAGATCGCCACGGAACATTCCGTTCGTTTAGGGCGGACGAAATGGTCGACGGAACGAGTGATTTGAGTCGATGAGGCCGGTTTCTCTGAAAAACCGTTACGAAATGACGACGGAAACCGAAAATAAGGATTGTGGACAGATTCACGAATACCCAACTCATAGTAGTGTTTGTGTAAAATCCGGGACGATATTCCGTGGACCCCATTCCGTCCAAACCAAATCATTTTGGTTTCGACGGAACGAAGCGGACGGATTTGCGGGAGTGCGAGTGAATAGACACGAGGAATTCTGTCTTCGTTTAGGGTCGAAGGGATCAGGGACAATACCGATACTTGACCCAACCTTTTTTTTCCCTATGACTCTACCCCAGGGGGTATGTCCCAAACCATTCCACTATTGACGATGTTATGTTGTATATCAATCTCAAAAATGAAAACTCATATACGTGGGGGTTCGATTCTAACCCTTTCAGGTTAATGCATTATCTGTAGCCAAGGGGCAGGTTTCAATTGGTGCAATAATGAGTCTTCCGACGCGAAGATGTTAATAATGAAATATAACTATTATATAATATATATTACTATAAAGAAATATAATTATAATTATTATGTAACCTTGGCAGCGCAAAAGGTAACGATTGGCAACATGTTCACAGACGATGGATGTACAATTGACGATGTTCGAAATCAAATTCAAAAGACACTGAACAAGTCTTCGTGGATACCCGAAATCGGGATAATAGCGTAGTCCATATGTAATTCTATGTACATATGTACCTATAATGAGACTTCCCTTACAAAATACAACACAGAGCTGATAACTACTAATAATACTAAGTATAATAAAATATGTTTAACACCTTCGCGTCTGGATATACTTAAACAATTTGATTTGCTACACATAATTTTATGAAATTCCTGTAATTTCTTATTTGACGATTAATCAGCGGAAGTTTTCGATTTAACGCAAAAATAGGTCATCTGTAGCAAAGAGGTACTACATACTATATATATAGTATAATATATATACTATACATATATAGTATAATATATATACTATACATATATAGTATAATATATATACTATACATATATAGTATAATATATATACTA
>NW_026534328.1:292511-293425 GCF_026225885.1 Hylaeus anthracinus | reverse complement strand
CATTGAAATAAAATTCAAGGAATAAATTAGTCGCTGGCACTCTGAAATAAAATTCAAGGAACTAATTCGTCGCTGGCACTTTGAATTAAAATTCAAGGAACCAATACGTCGCTGGCGCATTGAAATCAAAATTAAGAAAGCAATACGCCGCTGGCAAATTGAAATAAAATTAAAAAAGCTTTACGCCTCTGGCTCGATGAAATAGAATTCAAGAAACAAATACGTCGCTTGCACTTTGAAGTAAAATTCAAGGAAGCAAAACGCCGCAGGCACTTTGAAATAAAATTCAAGACACCAATACGCCGCTGGCACATCGAAATATAATTTAAGAAAACAATATCCCGCTGGCACGCTGAAATAAAATTCAAGATTCTAATACGCCGCTGACACATTGAAATAAAATTTAGGGAAACAATACCCCGCTGGCACGTTGAAATAAAAATTAAGAAAACAATACGCTGCTGACACATTGCAATAAAATTCAAGAAACCAATACGCCTCTGGCCCATTGAAATAAAATTCAAGAATCCAAAACGCCGCAGGCACATTGAAATAAAATTCAAGAAACCAATACGCCGCTGGCACTTCGAAATAAAAATTAAGAAAACAGTACCCCGCTGGCACGATGAAATAAAATTCAAGAACCTAATACGCCGCTAACACATTGAAATAAAATTTAAGAAAACAATATCCCGCTGGCACTTTGAAATGAAAATTAAGAAAACAATATGCTGCTGACACATTGCAATAAAATTCAAAAAAACAATACGCCGCAAGCACATTGAAATAAAATTCAAGAAAACAATATCCCGCTGGCACGTTGAAATAAAATTCGAGAAATAAATACGCCGCTAGCACTTTGACATCAAAATGAAGAAAGCCATGGGGACCTGGCAATTTGGAATGAAAATTAA
>NW_026534328.1:271560-292501 GCF_026225885.1 Hylaeus anthracinus | reverse complement strand
GGCACGCTGAAATAAAATTCAAGAATCATATACGCCGCTGACACATTGAAATAAAATTTAAGAACATAATATCCCGCTGGCACGTTGAAATAAAATTCGAGAAATAAATACGCCGCTAGCACTTTGACATTAAAATGAAGAAAGCCATGGGGACCTGGCAATTTGGAATGAAAATTAAGAAAACAATACGCCGCAGGCACATTGAAATAAAATTCAAGAATCCAAAACGCCTCTGACACATTGAAATAAAATTCAAGAAACTAATACGCCGCTCGCACTTTGAAATAAAATTCAAGAAACTAATACGCATCTGGCAATATAAAATGAAAATTAAGAAAGCAATACGCCGCTGACACATTGAATTAAAATTTAAGAAAATATTATCCCGCTGGCACGTTGAAATAAAAAATAAGAAAAGAATACGCCGCTCGCACTTTGAAATAAAATATAAGAATCCAAAACGACGCTGACACATTGAAATAAAATTCAAGAAAACAATACCCCGCTGGCACGTTGAAATAAAATTTAAGAAAACAATATCCCGCTGGCATGCTAAAATAAAATTCAAGAATCTTATACGCCGCTGACACATTGAAATAAAATTTAAGAAAATAATATCCCGCTGGCACGTTGAAATAGAAAATAAGAAAACAATACGCCGCTTGCACTTTGAAATAAAATTCAAGAAACCAATACGCCGCTGGCACATTGAAATAAAAATTAAGAAAACAATACGCCGCAGGCACATTGAAGTAAAATTCAAGAAACCAATACGCCGCAGGCACTTTGAAATGAAAATGAAGAGAACAATACGGCGCTAGCACTTTGAAATAAAATTCAAGAAACTAATACGCAGCTGGCAATTTGAAATAAAAATTAAGAAAGCAATAAGCTGCTGGCACTTTAAAATCAAAATGAAGAATGCCATGGGGTCCTGGATATTTGGTGTTCCATGTTTTTGAACCGTTTAAAAATTTGCCCGCTAAGTTTTGATAGTTAGTGTATATTAATTATTCCTCTTCTTTTTCAGGTTTGAGATCGAGCGGAAATTTAGAAAGTATCGTCAAATGTCTGCTTTATACACCAGGTTCTTGTTTCTGTTGCAGGTTCCAGACCGAGCGGAAATCCGGAACGTAAGCGTTAATGAAGTTATAGATGAAGACTGTTTCACTATTGTAATCACTGTTGTTTATTAACTTGACGATAAAAGTGTAAAAATTGTTGAACAAAAGTATATAGACACGTAGCACGATGTTCCCGAGTATAGAGTCAAAACGCGAATGCTAGCATTTTATTCTCTCCGCAGCAGTTATATTTTTACTCCGATTGAGGTCAACGATCGTTAAATCTCCCGTTAAGTGCATGGGTACTGAAATGGAGCGGTTCGCTTGGTACAAGTGCATCGAAAATGCTCGCTTGAGTGCGAGTGCACCGAAAATGGTATGTAAAGGCTTATTCACACCTGCAATGTCTTTTCACCACAAACTGTGACCTTCGGACGCTCTGCCGTTCCCCAGAGCTCAAACTCAATTATTGGTGTCCCATTGTGGTACACCCTCCACTCCATAGCTCCATTAAGGAGTACTTCCCCTTCTCCTTTGCATTGCTGGTGTCCTAGGCTCTCAATTAAGGCATACCTGGATCATAATCTCAGGCATGAAATATCGTCAGCTCTGTGGCATAACGTATTTACGAAATCGTCAGCGCTGGAGCATAACGTTTCGAAAAAAAAAAACGGACAGGCAACGGCTGCACCTGCTTTATGAAGTACCTTATATTTGTAATCTTATAATTTTAGTCGCCATCGCATTAATCGTAACGATGGAGCTTTAACTGAATTCATCCAAACTAATGGTTTGTAATCTGTTATTAAGGTAAATTCGCGACCGTAGATGTAAGGTCTGAAATGTATGACTGTGTGTAAAATTACGAGGCATTCTTTTTCGATAGTAGAATAATTTAGTTCGGCGCCCGATAGAAGTCTAGAAGTGTAAGCTGTTGGTCTAACTTGTCCTATCTACCTTTTTTTTTTTTATCGTGGGGAAATTCATTACGCATAGCTCGGCTTCACGGGGGAGAAGCCGAGGCTATGTGGGACTACCATCAAGGATGGTAGCGTCGAAGCACGCCCGTTCCCGATGGCTATCCACTAAAACCCCACGCCCGCCTAAGCTATATGGAAAGCGCATGGATCACGCGAATACTCAACAGGACACTTCCCAGCTAATATGAATCCCGGGAGGAGAGTCTTAACCTCCCCCACGCCCTACTCTATAGGACCCCGGGCGGAGGGACACCTTCGTGCCCATTCAGCTACAGGAGTCCCAACAGTCCCTACGAAGACTGGGCAAGAAGATGCCGACACCGGTAAGGGAGGTTCGTCGGAGGCATGGTCCGACACGCCCCGAACCTCCCTACCCCAGTCCTATCACGCCTTGACTGAGGATTCCTCCTATCGCGTAGTTCAAAGCGCCTAATGTTAAATTTACGTGTAAAATCGGGGTATTGCAATACGGGTGACGTGCATAATTTTCCTTTAAGTGTTTGAAAAGCTGTTTCTTGGTCGTCAGTCCATTTAAATATCGCGCAATTTTTGAACAAGTTTGTAAGTGGTTTTGAGATTTTGGAATAGTTTTCGATAAATCGTCGGTAATATCCTGCCAATCCGAGAAATTGTTTAATATTTTCTGGGTTTCTAGGTTTTGGAAAATTCTCGACTACGTGCAGTTTCCATGGATTGGGTTTTACTCCCTGCTCATTAATTATATGGCCAAGATAAGATACTTCTCGTCTCAAAAATTCACATTTGGCGGTTGAAATCTTAAATTAGCGGTTCGAAGTCTAGTGCATAATTTCTCGAATTTTATTGCATGTTCGTTAAGTGTTGTGGAATATAGGACTATGTCATCAAGGTATACAAAGAGTTTTGTACCTTGCAACGCTGTAAGAACGTTGTCCATAAGTCTTTGAATAGTAGTTGGAGCGTTTTTCAAACCGAATGGCATCCTTGAAAATTCGTAATGCCCGCGAGGGGTAGAAAATTCAGTTTTGGCTGCGTCCGCGGGATCCATACCGATTTGGTGAAAACCGTTAGCTAAATCAAAAGAACTGAAATATTTTGCGTTCCTCAATTGATCGAGAATTTCATTTATACTGGGTAACGGATACGCGTCTGCTATAGATTTTTCGTTTAATGAGCGGTAATCGATCACCATCCGCCAGCGCTTATTTCCCTGAAAGTCGGGTTTCTTTGGCGCTACCCACAAGGGCGAGTTATACGGAGAATTTGAAGGCTTTATGATATCGTTTTTTGATAATTCGGTAATTTGTTTTTCTATTTCGTCTTTGTGGATAGGTGGATATCTGTACTGTTTAACATGTATTGGTAAGTTGTCGGTCGTAGGGATTTTATGTACAATCATTTGAGTTTTTCTCAAAGTATCACCAGACAAGAAAAATAAATCTATGTTAGGTTTAATGGATATTAAAATATTTTCTGATTCTTCTGGAGTAGGATGGTTTAGACGCAAGAGGTTGAGAACTTCGATATATCTATCTAATTTTGACTCGGTCGAAATTTTATGAATTTGTGGGACCTCAATTATATCTATTTTGTTTGCCTGATTCAAATTTAAATTTTCTACTAGCGGCGCGTCATCGCATGTTTCAAACTCTAAAAGTTCTACTGTGGGTGACGCAACGCTAACTGACTCGTCGCTAGTATTTATTACACGTAAATGAGCGCGGCCTTCGGTATGATGGACTACCGCGTCGCCGGCAAAAACTCCAGGTGCGATATCGAAACGAGGTACAATTCCTTCGGTGATTTCGGGGAGTGGACTCCCGTGCCTTGTATGTGCTCGTACGCACTCACACAGCTCCACACCACTGTATACGTACACGGAACTGCAAGGGTTCCGCATTGTTCTATTTTTGTCTTGGCAATGCAGATTCGAGACCTCTTAATAGTCGTTTCCGCTAGATAAATGTTCAAGCTAGAGCGCAAGCTCCTATAGGTACTCTACTTTTGCTTTTTTGTGTCATAATTAATAATATTAAGCAGTACTTCACGATCAAAAGAAGCAATATGGTGGTGCGACAGTGCTGTCACGTTGTCTAAGCTAACATACGCTGCTGAATATTGTTAATTATGACAGAAAAAGCAAAAGTAGAGTCCTTATGGGAGCTTGCGTTCTAGCTTGAACATTTATCTAGCGGAAACGACTATTGAGAGGTCTCAACTTTGCATTGTTCAGACAAAAATAGGACAATGCGCAAGCCCTTGCATTCTGTTCAGGATTATTATGTTACACGTAAAATATAGTTCCGGCATTTGTCGCTAAAAGCGCTCATAACTGTTTTCGCACATAGAGACACTCTGTCATAAACATAGCAAAGGAGACACATGCCATTAGTAAGGTAGGCTTTATAAGCAAGCGAGACGTCAACGACAATGTATCGTTGGAGCGAGCAGCCGTGACGAGACACACTCACACATGCAACGCTCCGTGACATGTCCGTGTGCCTACGAGACTGCAAGGGTTCCGTATTGTCCCATTTATGTCTCGACAATGCAGATTCGATACCTCTCAAAACTCGTTTCCGCTAGATAAATGTTCAAACTAAAGCGCAAGCTCCCGTAGGGACTCCACTTTTGCTCTTTTCTGTCATTATTAACAATATTCGGCAGCATAATGCCGACCATGAAAGTGTTACGTATACAGAAACTCTCCGTTTTTAGAAGCTCGCGTTTATTAATCTTATTTTATCTACCCTTCTGGAATTTGGAGCTCGGTCTCACGGGAGTGCATCCTGCAGCTGCATCCTCTTAATATCATCTTTGACTCGCATTGCGTGGGTTAGTTTCTAATCTACCCTTTTCCCAGGACACACAGCTGCCGACCTCAGAGCAACGAAAATCCTAACCGTCAAATTTCCTAATATGGAAATCACTGACGGTTCACCACCAACATTTAGGGGTATATAAACCCATGATTTTCGTTGCTCGGGGGCTAGTACGAAAGAGTTACTCGTTAGAGACACATTGATCGTCTGCAGAGTAGTATTCTAGTGAGATCGGGCTTCAATTTCCCTTTCGATCATCGTTACCATATAGATCCGCGAAGACGGTTTTAAAATCTATTACGGCCATAAAAGTACTCTCGACCCCCGCATCGCCAGTGCGTCAACACCGCGCAAGATTTAGGTAATTTTAACTTCATACACTAACCGCGACAACACGACACTAGACACTTGTAATTAGTATAGTTATTTTGAATATATACTCTTTGTGTAAACTTAACAGTCTGTAAGATCAATCATCAAACCTTTACTTTGAAATCAGCAATCCTAGCCAGTGTAACGATCCCACAACATAATAACTTTACCGCTCGAGTTATTATTCTATTAAATTAACAAGTTGCGAGGCTTTATTAACGACGCGTGTTACATTTTAACGATACGATTTAGTCATTGTGTACTCAACCCGAACTCCTAAACTTAACCTATCCTACGGTTACCCTTCACTGGGAGATACCGATTCCTAGCAGCTACCTGACTTCGCGTCAGAGTCGTCTGCACTTTTTCAACAACCCCACAGTTCGAACCTTACCCTACGGTTACCCTTTACTGGGAGATACCGGTTCCTGCAGCTATCTGACTTCGCGTCAGAGTCGTCTACATTGTCTAATCTATCCTCAGCCTTCGGCACCATTGATACACAATAAATAATCGTATTGGTTCAATTCTCAAATCTATCCCATTCGCTGGGCTCACACGCGCGTCGCTATCGCCCTGGCTCGTAACAGAAGCTAGCGAGCAGCCGTGCCGAGACACACGCACACATGCAACACCTGGTGACATGTCCGTGTGCCTACGAATAGGCTGTGTGTTGACGCGATACCTGAAAGTAAGGGTCTAGCGGCTAGAAGAAAAATTATTGTAAATATCATTGTAATCAGGAAAATGTCACAAATGTAATATTGCAAGTCTCGCTTATTCGGCAGAGTCTAGTCGATATTTACAATAATTTTTCTTCTTTCCTATACCTGAAAGTAATTGATGACTACAACAGGAGGAGGACAATACAACTAAAAATAAAGTCAATAATTTAAAAAAATTTGTTTATTTATTAAAATTTTTTTTATCTAACTCCTTTGAAAAACATACACGTTTCCTTCCCCCCCCCCTTCACCCCATCCTCCTTCTCTTCTTCCTCCTCTTCCTCATCCTCTTCCCCCTTCTCCTCCTCCTTCTCTTCCTCCTCCTCTTCCGCCTCACCGCCAATTATTTTTGTAAATATTACCGCGAAGGCGGCGTAACATTTTGTTCTGTAAAAAGTGAATGAAAATTTAAGAATAACATATTTGAGATTGTTGATGTAATTCAAATATATTTAGGGTAACTTACCATTTTCTTCTCCAACTCTTTAATTTTTTTATCCTGGTCCGGTGTCGGACCAGGTGTTGGCACCGATGTTGACGCAGGTGTTGGCGCTGGTGTTGGCGCTGGTGTTGACGCTGGCGCCGGTGTTGGCGCAATATTGTTATTTTCGGATTTCATTTACATACAAAAATATGTATCAGTAAAAAATTATTCAGAGATTAATTAGCCAGCGTTTTTCTCGTAAATGATTAATATTTAAAACCAGAAAAGAGGCGAAAGTGATAGTGTTTATTATAACCAACCTAACAATGTATATAAAGGGTATAGCCGGATAAGGCGGTCAAAAGTGCCTTTAGATCGATTTCGATCTGCGACGATGTATTCGACAGGTTATCGAAAAAAACTAATCTGTGCCAACTTTCAAGTGCCTATCTCGACTGGGGGGGGGGGGGGGTGTTCGAGTAAACAAAAAAAAACAATAATCATGTGTTTGACCCATTTTTCTCGTCCTATTGCATACAAAATTTTGAAAAAAAAATCAGAAATATATCAATTAGCGCGGCACATATTTCATAATTTTTTTTAGATATTTCAATTCAAAATCCAAGTTGAACTATAATTATATAATTACAGGAAGCGTATATTATTATTATTCTTATTATCCTCAATTTTTTTCATAATAATATGTATACAAATTTCCGTATATAAGTTACTCTAACACAGCAAAACAGTTAATAAAATCGGTTTTTTATTTTTTCAACTACGGCGCATCACACTCAAAATTTTGAAAAAAATTTAGGATAATAATAATAATAATAATAATAATACTCCGCGCACCTGGCCTGGGCGACCAGGTCAGGCGGAGAGGTGATACCCCGACGCGGCGCGTCCCCAGGTGGCGGATAGGGGAACGCTCGCTACGTACTCTTCGGAGTGCGTGGAGGGTAGGAGTGAAATAAAATAGCTCCCGCGGATCAACCACTAGGGGAGGAAACCCCGAATCAAAAACCAAACATGGAGATTTCGTATAGACAGGAGAGATCTATGGTGCAGGGGGTCGGATCCCCAGTACCAGCGTCCGTCAGGGGTGAGCAAACGGGCCCCGGGACGTCGTTATCTGACAACCGCAGTGCTACGCAGGTTGACCACTTGGCCTGCGTAGCATTAAATGCTACAAGTGAAGGGACGAACGTCTCCGGATCCGTTCGGAGGATGAGACAGACGTCCACATCGTCGGACAGTGACCGCCGGAGGCGACGCGGCACGGATGATAATTCATTCGTGCCGCCTCGGAGCCCTGTCCGTCAGGAAGTGGCCGCGGTATCTCCCCAACTCAGCGGGGGAGATGCCGTGACACAAAGTGTTCCGGGCCAGGTACCTCCGCTGCGAAATCCTGGCGTTCGTGGGCCAGGAAATGGGGCCAGATCTGAACGCGCCGATGCCAACGACCACGGTGTCGGGGACCGGGCGTTCAGAACTTTGACGACCCTCGAGCTCGCGGAGAGCTCGCAAATAGCGGCAATGAAAACCGTCCTTGATGTCATGCGACAGGCATCTCTCAAACAGAGGAATGTCAGAATGGACATCAAGGACGGAATGCAGAAGCTGGTGGAGGCGGTGGACGCACTGGGCCATGGGCTAGTGGAGAGACAGCGTGTCCTCCACATGCTGCAGGCCCTCGGCACGCTCACTGCGCCGCCATTCGGGAACACACCCGCCCCTCGAACACGGCCTGATCGGAAACGAGATAGGGCCGTGGTTTCCAGCCCAGAGGAAGACGCTGCCAGGGCGAAGAAGAAGCCGGCCGTGGATCAAGAAAAATGGTCCACGGTTGTGGGGAGAAAGAAGAGGGCGGACAAACCGTCTGATCCTCCACTCCCACGTCCAAAGCCGCGGAGAGGCGAGAAGGGGCAGATATCTGCCAAACCTCCGTCAACGTCGACGGCACCGAAGAACTCAGCTCCTCCAAAGGAGCAGCGTGCCGTCGACGAAAGGCGAAAGAGGAAGAGGAGGAGAAGGCGCCGTCGTCCAAAAACTAGGCGGACGGCTGTCCTTCTAAAGCCAGCCGAGGGCGCGACGTACGCGTCCATTGTGGGCACGATACGTCGCCAGGTCCGGCCGGAGGAAGCGGACACGGAGGTCCGCCAAATAAGGAGGACGCGGGAAGGGGCCGTCCTTCTGGAGCTTGGGCGATGTGGGGAGAGCGACAGGTTCCAGTCCGCGTTCCGGTCGGCGGTGGAGGACACCGCCGCAGTACGGGGCCTGAAACCCCGCGCGACGATTGAAATCCTCGATCTTGATTGCGTCACGACCTCAGGAGAGGTCATGGACGCGGTCGCGCGGGTGACAGGGTAGTCGCCGGAGGAAATCCCCGTCTCCGTTCTCGCGACGAACCCCCGAGAGCTGCGGAAGGCCGTGGTGGAGCTTGGCGAAGGAGCTGCCGTTAAGCTCCTGGCCGTCGCCAAGCTCAAGATCGGCTGTGTGAATTGCCGCATCCGGCGCTGGACGGAGGTTCAGCGTTGCTTCCGGTGCCTGGGCTACAGACACACTCGTAGAGAGTGTAAAGGCCCGAACCGGAGCAACGCTTGCCGCAAGATGATCTCGGCATCACGGCAGTGTGGATCACGGATCCACGGAGAGTCCGTATAGGCTCTCACGGGGCTGCCGCGGGACACGTCTGGGTCACCAGCGGTGTCCTCGCGTACGTCAGCTGCTATCTGTCCCCGAATGATAGCATCTCCGAATTTCGGGGAAAGCTCGACGTGCTGGAGGACACCCTACGCGACAAGTCCGGTGGGCTTGTCGTGGCTGGTGACTTCAACGCCCGAGCCTGCGAGTGGGGGATGCCTTGCCCCGGCACGAGGGGAAGGTTGGTGGTCGAGATGGCCTCCAGACTGGGACTCGTCGTGTTGAACGTGGGGTCAACGCCGACGTACCGACGCCTTGGATTCGGAGACTCGATACCGGATGTCACCCTGGTGTCTGAGGATCTGGTCCAGAGAGCGGCGAACTGGAGGCTGATTGGTGATTTCACCGGTAGCGATCATAGCCACATTACCTTCCAGTTGATCGGCGAGCGGCAAGCGCGGCCTCCGGGGATTAGACGCCCAAGAGGATACGTCACCTCTCTCCTGGACGAAGATAGGCTCTACGCCACTCTCCAGGCGGGCGTGGAGGCCGTGCCGCAGACCCCGCGTGACCCGTCCGATAGAGCGGGTGCCGAAGCCATCGTGCGCGGCACCCTTAACCTCATCCGACGGGCATGCGACGAGTCAATGCCAAGGAGGAGGCCATTCTCCGGCCGACCAGATCGCCTCCTTCAGGAGAGAAGCCTTTTTTTCTTTTTTTTTTTTTATTGTGGGGAAATGCGTTATGCATACCTCGGTTTCCCGGGGGGAAAAACGGAGGTTATGTGGGACTACCATCGGGGAGGGGAGCGCCAAAGGCGCGCCCGTCCGCGATGGCTACTCACTAAAACCCCACACCCACCTAAGCTACATGAATCCCGGGGAGAGGGTGTTAGCTTCCCCCACTACCGGAAGGGACCCGCCCGGTGTCCCCATCCCTGGGGCCGTCGGAATGGGCTTCCCGTGCCCCCGCTCGGTCCACCCACAGCCCTCGCCATCTTCGTGTCCGTACTGGTTTAGGAAACAAAGAGCTTCCTGAACGCCAGGACAAGAAGACGCCGACACTGGTAAGGGAGGGCACGCCCCGACCCTCCCCGCCCCACCCCCCATGCGCTCCCACAGGACCCGTTGGTCCCAGTGGGGACGGGCCGACCACACAACCTCGGCCCGTCTCGAGGGGAATTATATCCCCTCAGGGGGCCAGGGTCAGCTCAAGCTCCGGCCCCTCACATTCGCCGCTTCCATGCGAGGCACCTGTCGTCGCGGGGGCGCCCCTCGCGCCCCCCCCCCCCACTATTCATACCCCCACGCAAGGGGGTACGCCGGCGCGAAGGACGTCCCCGCGCCCATGTCCTCCTTGCCGAGCCCGGGTTTCTTTCTCGAGCTCGCTCGTCGGCCTCCTTCTGCGATATAACCTCCTCGCAAGTGGTGACACTGTGGTGTCGGCTCCCGCCCCATCCAGTGCAGGTATTCTCCAAAGCATCCATGCCCGGAGAGCACCTGCGTGAGGCGGAAGGTCAACCTTCCCCGCATCCTGCACCATATATCAAATATGGGCAGGATGGCCCGGACAATCGGACGGCCCGATGGAGCAAGCGCTTGCTTCCACCAGGCCAGCGTGTCCCTCCCGGCCTGGCGCTTCTGGCACTCGACCTCATGTACCTCCTCAGCCGCGAGTTCCACCTCCGGAGGGCGGAATCACGGCCAGGAGGCCCGCCGCCTCGACAGAGATGGTACGGTATCCCCGTATGGCCCGCAGGGCGAGCCGGCGCCGCACTCTTTCGAACTTTCGGGCCTAGCCACCCTAACCTCCAGGCCCCCCAAGGCAGCGGTCATTTTGGCCGCCAGGGCGTCTGCCTTCGGGCCCCTGTCGGCGCCCAGGACCTGAATAATCAGGCCCCCCGTGACGGCCCTCTTCCAGGAGAGGGCCTCAATCCCGAGGGCTCCCAGGTTGACGTCCTGGCGAGCCCTCCTAATGGCCTCCTTGTAGGTGACCCTGCTCCCCTCCGGGACGGTGATTGTCACCGCCGCCAAACGGGGAGGGGCCACCACGCGTGGAGGTGCCCTCTGCGCCCTCGCGCTCCCATTACCCGCGCCCTTTTGGACAGGGGCCGATGGTACGGCGGCCTGGGCCCCCCTCTTCCTCCCCTTCTTCTTCTTCTTCCCCCCCGCCGGCTTAATAATGACGAGGAAGGATTCCCCGCCAACCGCCGGCGTAAAGGAAGCCACGGCCCGAACCGCAGCCGCAGGGGTCGTCTGCCCCCACCCCCACCGCTCCGGCATATCCACCCGGCAGTGGCTTTGCGGGGCGTGGCTGAGGATCCCGTAAATCCAGGAGGAGCTCGTTTCTGATTGACGCAAATTTCGCATCAATCAGAGCCCCAATCCTGGCCACGAGAGCCCTGCTATGGGAGCATCAAGCCTCCTCTTGAGGACCATCATCTCCCCACGCACAGCGTCGAGGGTCTTTCGGAGGCCCTCGACTTCCCGCCGGAGGCTGGCGTTCTCCTCCCTGAGCGTCTGGCCATCCGACTGCATCCTGTCCCAGAGGGCTGCAGTCGGTGCGCCGACGCCTACAGGGGAGGAAGCACCCCTGACCCGGGCTTTTTTGGCGGCCTCCCGGGTTACAGGCGGCGACACCGGCCGGTCAGCACCAGCGCGTCGTTTGGCCCGAGCGCACGAGGCCGAGGACATTGACGTCATAGAGACGCAATCGTCCTCGTTTACCCCCAGCCGTGACTCCGCTCCCGGATCGAGAGCAACATGGCCAACTCCGGTCCGGCGATCTCTCGAGCTTGCTGCAGATGGGCCTGCAGTACCCAGCCCGCGTGTCGACGAAGCCCTTGAACTGGGCCTCGACGTCACACCTCCCTCCTCGACCACTTCCGGGCATGGTAACCCCTCCAACACAACGGTGCATGACCGTGTGACATTGCCGTCACCCCTGCTATTGCCGGCCGACCCGGCACCAGTGCACGCTACGCGCATGGCAGCAACGCTGGGAGGCTGCCCAGCCGGGTCGGTGGACGGCTCGGCTGATAGGGGATCTGGCCACCTGGATATCCAGGACCCATGGTGAGGTGAATTTTTACCTCACCCAGTTCCTCACAGGCCACGGGTACTTCCGTGCGTACCTGTCGAGGATGGGCAAAGTAGGATCCCCGGGATGCCGGTATTGCGACGCAGCAAGGGACGACGCGCTCCATACGTTCTTCGCGTGTGACCGCTTCGCCAGAGATAGGGTAGATCTCGGCGCCCTCGTAAGAGACGTCACCCCCGACAACATCGTGGAGGTGATGCTGCGGGGGCCGACCGAATGGGAAGCGGTCGCGCACTTCGTGGAGCGTGTGCTGCGTCGCAAGAGAGAGGAGGGATGCCTAGATGATACTCCGGGCTCTAGCTTCGGTTCTATCCGACCGGCGGAGGCTCTAGCGGGGCCTAGTTGTCACGCCCCCGGACTGTTGTTATGCGAAAGCAGGTCTGGTCCGGGGGGCTAACGTGGGAAGCGGGTGGTTTTTTAGTGAGTAGGAATCTCACACTACCGGATGCTGGCATCGTCCACTGGCGCCCGGTGCCTATAAAGGTTTTTCCACCCGCCAAAAAAAAAAAAAAATAAAAAACACACTTCCTGTAATTATATAATCATACTTCTGAGATTATTTCGGTACAAACTGGTATTTTTAATGATTCTGTTGCATTTTTTATTTTTCACAACTTGGATTTTGAATTGCAAAATCTGAAAAAATTCTGAAATATCTGACTTGCTAATTGAAATATTTGTGATTTTTTTCAAAATTTTGTATGCAATAGGACGAGAGAAATAAGTCAAACACATGATTATTGTTTTTTTTTGTTTACTCAACCCCCCCCCCCCCCCCCCCAGTCGAGATAGGCACTTGAAACTTGGCACAGATTAGTTTTCTTCGATAATCTATTAAATACATCGTCGCAAATCGAAGTCGATCTAAAGACATTTTTGACCGCCTTATCCGGCTATACCCTTTATATACATTGTTAGGTTGGTTATAATAAACACTATCACTTTCGCCTCTTTCCTGGTTTTAAATATTAATCATTGACACGAACACTCTGTATAAAACTGGATTCTAATAATTATAAGAAAACAAGCCACTTACAGTAAACTTCTATAGTACAGTAAACTTGCAACGGTTTGAACATGCACGGTTGCTTCTTCTAGCTTGACTGCTGTGCTCGCGATCGGCGTCAACGACGAAACTTCTGCGATCGTCATTTTTGACGTCGGACGTGATCGGTCCCTTCAGCCTATCCGCCCCCCAAACCCCCGCGTCTTCCAGATCGTATACCGAGAACGACAATCACCCCACTCGTCTGACATTGAAAGCTAATAAATGAATTTTGAACTTCTGATTCAGTTCAGTGATATATCGTAACACGTTCGCACGTGTACATATAAAATTTAGCTATTTTTTAATATTGTGTATAGTGTTTGTAATATTGTGTTTCTAAAATGAATAACAATAATTTTACGATACGGACGGACCGGAATGTGGCGCCACGATATTTGAAGGGGAAAGAATCATTGAAACGTCTTCGCATCTCCAGGAAAAGATACAGCAGAAAAGGAGCGTATCTTCGAAATAGGTCAGTGTAAACAATATGCATTTACGGTAATTATAGAGAACAGGTTACATCCTCTCCAATTTCGATGATTCTTAAATATGTTGTAGAAATCAACATTGCGAATAACTTTTTCCACACTTATAACCGTCGCTCGGCCTTAGATTCCGAGATATTTGCAAAATACCATGTGCTGCTACAACAATGAATACTTAGTATAGGTAGCCACGGGTCTGTGACAGCGTGTGTGTAAGCGTTGAGTCGTCACTTGTTTAGGGTCGGAATGCACATACGCGTCTGTGAGTCTGTATGCGTTAGCTATCATTCGCTGGTCGGCTCGTGATTCAATCTGTTCCGAACTCATTTATACATATAAAGTAGCGCATGATCTGTATTCGTACAGTAAAAAAATGGGGGTCCGGGGCTTGCCCCCGGTCGGGGGTTTGAGGGCAAAGCCCCCAACAACGAGTACTGTAGCGAACCACTCAGGTGTGTACACGGTTAGCCTGAGGAGTGTTTATAGTTTAGCGAGGGGTCTGTGGGGCGCAGCCTGCCAGCATGCGTATGATTGAGACATATATGCAGTTCAATTTTTGTAAAAGGATTTTGCGCGAAAAGTATACGCCTCAAAATTACGGAAACTCACAGACGTGTACGTGTATTCCGAGCCTAAACAATCGACGACTGAACGCTTACACACACACTGCCACAGACGCGTAGCTATACGCAATATTCATTGTAGTAGTAGCAATGATATCTTGCAAATATCTCGGAAATTAAGGCCGAGCGACGGTTATATGTATAGGAAAAAGTTATTCACAATGTTGATTTCTACAACATATTTAAAAATCATCGAAATTGTAGAGGATGTTCTCTATAATTACCTTTTTTTTTATGTATGTTCGCCGATTACGTCCAGACGGCTTGTCTGATCGGGATGAAATCTCTTGTATCTTGTAGAGCATATTCCCAGTTTGGTCCCGTTACTTCGATATTTTAAGATTTTTTATTTTTTTCCCGTTTTTTTTTTTACCAAAAAAACAGAAAAATTTTATATTGCTTCTTATTTCGAAACGGATTGACCAATCGGATTGAATCTTCTTGCATCTGGTAGGGCTTCGGTGCCTCCTAAAAGCTTAAAAAGACATTTCACCTTCATCCATCTTTTATCATTTTATTGCACTTTTTTTATCGCAAAATTGTACTATTTCACGTATGTTTGACTTGTTCACTTTGCAGAAATGATTTTTTCTTATTGTTTATAAGTATTGTTATTCCAAAATTCCTATTTATTATGTAACTTGGAGATGAATTTATTGATCGAAATTGAATAATGTCTTGATTTCCCCATTTGTAAAAATCCATGAATTTCTCAATGTTTATAACAATTACTACTGCAAAATCTCTATTATAAATGTCTATCGAGATTGACTTTTTTAATGTCTATTGAGATCACATTGAATGACAGCTGATTTCATTGTTTTCCCATTTGTAAAAATCTATGAATTTCTTAATGGTTATAACATAGCCGGATAAGGAGGTCAAAAGTGCCCTTGAGCCAAATTGGAAAATAAGCATATCATTTAATAGAGCGTTCAAAGAAAACCATTTGTGCAAAGTTTCAACCCGTTACCATTACCGGAGGGATAGTTCCAGAGCTAAACGTAATTTACCGTTTGGGCTGTTTCGTTACACTGTATCAAAAATTTTGAAAAAAATTAGGTACATTCTATTTTACGACGTACGTGTTTATGAATTGTTTCAGTTGTTTTGCACTGCAAATAGGTTTTTTAAAAAATTCAAAAAGTTTAAAAACATTTATTTTTAATCAAAATTATGAAATGACCACGTTTATATTTTTATACTGTTAGTGTCTTCTTATGATTATTAATCTGTAATTTTTTCAGATTTTTGGAAGTGATGGAACGATGTTGGAAAAATGAAAAACCGATTGTTGTTTATATTATTACCTTCATTTTTCATTTGACTATGTTCATATTGTGGCTGTTTTATTGTGGCTTATTGTTTATAAGTATTGTTATTCCAAAATTCCTATTTATTATGTAACTTGGTTTTACTGTGGTTATTATTGTATGATTTTGTCAGATCTTTTGCACATGTTTGCCACATACAAAAAATTTATAAATCGATATTTTTTAACTTTTCGTTTGCAGCGGAGTACTATGTATATTCGAATCTTTTAAACAAAATTTGTACATATCTCGGTGAGATATGTGTTGCTTTATTTAATAATAAACGTAACAAAAATAAATCTAGAGTTGAGGGACACTGTTTTTTAAAAAAGTGACAGTTTTTTTCCTTCTGTCTTTCGTAGTTGGGCCTCTGACAGTAGTTAGGAGAGCAGTGTGTAAAACATGTGGTAGACCCAAGCCGTATTTTTCTTCTACGACCTGGGCGCCGATTTTCCGATGTGCTTTTGAAAGAGCCGTTAGACTCGCTAGAAGAATAAAGACGTCCTTCCGTGTTCTTTAAAATAAAAGAATATTTGATATAAAATATTTAGTGTGAATTTGTTCATTTAAAAATTCCATAATCCAATAATATGAACCTGTTTTTAAATATATTTTTTCGAAAAAAAGATATTTTCCGAGGATCACTTCTTTCAAACCATTTTTGTTCTTTTTTTTTACGAATTTTTTTCTCATAAATAATAGAACTCGCTCCAATATGTTATTTAACAAAATATGCTTCATTTTGATCGAGAATATGAAAAATAATTTTTTTAGACAATTTTAGAGTTTGACCAAAATCGACGGTGAAAAGTTAGAAAATATCTATTTATAATTTTTTTGTATGTGGCACACCTGTGCAAAAAATCTGAAAGTATCATACTATAATAACGGTAATAAACTATTAAAACAGACACAATATGAACATAGTCAGATGACAAATTAAGGTAATAATATAAACAATTTTTCATTTTTCCAACATCGTTCCACCACTTCCAAAAATATGAAAAAATTACAGACCAATAATCATAAGAAGACATTAACAGTGTAAGAATATAAACGTGGTCATTTCATAATTTCTAAAAAAAAAATGTTTAAAAATTTTTGAATTTTGTAAAAATCCATTTTGCAGTGAAAAAATCTGAAAAAACTTCATAGACGCGTACGTCGTAAAATAGAATGTACCTAATTTGTTTCAAAATGCATTTTTTACAGGCTCTTTTTTAAAAATATGTGTAGCGTTCATTTTAAATCAGTTTAATTTCGCGATATTTCAAGTCCCAGATTTAAAAAAATATGTCTGTATAAGGGAAACTTAAGGCCATATCGTTATTGCACGGTTTTTGTGTTATTTTGTTTCTAGATTGAAGCGGTTAGGTAAACAAGTTTGCGAAGAGGAGCAGACTGAAACTGTGTCAGCTACAACGATACATGAAAAATTACAAATGAATTAGATGGAAGAGACATTGTGGAAAATGAATGTCAAATCGACAAGAAGAAGAAATAGAAGATACAAGAAATGAAACAGAAGAAGAATTTGATCGGATAGTAGACGTCGTCATGCAGATAGAAACTGCCACTGACGAAGAAGAATATCTAGTCGTAGAAAAAGAAACGACGAAATCAGAGGAAAAGTTATGTCGGTCGACGGGTTCAGCATTGTTGACATGCACCACGTGTTCGACCAGATAACATTGATCGGCGAACATTCAGAAACGTTTGAATGTTCAACAAGGCACCTGGAAATAAAAGGTCTGAAAAGATCGAGTTTAAATTCAACCCTTATTCTAAAATGCAGGATGTGCAATTATAGAGCCGAAGTGCACAGCCAACCTAAAAATGGTCAGATAATGAATACAACTGAGAATGCAGTTGCAGCAAACATTCTCAGTGGAGGTGGCTACGCACAAATGGAGGACTTTTTGACATCTATCAATGTCCCTTGCATTTCAAAGAAGAAATATAGGAAATGTCACGACCACATCGTCAATAAATTAATCGCTGCTGTCGAAACAGAAATGGTAACAGCGGCAGAAGAAGAAACAAGACTAGCCGTTGAAAGAGGTGATGTCCTTTCATGTGGAATTCCACATATTCCTGTAGTTGCAGACGGAAGCTGGATGAAAAGGTCGTACCGAATAGGAAAGTACGATCTGAAATAAAATACTTTAGTTCTATAAACACATGCATGATCCGACGTAAAATATTTGTTTACTCTTTACTATTTAAAATACCTATTTTACCCAGCTCTGAGCTCGGCCTCGTTCAAAAAGCGCTCGTCCGGATCACGACCTTCCTTTGTGAGCTGTTGAACATTTTCGAAACGGCTTTTTCTCCGCGTCGTCCATTATCACCTCGAAGATAAACATTCCAAATGATTTGCTATTGAAACAGAAAGAAAAGGTATATTATCAAAATGCGGAAAAAAATGAAAGATATACTTCAAGATTTAAAAATTAAAATTCCTCTCTTCTGCTTACCTTGCCAGCTGATGCTCGTTTGTCGAGTCGTCGGTCAACATCTCGACGATCGCTATGTCTCCGGGTATCACACTTGTGTCAACTTCGTAACAATAGTCCAGATGATTCGTTGCTACAACATAACAAAAAAGAATAATTAATATAATCTGAAAATATAAAAGGTAAGATGACACGCGGAACAATAGATTTCCACATCACCCTTGAGGTACTATTGTTGATGCATTTTTTTTTGTCAGTGGTATCCCCTGTAGGCCTACTCCACTGTGTCACCAGCTGATTGAGTCAGCTGGGTTGCACTTTTGTAAGTGCACTCGACGTCGGAAAATTGCAACTTTAATATAATATTTTAATATTATATTCATTCGCTGATAGGATCAGCGAGTCTGCATACTTATTTGAAAGTGTGCAGCTCGACGTCGGATAATTTAAATTTTATTAAAATATTAATCGCTGATGGAATCAACGAATCTGCACACTTATTTGAAAGTGTGCAACTTGACATTGGAAAGTTGCGAGTTTAATATAATATTTTAATATTATATTCATTCGCTGATAGAATCAGCGAGTCTGCGCACTTATCTGAAAGTGTGCAGCTCAACGTCGGTTAGCGTTTGGATCGTCACTTTATAATATTAAACTTTTTTTTCTTACTTACCTTCACTTTTTCATATTCTGAGGCTCTCGTTTTGGCATGCCTCTGTTATATCTGCTGTCAACTATTTTTGATAGCATACAATTCAGATAAAATTGTGTTAATTTTGATTCCATTTCTCGCTTCCAAAAATCGTCATCCTTTTCAACACGAATGGACATAATTCTTTCTTGGTCCACAGACAAAACAGGCAGTATTTTCTACCCGTTATGTGCAATTGTCCTTGGACTTGGTAGAAGTACGGGTGTGTTTTGCGCAATGCACTGCCCATACTGTCGGTAAATATGGCCTTCACAGACTTCTTTGTTGTTATTGCCTCTTCTGGAGAAACATCTTCTGCGGATTTCGGGTATTTTATTTCTACAACCCCGTCTTCACCGATAACGCCATCCGGCGATGCTCCTAAATAGGGTATCGATGCGTCGATGAAAAGACCACATTTTTTTATCTCAATGTTTTCCTTTTTCGACAATTCTCCCCGAGCAATTTCTTCATTCTCTTGTCCGTATTCTACGGCAGGAAGGTTCAGTACACGTGGATACAACAGCGACTGTACCATCTTGGCACACGGTGTATCTTTGCGTCGGCGGCAAACTTTACCGAAGTTGGATGCTGTCAAAAGTTTTGATTTGTGAGCCAACCATTTCCTGCTTTTACATTGTTCTATGGTTTCCTGCTCAATTTTTTCTTTTTGATTTTGCCATTCGTTCAGCATTTCCAGATGTTTCTCTTTCTGGAGATCGAACATAAATTCAACCATGTCTGGCTTTTGTGCATTTGGTTCGTAATCTTTATCTTTACTTGCACGGAAATTTTTCTTTTTCGGCATTTGTCAATTCTTTCTTCTTCTTCGAATTCTCTAGATTTAGTAACAGCTGTGGCGGCTCTTTTCCACACGTTCTCTGTAATCGAAACAACACTTCTTTAGTTGGCACATCTTCCTATGTATGATCCTCTTTGGCCAAAATTAATACGTTTTCCGCAAATATATTTCGCAATGATCAGAGAATTATCGAATTATCAGAGATCGGTAATGTTATGTATACAGAAACTCTCCGTTTTTTAGAAGCTCGCGTTCATTAATCTTTTTATCTACCCTTCTGGAATTTGGAGCTTGGTCTCACGGGAGTGCATCCTGCAGCTGCATCCTCTTAATATCATCTTTGACTCGCGTTGCGTGGGATAGTTTCTAATCTATCCTTTTCCCAGTGAACGCAGCTGCTCACCTCAGAGCCACGAAAATCCTAACCGTCAAATTTCCTAATATGGAAATCACTGACGGTTCCCCACCAACATTTAGGGGTATATAAACCCATGATTTTCGTTGCTCGGGGGTTAGTACGAAAGAGTTACTCGTTAGAGACACGTTGATCGTCTGCAGAGTAGTACTCTAGTGAGATCGGGCTTCAGTTTCCCTTTCGATCATAGTTAACCTTATAGATCCGCGAAGACGGGTTTCATCTATTACGGCATTTAAAAGTACTCTCGACCCCCGCATCGCCAGTGCGTCAACACCGAGCAACATTTAGGTAATTTTAACTTCATACACTAACCGCGACAACACGACACTAGACATTTGTAATTAGTATAGTTATTTTGAATGTATACTTTTTGGTAAACCTTAGAAGTCTGTAAAATCAATCATTAAACCTTTACTTTGGAATCACCAATCCTAGCCAGTGTAACGATCCCACAACATAATAACTTTACCGCTCGAGTTATTATTCTATTAAATTAACAAGTTGCGAGGCTTTATTAACGACGCGTATTATTCATACGATTCAGTCCTTGTGTACTCAAACCGAACTCCTAAACTTAACCTATCCTACGGTTACCCTTTACTGGGAGATACCGATTCCTTGCAGCTATCTGACTTCGCGTCAGAGTCGTCTGCATTTTTTCCAACAACCTCACAGTTCGAACCTTACCCTACGGTTACCTTTTACTGGGAGATACCAATTCTCAGCAGCTACCTGACTTCGCGTCAGAGTCGTCTGCATTATCTAATCTATCCTAAAATCTTCGGCACCATTGATACATAATAAATAATCGTATTGGTTCAATTCTCAAATCTATCCCACTCGCTGGGCTCACACGCGCGTCGCTATCGCCCTGGCTCGTAACAGTAAGAAAGAAAAACGCAAGTTTTACATGTAACCAAATAATGTGTGTGTGTGTGTGCGTGCGTGCGTGCGTGCGTGCGTGCGTGCGTGCGTGCGTGCGTGCGTG
>NW_026534328.1:256062-271550 GCF_026225885.1 Hylaeus anthracinus | reverse complement strand
GTGCGTGCGTGCGTGCGTGCGTGCGTGCGTGCGTGCGTGCGTGCGTGTGTGTGTGTCATCATGGCATTCAATTATTGGCCTCACCGCATGTTTGATACTTGGCGTCCTTAGGAGTACTCTAATACATCCCCAGCATTCCTCCAAACTCCAGCGACTTAATAGGTTAATATATATATATATATTATCATTATATTAATCATTATATTAATCACTTATATGTGTTAGCAAAAATAGATAATAAAAAAGTACTTATAAATATATGTCTATCATCAGTGCCTCCTTTCCCATTTTATTTTATTTTATTTTATGTTAACCTTATTTTATATATATTGTGACGGGGCAGAACCTTTAGCCCGTCATGAAGGCACCTTGATCCCGGAGGATCCTCGCTCCCTCCCCGCCGAACACGCCGCGGAGGTGGTCCGAAAGTTGTGTGGAGGTATGCGTGGCCCGCAGCCCAGTAGAGATCCCCCCTTTTTGGCGCTTCCCTCGTGTTCGCGACCCGCGCGCGTCCCCTCGCGAGCGCGGCAAGTCACCGGTCGTGGTGTCCTCCACCCAAGGACCCTGGTGTGGCCACCACCAAAGAGGACTTGCCACCCTCTACAGACGGTCAGCCCCTGTCCTTGCCCCGCAGCTGGCACGGAAGACAGAACTGCAAGGAGAGCCATCGACGTCTGGAGATGCCATGGTGGTGGCACACCGTAAGGAGCCCCTTAAAGCTCCTGGATGGGGAGAGCCAAGAGCCGGCGACGAAAAGAGCGCGATTTCGAAGACGGAGATTGACGGTTGAACCGCGATTCGCGACGAACACGTGCGAGCGAGCTCTCTAATTGAGGTGCAGAGATTCGGGTTTTTTTTATTTATGGTGCGGGTGTGGGCCTGTACCTCATTTTGAAGGGATACCTCCAGAGGACGCAAGGATCTTGGCCCTCGAGGCCTGCAACCTTCAGGTAGAGCTCACACGTTATGGTTTCCTTTTGTGGAGTGTGTGTGTGAGCGCGAATGGAGTGTGCTGCTACTGACCTCATAAGAACAAGAGGGAAATAGAACAAAATTATGTGGGGACTCAACGCTGAAACCAAAAGGAAAAACGAAACGAAAGTTGTGACTGTCCGGGCAACTAACCCTTCTTTCGCCCCCGGACCGGTAGACGAGAAGAAGGGGCCGCCGAGAACACGGGGAAACGTGCTTTGGTGGACTTCGGACGGCCTGCGGAAGGAGGGACGCCGGTAAGAAGGCTCCCTCCAACGCAAAACCCAAAATTTGACTCGTCCGAACTCCACACTAAGGCGGGGCTGACCAGGGAAACTCCTGCTACGTGGGGTCACTCGACGCTAGCAAAGGGTCCCTTTGCTGCGGAGCGATCAACTACGGAGGCGCGGACATTACAATACAAACACAAAAAAAAAGGAGAAAAACCAAAATAGAAGAAAGATAAGTCGAAACCGACAACAAAACAAAGAAACTTAATCTAGCGAAGGCTATAGGGGAAGAAAAGAAAACAAAAACTTTTTTTTCTACAATCATCACGCCTGGTCGGCCTCACTGTCTGGGCGGGCGGTGTCGCCGGGGAGCTCAGCGGCCGTGGCTCCTGTGCGGATAAGTTCGCACAGGAGCGATAAGACCTGAGTCAGGCCGCCCCTGGCCTGCTGATCCCGCGGTGCCTCCGGCGGACCTTTCCTCTCCCGTGGAGGTTGCGAGGTCGGTGGCCACCGACCTGTTTGTCCTCGTGGAGGGGCATGAGCCCTGGGCTCTGTCCCCCTTTGGGGTCGACGAGTGATGGGGGGAGCGGGAATCGGCGCCCTCTGTGGCCTAAAGTTGGCGGGGGGTGCCGTAATCGGCGCCCTTTGCGGCCTAACGTGGACGCGGGGCGTGGGTATCGGTTCCCTCGGCAGCGCGCCTGCTGGCCCTTGTGGTCCGTCGGTGGGGGCTGCCCGTCTCCTCCTGCGGCAACGGCGCCTCCGCGGCTGTCGCCCTTGGGGGTCGCTTCCGGGGGCGACCCCACTTCCGTTGGGTGGGGGCCTCCTCCGGGGTTCCAGGGTGGCCCCTTCGGGGGCTGACCGGAAGGGCTCCTCTGCCCGGTGGCGGAGAGCCGTCTCTCCGCGGCCGGTTCCGCGTCTGCCTCGGTTCATGCTGAAATGGAACCGAGGTGTTATTATCACACTCGATCGTCTCTTCGATCGGGTTCTCGCCCACAAACGGTTTGAGGTCAGAGACGTGGACCTTTGGAACCATTCGGGTTCCCTTCGTCTCGACCTCATAGACGACCGGTAACAGGACCTTCCTAATTTTAAAAGAGCCTACGTATGCGGCGGCGAGTTTCGCGGCCCCGTTATCCGCGGCCGACGAGAGGACTCGGTTTCGACGCCGAACCACGTCTCCCAATCTGTACCGAACATCACGACGGTGTGCGTCATAATAACGCGCTTGTCGCGTGTGAGCTCTTTCGAGGCTCTCTGTTACTAAGTCGTGTAACAGCGGTAACCAACGCGTGCGTTGCGCCCATGCTTGCGGGTCTTCGCTCTCAAGCAAAGGTTCTCCTTCCACGGCACGGCGCAAACTGCTTACCACGCGCGGTGCTCTGCCCAGATTGAGCACCGCTGGGGAATTGCCAACAGAAGAGTGCGTGGCGTTATTCACGGCGAATCGGAATTCGTGCAAATGCATGTTCTAATTTCGGTGGCCCTTTTTGACGAAGGTCGAAATCATCGTCTTAAGGACGCGATCAACTCGCTCCACCGGATTCGCCTGTGCGTGGTATGGGGGAATAGTACGATGCGATATTCCCCACTCGTTTAAAGTTTTATCGAGTTCTTTATTACAGAATTCGGTACCATTGTCTGTGAGGAGTATATCGGGCGCTCTCCACCGAAATACTACCAGGTCTTCAAACACGGAAAGAATCGCGGAGCCTGTGGCTTTTCAAACTGCTTTACATTCAACCCACTTTGTAAACGTGTCTAAAAACACGACAATGTACCGAGTTTGATCTCGTTCTAAGGGAAAAGGGCCCATTATATCGGCGGACACCACGGACCAGGGCCAATTGGGAATCCGCCGACCCATGAGACCAGCAGAAGCACGCTGCTCGACCTTGTGCTGCTGGCATTCGGGACACGCTCGTACAAAGCGACGAACGTCCCGAAACATTCCCGGCCAGTAATATCCCCGGCTTACGCGATTGTAAGTTTTTCTCCGCGCCCGGGTGACCGGCGGAGGGAAGGTCATGGGCCTCTCTAATGGCCTTTTCCCGAAGTTCATTCGGAAGGACGAGTTTCCACGCGTCGTAGTCTGTCCCGATAATTTCTTGGGTTGGAGACGGACGATGAAAATACAAACGACCGTCTTCGATGCGCCAATCGGGGTATGACACGGGATGTGACCGAACTTTTTCCAAGCGACTAGCGTACCAGGTATCCTCAATATCCTTGAAGGCCGCCAGAAAATCGCTTGTGTCGGAGCACTCATTGTCACCTTCGGTCGGTGGTACGAATGCACGGGAAAGTGCATCGGGCACCTGGTGTTGGGCTCCTTTGCGATGAACAATTTCAAAGGAATATTGTTGCATCTGAAGGGCCCAACGGGCCAACCTCCCGGTAGGATCTTTTAAATTATGCAGCCAGCGCAAGCTGCTGTGATCCGTAATCACCGCGAAGGTGTACCCTTCCAGATACGGACGGAGTGTTTTTATTGACCATAAGACGGCCAAACACTCTTTTTCCGTAACGGAATATTTTTGTTCGGGAGCGTTCAAGACTCGATTCACAAACACAATGGGGTGTTAGTCCCCGTTATGCTTTTGTGTGAGGACCGCTCCGATCGCGTAATTGCTCGCGTCCGTTTGAAGGACAAAGGGCAGAGAAAAATCTGGACGAGCAAGTATGCGGTGCTCAAGGCTTCCTTCAAATTCTGGAAAGTCCTTTTCTGAGCTTGTCCCCAAACCCAGGGCTCGTTCTTTTTGAGCAGCTGCACCAGCGGGACCTTGTCCCTTGCCTGGTTCGGTAAAAATCTGGCGTACCATCCGACCATGCCTAAAAAACTGCGCAGCTGCTTGACTGTGGTGGGCGCCGGGTAAGACAAACCAGGCGCCACCTTTTCGGGATCGGGTTCGAGGCCGTTTCTATTGATTAAATATCCTAAATATCGAACCCCTTGGCGACAAAAAGCGCTCTTTTCCCGATTTATTTCGAGCCCTGCTGCGTTCATATCCCGAGAATTTTTTTTAACTAACGAAGATGATTATCGAAATTCTCGTTGGAGATTACAATATCGTCGAGATACACAAACGCATGTGGTTCCAATTCTGGACCGATCAGGCGGTCCATTAGCCTTTGAAACGTGGCTGGAGCGTTGGTCAGTCCGTACGGCATGCGTTTAAATTGAAATAAACCTTTGCCGGGAACCACGAACGCGGTAGTCTCCTTACTGGATTCTTCCAGGGGAATCTGGAAATACGCCTGGCTCAAATCAATTGTCGAAATGTAAAGAGCGTAATTTATCCAGTATCGTGTCAATATGGGGGAAGGGATACGCGTCTTTTTTCGTGACTCCGTTTACGTCCCGATAATCGATACAAAATCGATATTTCCCGTTCGGCTTCGGAATGATCACTGGGCAACTCGCCCAAGCGCTCTCGGAACGTTCTATTATCCCCTCCACGAGCACGCCAGGTTCCGTCACAATATATATATATTACATATATATGTAATTATATATATCATATATATTATGTATACGTTCGTGATTACGTATGTAATCATGAACTCATTCTTTCTTTTTGTTTTTATTAATCATTCTTACTTTTATGTATTAGTTTACATGAAAAACACAGTTAAAAAGAAATATACCTATAAATGTAAAGTTACAATTTTTTTGAAGTTAAGCTTAACGATAAGATGTATTTAAAAAAAAAAATTCCAAATTTTATACAATTTCTACGAAGGAGATGAAGGAAAATCAGATGTCTTTTTAAGTGATGTAATTTTATTTTTAAAAAAATAGATAAATTTTTTATTTCTGGTATTTCCGCCACCAATTGTATAATTTAAATACATTTTGTAAAGCACAATTCGTTACATGGTTTATGCATCGCATGGTATTAGTAACATCAAGATTTTTCAAACACGCGATATCTTTGTAATCAGCATCCATGGTCTCAATAGTTACATTCACATTTCTATCAAGTAGATTTTTCAACTAGTCACGTTTTTGGCTTCCCTTGACATATGCGATAGGCCATGCACCGTCGTCGTCGACTATTGCCGTTGTAATCAATCGTTTCGCCATACTGTATGGAACGAAACCATCTTCCCACGACAGTCCATGATGATTTGCCGCCACCCAAGAAGCACGAGATTTATCGGCTACCGATAGTGAATTCCATGGATACGGGCTTTTGAAAATGTAATGAGTGAGAACGGTTCCTTTTCTCAACACTGCCACTTCCTTTACGATAAACCTGGTTCTGTCGGTGAACCCTTATATGTCAACAAACGTTGGTACCATCGCGACGATATCTTCGAAACTACGCCACAATGCGAGGTGTTCATCTCTTACATATTACAAATATTGCTGATGCTGCAGTTTATGTGATTTTGCGCACAACGTTAGACAATGGACAGTATTCGATGACTCGATCATGCAAAATAAGAGAGTACGCGGTAGTATTTGCTGGCACGTTTTCTTTGCAATCAAATTCTATTCGCACATCTACGGTGACGCTCTTGATTGATTCGTTCTGTCGCGAGCAATCGATGACTACAAACGGCCCATGCAACAAAAAGTTGTCCGTGATGCAAAGCGTTTCGTAACAGTCGTATCCGTAATATCCTTTACGAAAACGTGCATACATATCAAAAAGAATAGCATACCTGTTTCTATCAAAGACAAGATTCAAGTCATCGTATGGATAAAAGTCAGAGTTTAGATCAAGTTTCACGTTGGTCAATTTACATGCATCGAAGTTGCTCGCATCTTCAGACATGATATTCTTTCGACCAGTCTCCAGTGAAAAAATGACGTATCGCGGTTTCTCCAGCTGAGTCGCAATTTTAACGGCCCACGAATGTTTGTCGTACTTTGCAACAAATGGTACTCATACAGGTTCCACGAACGAAAACTCATGCTTAGGTATCTGCTGAAAGATGTTTATGGAAAACCAATTGCTGGAGGATTCTACGAACACGAGTTGCAACGCGCTGCCGACGCTGATGTATTGTGGAAAAAGTATTACGTCGGAAAGGGAATAAGGTGTACGTGAATAGTGCACACAATTCATGGATAAATAAAGATAATGTATTGTAAAAAAATTATCATTTTTTTAAATGAAATATTCAGTTTTATACATATACTAGCATTATTAGTTACAATGCAGTATTTTTTTTTTTATTTACAACTAAATATATACATCTATTAAAATCGAGGTGAAAATGATTTACAAAATACATATACTGATATATCTAAAGCGGTATTTTATAATGACCCCACGTCGTACGGACTCAGAGCGATTTTTGATTCCGCAATTTTGATCTTATACATGTCTGATTACGAATCATTTCAATTTCGTTTCGTAAGCACTGCATGTAGTCGTCGAAAGTTATCATCCTGGAAACAACGCTACTTTTTACACCTTTCGCCTTTTTCGTATCTTTTTTACCATCGACACGCAGCGCATACATTTTCGCTCTGTGTCCAACAAATTCTGTCATTATGGCCCCATTGTTTTAGTATTTCATAAAACCGGGGACTTTTTTGTTTACAAGCGGTATATCGTAAACGTTCCTTACCGGATAATCATATACCGTATACATAACTTTACATTTATCGCCATGTGTGGGTAACATGTAATCGTGATGGAATTCATACAAACATACCTTAGATATATTTAGTATACACATACCCACATAAATTGGTTTGCTGAACTTCATCGCAAGCTTTCGCAGTTCGATGGCGACTAAGTCTTCCGAAAACACGCTACAGCTGTGGAAATTTGGTTTTGCGATCATTACCATATCCACACCATATCTCCCTTCCCATTTTGATACTAATTTTACATCGACGTGATTGCGTACATTCTCCATAGTTTTGCCAAATACCGCATTGTTCATCGATTTATACAAATTCTTTTCAAAATCGTTTGTAGCGAGAGTTCTAAACTTTGTATTTAATTCGATGTAATCGCGGAACCACGGTGATTGTGCGAATTGGAGGACGCGGTGTATCTTTGTAATACGACTACCATGTCGCGTGCATTGCTGCAGGTTACGATAGTGGATAACGTAGCGCTGCTTATCGTATAAAGTTGCGAGCAGCTTGTCCTTTCTTTTGCCAGGTGGTTTGCCACGTGTGGGGCAGGACGGCAAGTCGCCGTGAATGTCGTGCAAACGTTGCGGATATTCTAAATCAACCTCTAGAATATAACCCGTAGGCGAATCTGCAGCAATCGAAGACACGTCAAAGTTTGCAACGTTGTCGACACATCGAAATTCTGCATATGGCAGTGGTTGACACATTACCCACCCATACAGATTATTCACATCCAAGTACATCAAGTACGACGACGCTTTCGATGGATTGTGCGACTGCATGTATTTATTATTGGCTTTCGCGTATCTACTTGAACATTAACTTAATCCGCCGCGTATACCGCGTTCGATAAACAGGACCATGTCGATATCTGTTAGTAATTCGAAATTAACTTTTGTATGCTTCAGCATGGCATCCCACGTAAAACCGGGCAGAGTGTAATAATACGCGGGATCGAGTCCGTAACTTGTTATACAGCTTTCACGAAAGTTTTCAAAAATATCTGCCAACAGCAAGACATCTGTTTTCAAATACAAATCGCTATACTCGCCCAGCGTTTGAATGGAAAACCGTGTCCACACGTTCTCGGCGTGTGCGTACTCGCTCTCCGATACTGTATCACCCGTCAAGGAACTGTAAAATGATTCGCGCGATGGCACACATGATTGTTCCAACTTTTCGGCACAGTCAATGTACTCGTACGGAAAAACACCCTTCTGAGTCAATAATTCGAAATCTTCGATAGACAAATTTTGAAACTCGGTTCGTAAAATTCTTAATTTGCTTTTATCTAAGAAAGACGCTAATTTATCGAGACTGGTACTCAAGAATTTGTATGAATTGATGAATCTCAATTTTATACAATTTCGCGACGGTCCACTTGGATCGTTGACACTTTTTGTGAACGAGATGTACTTTTCTTTTGTTATCGGCAATACACTGACGGCACCCTCGAAAGCTATAGCTATTTCTTCGATAATAAAATGCGAATCGTAACCGGTCAAATTATGAAACACTATGGGAATGCAAAAAGTTTTTATAATTTAGATCACAATTGGAGTACGTGGGACCTCTGTACCGACCGGTTAGATGGCAATGATCGCGAACCCTCGTATCGTTTTCTCCAAACGGTTTTTCGCAAATATGACAATGCGACGCGTTGCGAAATGCCTCCTGCTGTTCGCTCGTTAAATCATCCATTTGTATGTTATTTGATAAAATTGATTTAACAAAATGTGTTAATATTCTTTAATTCTTCGACGAACCAGGAAACACAATTCGCATCACGACGACATCGGTATACCGACAAGGACGAATCGTACGCGCATTGAACATAATATGCATTACTAAATACTTTATGATGCTGATACGTGTATCTTGGCGCTCCTCGATCAGTTTTCTCTAGAATGCACTCGAGGTCGGCGTACACCACAAATGGAAGTCGCTCTTTCCGGATGTAGTTGTGGAAGCTGAGCCACTTGCTGTCATCATCTGGTAATACGATTGCGCAATCATTCATCTTCTCGCAATTTACGGTGTGAGCTTCCAGCTTCTCACTGGAACTAAAGTAGTGCAAGCATCTGCAATAAACAAAAAAATTGTGAGCTCACGAGGCGCGATAAGTTTTGTATCCACGCGAAATGCCCCACGCCGTTTGCTCCTTCTAAATACAGCAAATTGACGTGTCTCTCCATCTTCTGTGTGGCGAGCCGTACCGGCAGAACCTTCTTTTCTTCAGTGGTGTAGACGTTGATGGAGATGCTGTTGGCGTGTTCAAACTTTTTAATTTGGTTCAATGTCATTGGAAATTCGATATCCTGGATATTCAACACTGTTGAGTAATGAGGATATGCCAATGCCCGATATACGTGACTTTCAGCTGGATGCAGAGCAGCCACCACTGACCACGCGAAACATGCATTGTCGTTCGAGCATACGTTAATTACAGCTCTCTTTAGTTGTATTTCTCATGGTAATTGTATAGTACATCCTGCATGCAACGGTATATATTTATTCACGTTAACAATTAAATTGAGTATACGCGACAGCGCCCATCCGCTATCCAGTTCTTGAAATTCTTCCAGCGATGCTAGGGTGGGTTCGACGACGCGTTGCTCGTACCACTATTCGAGATTGATCGCGCCGAAGATTTCACAGTTTTTCGTGCTGATAGTCTTGTTTGAGCGTTTATCACGCGCTACAAACTCTCCATTAAACGCGGTATTGACTTTTAGTGTCTTATGTTTCACCAATGCACCCCGTATATGCTCGAGCACAACGTCTCTCGCATCCTGAAGAAAGTTACGCGGTTCGATGTAGTGGGAATTTAAAACAACACCGGTTAATACGCAGCACTCGAACGCAGTGTCTATTTCACGCCACAAGAGTCCAGTGCTTGAATGGCCGGCTCCTTCGTACACGAAACGTCTGCGCATCGAATACTTTAGAACGATTGTTGAACACCAATCGATAATCGAGTGCGTTTTGCTCGACTATGTTGTTCCAGCGACTCGAGGCACTCGTTGCATCGTTCTTCCCATGCGAGGTATTCTTCTTGCGAAGTCAATCGATCGGCCTGGTCCCACAATCGACTTTCCATTTCCAAGAGTTCTTCCATGGTTGCACTCACTTCTTCGCTGGGGGTCACTACAGAACGATTTGAATGCAGTTTAATCTGCAGCACAATTTTTATACTCTAGGTCACGTGATTTTGTCACATGATATGCTCCTACTATGATGTCACTGCCTGCAGATTTTCATAATCCTCTCATATTCCGTATCGCTGTCTTCGTATGTTTTCCTGAGAACGGAAATATATATATGTATATATTTGGGAATTACACCACTGATGTATCAATTCATTAGAACGACTCCGCGATGATGAGGGTCTTATTACGTATAAAAAAAATTAGATCACGCGCTACGTAGAGATGTGTATGCCAAAAATAAATGTGGACAAGAAAGTGAAATGTGTGGAGGAGGGGAGATCTGCTGTTTCAGCATTTTTTTTTGTCCATCTAACAAAGAGTGGGGGGTGTTATATAAAAATGTCTAAACGCGTTTTTTCAATCATTGTTCGCAACATCGTTCTATCGCCTCGTATCGAAACATCAGCGATGTGGTCCAATGCTGAAATCGCAATGCTGAAATCGCAACGCGAGAGAATCTTCCGAACAAGGAGTTCAACCAAACATTAACAAAGTAATCGCGCACAGAGTAAGTTCTTTGACAACATATTGCAAAATATGCAGTCAAAATTCAATATCCTTTATAATTTTTTGTTTCTCTTGTCAGTGATAGCGATAATGTTCCTACGGAACGTAGAGTAACACGCGTGGTGCGTATACTGGAGAGGAGATATCCCCTGACGGATACATTCTACAAGTATCTCGACATCGGGGTTCGAATCGGTGGTTCCTGCGACGTAGAGTTGGCTATAGGAGACGTGGAAACGAAATTAAATTTTCTATGGATACGTGGAAAGATCTCCTACGAAAGAGGCATAACATTCTGCAGATTTTTGCTGATACATTGGGAACCTCGAGCGAGCCGATAAGCATTAATGATGTAACAGTTAAACTCCGACAACTAAACGACGTAAAACTCGCAAACCTCTCAAATTCTACCGTCTCTATGTTCATGAGTGAAAGAACCGTACAAAAGTTGTTCGCTTTCGAATATTGTATCGATCACATGTACAGTTGGCTGTCTGAAAACTTGTACCTGGTAGAATCTAAGTACAAAAAGTTTATTGAAATAAGGATTATGCAAAGGCAATTGTTGAACATGAAAATTTTGAGCGTCATTCATTGATTGACTCTGAATTGTTAGCATTAGGTTTAGATGTAATGCTGGAATACAGTTATCGATAAAAAAGAAATAGCTTGGATATATGTGTTTTCTTTCTAGCGCATTTCCTCCCATATCTTATTCTCATCCTGTGTAATGTTTCCCTCGCACGTTCTCTAGTATTCTCATCATCAAAAGAATGATGTCACCTCTACCGTTTCTTTAATATCTAGTCCTTGAAAAATTGTATCGCGCAAATAAAAGATTTGCTGCCGGATTATAATTTGCAAACTGCGTTTTTGGATCTTCTGCTCTGCGCGCGAAGGGGACGGTGTCCCCTCCCGTACGGCGTGCGCGCTCACCTCCCGCGAAGACGACGAGCACGGTTTCCCCTTCCCTTACAGCATGCGCGCTTACCTCGAAGACGAAGAGGATGGGTTCCCCCTCCCTTACGCGCTTATTTCATTACATGTAAAATTTGCGTTTTTCTTCTTTACCGATCTCTGATAGCAATAATACTTACCAAACGTCGAACAATTGATGTTCTTCTTCTTCTTCTTTTTTACCGATCTCTGATAATTACCTATGATAATTACCTCATCTTTTCTAATCTTACCTGTTGCACGGGTAAAAGAGCATGAGTGCGAGGAAGAAAATGCTTGAACGCGAGAGAGAGAGGGAATCCGCGAGATCCGAAAAAACACCCCCACTCCTGCGCGCGAAGAGGACGGTTTCCCCTACCCTTACGCGTTTATTTCGTTACATGTAAAATTTGCGGTTTTCTTTCTTACCGATCACTGATAATTACCGACCGGTGGTGTCCCCCCTCTACCTTAACGACCGTAGGTAATAATTGCATCCTACCTTACCGACCGCAGGTAATAATTACCGACCCCCCCAGCACTCGTACCTCCCCTCGCCCTCGGTTCCCCTTCCCCCGCTCCCCCCTCGGAGCCTCATGGCTTAGAACCGGCTTAGCTATACTACTAGAGTGTCGTTGAATTAGTGTAAGAAGCGGAAATGGGAGGTAGCTGAGAAAATTCTGAACCACAATTTCCTTTGCGGATAGTGCTTCGTTTTCGTTAATATTCGACACCATTCGAAATTTTTGCACACAAAATCGTAGTTCAGCATCGTCTCAGCTATTCCCAAAAGTAAATATTATCAAACTTGGTTTAGCTTTCTGTTCGAGGAACAAAAAATATGACATTAATTATTGCTATTACTATATCCGCTTTAGACATCATATTCCATAACACTATTCAATATCGCCGCCCCCACCAAAATACTATCCCAAACCTATTCATACAATATTTCCATGTGGAGAGTTTATACATTAGCAGTAATCAATATGGCCGCCACTCCCCTCCAAAAAAGCCCCAAATCTACTCACACTGTATTTCCGTATACATACTATATACATTAACTGTTAATTCCTCATAGACAATAACATGTATACATTGACAGCATTCAATATTGCCGCCTCTACCAAAAGCTAACCCAAACCAGAATTAAACAATTTTTACATCTGCGCCGCCTTCGAAAATGGTGCATTACATTTAATATGATGTATTTAATAATTTAACCAAATTCATCAAACGATGGTGAATAACAATACAGTTTAAATAGAAATTATTTCACACTTTTCACTGCATTTTCCCATACTTTTAAGCAAATAAATCTAGAGCTAGTGCGTATTCATATAAATTAACTAGAAATTATTTCATACTGTTCACTATACCTTTTTTGAAGTCGGTTAAATTTTTTTTCCAAAAAATTATTTTATATTGACATATGCAATAGCTGTTGTCTTGTCCACTCTTAGCAAGATTTGACAATTCTTTTTATCTTTTGCGAGTTTCTCTAATGCTAACTTAACTGCTAGTAACTCTTTAAAATTGATATGGTAATTTATTTCCGATCTATTCCAAAACCCGTACACTTTGTTTTTCTTATCTGTTGCTCCCCAGCCCGATCCCGACACATCTGTGTAAATTGTAAGATTGTAATTATTTGTTTTTATTTGTCTATCTGCTGATGGTAGCTTTTTTATCCGTCAGTCTAGGTCCGGTAGGATTGGGGCTGGTATATTTATTTTTCGTCTGTAGTCGTGTTTGTTTCTTAATAGCGCCTTCATTTTCTCTCTCTCTAGAACCTTCGTGTATAGCCACGCGTATTCCACATCTGGTCATGCTGCTGTTAGCTTACCGATTAAGCAGGCAAACTCTTTGATTCTGCATCGCTTCTTTCTTTTAAAACCTTACAGCAATTCTCTTAACTTTATTCGTTTCTTTCTTGTTAATTCTGTGGTAAACTTAATTGAATGTATTATGAATCCTAGGAACGTACACCTAGTTTTTGGTGTGGTGCACAACTTATTCTCATTTATTAAAAAACCTAAACTCTTAAGTAATCGCTTCGCTGCTGTAACATTTTCGCTACATTGATCGAAGTCTTTTTCTGCACAAAAATATTCATCTAAATACATAACTGAACAATAACCTGCCGATCTCAATTTACTTAATACTGGTTTCATTACTTTTGTGAAAATAAAAGGAGCGGTACATAATCCGAAAAGCAAACAAATAAATTCGAATAGTGTTCTACCAAATTTAAACCTTAAGTTCTTTCGCGACTCTTTGTGGATCGGTATTAAATAGTACGCATCCTGTAAATCCAGTGTGCACATGAAGTAATTTGGAAAAACCAATTTCTTTGCCATATTCAGATCCTCCATTTTAAAATGTTTTCCATTAATAAACTATGTGTACCATCTGGTTTTTGCCGTAAGAAATAACTTGAAAGAATTTGATTTTTCCCAGATTTGCACTTCTAATTGCGCCTTTTAATATTAATTTATTTATTGGTTCAACATAAGCGTTTTCTTCACCTGCTCTTATTTCGACCATAGCAGGTTTCTCCTGTCGCGGTTCTCTACTAAATTTAATTTTATGACCTCTTATGTTATCTAACACGAATGCATCTTTTTTGATTTTTTGCCACTCGCTTTCGTAAGCTTGTAGCCTACCTGCTATACCTACATTTATTTGTAGTTTCTCGGTCTGTGTTTTTGATGAGGTTGTTTCCGATCGCTTGTTTGCTGGGGATACTTCCCCAAAGGGGAAAACGGTAAATCGCCTATATGCAGGGCCGGGCGCCTTCCCTGCAGGCTCTTTGTGTTTAAATCCCTTCTTATTAACGGCATTTCTCTTGTAATTTTCTTGGATATTTTCTCAACAGCTTCTGCCTCCTTGAACTTCTCTCCTAAATCTTCACCGAATAGAAACTTATCTGTTTTCCCTTCAGATACTAATGTTTTACAGCCTTTTGTAACTCCTTGCGCTATAAACGCTTTCCTTGATTTTGATTATTTGTACATTATTTACAGCAGTAATTCGGTTGCGTCCCTCAGTCGTTCAACAAACAGCTCCTGATCAATGCACTCTTTTTGCGTCATGAGTATGCTTAGCAACGAGCCCAATGCCGTCAAGGATGTTCCTGCTAAATTCTGTAGTTCCATCATATATGTATCTCTTTTAATGGCACTTTCCTTCATTGTGCCTTTTATTTCCGCATTTAGCAGTGGCGGGTCCAAAAAAGTTGGTTTTTTGTACATCTTGATGATTTTCTCCCTTTCTTCTTCCGCCAGGCCGTTTTGTATCCAGTATTTCCATCTGCTTCTAAGCGATGAATGAATAAACACTTCCTGAGCCTTCGAGTTTTGAGGATCGTCTCCAAGTAGACTCAGTAAACTCTCATCTACTTCTGGTTCATTTTCCTTATTTTCATCTTTGTTTCCTTCTTTGTCGCCCTTCTCGACATCCTTGTCGCTATGTTTACCACGCTCTTCAGATTCGGTAATAGCTCTGTTGATTCCAGACATAACCTCTTGACCACCTACGACAATACGCAAAAACTCAGAAGATTATTTTATTAGCCATATAAACCTAGTCTGCCTTGCCCCGCTGTGCAAGTTCACTAGTATATGTTAGTTGCTAAGCGACCTCGCACTTTCTTTGTTTTTTCAATATCGTAAATCTAACCTGTCTTGCTCCAGCGTGCCAGCCCGCTAGTGTATCAAAACTAATTGTAGTTTGTTTTGCCCCTCTGTGCAAGCACACTACATTGATTTTAAACCTCACAAACCACGACGTCCGTTAGCCGTTGGCCTATCGTGATTTTGGAATTTCCTGTCAGTCAATTTCGATTCCTTGACCGGCAACCTAAGAGCTTTTCCACACGACGATACACGTATCGCAATATGCGTATGCGATACGTATCTGCTAGCAAGATACTTATGTGATACTGTATCCAACTAATTTCATAGCTCGGTGTTGATCATTTGTTTTTCAGTTGAACATATCTTCTCGTTTGAGAAACACGCATTCTTAGTT